>NC_041387.1:15609025-15719596 GCF_002162155.2 Triticum dicoccoides
CATAGATGCAGATGTCCTCCTTCGGCTTGGATTGTTTTCAACCAGCTCACGTCCCTCCCGCGCTAGTGTATGGGGAGGCGCGGGAGAAATGCGTCATGTAAAGTTTATGTACTCGGTGGAGGGATGGCTAGAGGATGAGGTGCTGACCGTGACACGAGAGGTGGGCATCTCTAAGCCGGCCAAGATGCGGTGCGTTGTCGGTGTGCCTCATGTGCTCGCCGGCACCAGTGGCGTGCTTGGCTCCCGCATTGGCTTTGGGAAGACTCTTGTTCAGTTGCTCCCTCTAGTTAGGTACTTGGACTGACTCGGGCATTCGGAATCAAATGGTGATAGTGTGGGGCCTATGTTTGATCAGATGGTGGATGTTGTCATATTTCGATGAGGAATCCACCAAGAAGGTTGCGACCTCATCATCCTAGTAGATCTCCTATTCACAGGCGAGTTTGTTCCCTTTACAAACCAATTCTTTCTCACAGGTAACGGCAGATCAGTGATTGTTTTCTGTTTAGTTCTTTGCCTTGTTGGTGAAGGAAGTGAAAACAATATGATCATACAGGGAAAAATCTTCTTCAATGTGGATGTTCTAGAAGATTTTGATATACATATTGGTCAATACATGTATATACAAGTACAGAACCCACTCCATCTTCAGCTATAATATAATGTAACTGCAGTTCGACACTTCTGTTAGAGATGTATGATATGACTACTGCACCTTTGTGGTTTGCACACTTTTTTTTGTTTAATTTGCAAGACCTATGTCGAATTCCTCGAGAATTTAGCTTAGTCTGTTTGCCAATATGATCTATATAGTCGGCTGCATGTGCCTTGCCAATGTCCGTGTAGTTATACTTGTCATGGGATTAATTTATGCAGTTATTACCTGATACCATTTTTTACTCTTGACTTATCCAATTCACTGATCAATTGGTTAGATAGAGAGATGGTTATTTTGCCCATTAATTGCTTAAATAAAGACTAAACCCACAAGTTCACCCTTGAAGTTGAAGTTATAGTTGAATGCCGTGTGTTGCCACATATTTTTTTAGAAATAAATTCATTGATCAAATATCATAGTAATTCACAACGTATATGTGGCATACAGTTTTTGACTACACACTGAGAATATGATATGATAAGTATCGTCTAGGAGCACATGCTCACTGTCTTCACTGGTCTGATGTCCATCATCACTTCTCCTCTGCTCTGATGTCCATAGAAGATGGAGGTCTTGTATCCATGCTCTAGGTTCTGACCACATGAGCATAACGGTGAACTCTCATTTATGTTGCCCCCTTTGACATTCTCCCTCGTGCTCTCTTGCCCTGCCATGTCTAGCGCCGCCTGCCCGCTCACCAACATATCTAACAATTCCTCAAAAGTTCAAGGATGACACAAAATTTAAAACATATGGTGATAACAAATTTAGCCCACGGATTGGAAGGAAAAAATGATTTCCCCCCATGACATGCTGTCCAACTCACCTAGCTCAGAAATGTGTCCAAGATGTCCCAGTGCAGTTTGCTATTGAGAATTGAGATCCTTTCCTTCAACAATCCAAATCAGTCTCTATAAGGATAATTAGAGAAATGCTACTGATGACCCATCTACACAATTGGAAGTGTTCTTTCCTGCTCCTAAACCATGAACCTGAGAGTTATAATTTGCTTCGTGTTCATTCCTTGGTCCTGCATGGAACCAAACATTACTCATAATCAGCTCAAAAAAACATTACCCACAATGCTTTTTTACGCAACTAAAAGAAACATTCAAAGAAAAGTCCGAACAACTTCACTTTAATGAAACAAATTCAGTCAAAAATTTGTTCTCGCTGGCGATCACATCAATATAAAATAGAAAGTATCTTTCAATTTTTAAGTTGTAAGGTGCAGAATGTCATCCTTTGTCGTCTACTTTGATGCCCAATCTGCATACCTTCTTGAAGAAAACTGAATAAATTGTCTAGTCCACACCCTATATCAGCTTCATCGCGCATAGTTGAATAATGCAGTAGAACAGTTGTACTAATGCCAAAAAAATGCAGGGTTCAATTGTCAGAAGTCTCCCTAATGACATGTTATTTATTGTTGTCTTTGCACACACTGAATCTTGTTATTCCACCTGCAGCTAGATGCCTAGATGAACAAATACATATCAGATTTGATTATAGAAGGGATTAATAAGAGGACATCACTAAAACGTGAAAAAATGAAGGTAATATTAGCGTATTTTACCAGAAAATATCATTGTGCAAATTAGCAAACACCTTCCGTGCATAGTGGCTAGAGAGGTGAAAATAATTGAACTGTAACATCATGACATATTGGAGATAAGAACTCAGTTAACCTTTTATGTGGCATCAGCTTCGCATCAGATCAATTCCATGGATAAAAATCAACTTGTTCGTAACGTGGTACTACCCTCTTAGGCTCTCATGCTATTTCTCTTGCCGATGCACGTGATCCCAAATTCAGAGGACGACAGTAAAGGCTTGATCATATCCCGTGGCTGCCCTGATCTGAGTGCAGCCACTACAGTCATCGTGCTGATTCTGCCTTCAAGCATAGCCACAGCGGTCGTAACCAGCGGAGGCGGTTCCAGCACCGTCGCACCGGAGTCAAGATTACCTAGCATGCATGTCACACGCATGGCCCACGGACGCTATGTAGCTACCCGCACCGAAATCACAGGAAACCCAACATAACATGACACACACCCTGCAAGAATAGAGGAATCTAGTGAAGAATCGGCAAATATTAATATATTATAACCCAAGAAGAAACATAACATTTCGAGCTAACCTGAGATATCAAAGACCCCGGAGGTCGATGGGACGATGCGGTCGCGTCCGTCTCCTCGTTGTGGCCAACCTGACGCAGCAGATGAATACAGACCGGCGTTGGCTGCACCAATAAAAGTTTGTATAAACAGGATAATCATAGATCTAATACAACATCAAGGTTCAGGTTTCACGATTGCATTCAGTAAATGAATTCTAGATGTGTTATGACTTATGGCTAATGTGTCATTGTGCAGTCGAAATTACTCGAATGAAATATAAGAAATCAGTTGGTCTTTCACAAACACGATTTTGAGTCAACATTATGTCCACTTTTACAACAGATGGCAAGTCATATCCTAGTTTAAATTGAAGGGCTTCATTAGAACTGAGAGCTTCTTCTAGGATACTTCAGAAGATTTTTCTACTTTTATTTGCATCCAGATAATCGAAAGGTATGGTGACAAGACAACATATTAATTTGGCATACCTTTGGAGAGCAGCTATTGACCTTTCCCTTGAATGCAGAGAATTGCTTAATCTGAAGACCAAAGTGAAGCGGGCTGCTAGAATAACACCTGCCCAAAAATTAGGTGCCCAAAGAGAATCCAGGTACACATTGAGGAATGGCATATCCAACGCATCCGCTGCAAGAAGAAGAGTTCAAGATACATATATATATATATATATATATATATTTCAGATTCCTGACTGATCTTGCTGTATTTATTTTCTATGGAAGCTAGAAAATTTGCTTGTTAGCCAATAAAGAAAGACAGAAGCAAACATGCCCGGTTCCTCTTAAAATAAGCTAAGAAGGAGAAACATGAACCTTAGGTTAGTGTTCAGGCTTAGGTATCGTACATTGGCAACTAACAAAATATGATGTTCCCTTTGGTTGGATACATTTTCTTCCTGCCTAGATTGAGTCAAAATTAGATGATGCATACATTCAGAGTAAAGTACATGTACACATCCAGTGGCACAGGCAAATAAAATAAAGAGCCACCTCTCCAAATCATAGCCTAAATGCCTGATACAATCAAGATCTTCATCGGTCTTCTTCTCAGGCTACATGTAAATCTTCTCTAGTAGTCCTATGAGCATAAACAACTGCTCGAATCTACAAAATTAAGGAGCAATTTGGTAAAGAGACAACCACCTTTACAATGACAGTTTATAATACTATAAGTCAATAAGCGTCCAAGGCAAGTTGTGTGATTTCCAAGCCTTCAGAAATGTAACTGTATTCTACGTGTACAGAAATAATTCTCTCGTGAGGTTGTACCATATAACAAAAATTTTCAGTCACTTGGTTCAGTTATGCAGAGATGGTGTTCTCATTTCCGGTTTCTAGTGGAGACAGAAGAAACAACTTTCTTAGGTTCTCCAAGTAGTATGATTGGTACCAGGCTCTTGTAGGTTCAGCGATGGATGGTTGAAAAAATGCAAACAACACACTCAAGTGATTGTTAGAAAAAACAAGCAACACAAATAGAAGTTCCCTCGGTTAGCAATATATAGTGTACCGCTTAAAAAGAAACTTCGATCATTAACTGAATTTTGTCAATGCTTCAGTTTTAGAAGACTAATTGGTGTTAGGCATTTGAGAAGCTTACCCCAACTGATGCACAGGATTTACAACTATAAGAAGAGATGGTAATACAAATATTCATTCTACTCTAATGCAGAAAAGAACAATAAAATTGGAACATAAGAAGAATGATAAAATGATCACCTACTGACTCACCTGTATGCTATGGATCTTCCGCCTCACAGACTGTTGGCCTTCTTAGTGCACGGCAACGACGCTGCTTCTTCTGCTGCATCCGGTCTTGGGCTCCATGACCTCATAAACCACTGATTACTCCACCACTGGCTGCCCTGCTAGCCTTTAAAATCAACATCTTCCACATTGCGCCAAAGAGGAGCAGAAAACACAGACTGGAAAATTACATATGTATATAGCAGAGGCAAACATATATTCTGCATATATTTTTGAACTCGAGTTTGGGCTCTCAGGGGTATTCTTTCTTCATCCCGACCCACCAGGCTCTCAGTTGCTCTTTTACAAGTAAATACTACATGTTTCGATACAACATTCGGTTTAACCTATTTGGGTTACATATCAACAATATAAGGCAAGACTAAAATGGGAAGCATATTTTAGTACACTGGGAAAGAGTAATATATGAGGAAGTATGGCAAATCATCTTACATTCCGAGGTGAACAATGAACTATATCCACAGCTTCCTGATTGTTCAAGTGCTCCCATAGTTCATCTGATGCAAATATAACAAACTGATATTCTGAACAGTCTATGTTCTTCAATGGATGGTTCGGGACAAAGAATTGGATTATGGAAGGGCCTTGGAATATGGAACCAGGCCAGAAGGGGCTCATGGTTAAATTCCGAACTTTTTAGGTAGGCGTGGCCAATCATTCTGGAAACCTGAATACAAAGAAAAAAACAGAGCACGAGTAGTTATTATGTGAGATATGTGAGAAGACATCGATCTTGGGACTTTGTACAAATGGTATGCTCTTGGCATCGTTAATCCATGAAATGGGGCGCAAATTGAAACCTTTATCAAATAAACTCCTGGCCCAGGTTTACACAAACTCCTGGCCCGGTCTTGTGGCGCCTTGGACCTCCTGACCCTGAGGCAAGCGAGGTCTGAGTTGGTCCTCCAGCCGTCATACACAAAAGCTATGCGGAAATCACCTGTACACATGTGGTCCGACACATGAATGAATCTCCACGAATGAGACGAGCAGGTTAACCCTAAAATCAAATTCTTCGCCCAAAAAATCAATTTGACAAATCCAGCGATGGTAGCAGAGGGGGAGGGCTGGGCATCTTACTCGTGGACGTTGGTCTCAATGACCTGGCAGACGAAGAGGGAGATCATGGAGGTCTTGCCGGCCCCTGACTGGGCCTGGGCGATGACGCCGTGGACGGTGATGATTGGGATGACGGCGCGCTGCTGGATGGATACGCCCTTGACGACGGTTGGATCTGGAGGGGAGGTGACGGTGCACTGCTGGATGGATATGCCCTCGACGACGGCCGGATCTGGAGGGGAGGTGACGGCGCGTGCAGAGGCCACGCCCATCGTGGTGCTGGTGGAGACTGTCAGGCGGCAGTGTCATAGGAGTGGCAGCGCATGGAGAGATGCAGCCGGCAAGGGCATCCATGGCGTGGGGTGGTGCTACATCTCGTGGAGGAGACGGAGTCAGGGAGAGATGTGATGAATAGGAGGGGTTGGCCCTGAGGAGAGATGACCCGACGCGTTCGGTCGGGAGCCTGGCAGCGTGAGCTGCTCCCTCCATCATCGCCGCCGTTTGGAGAGGGGGCGTGGCCGCAGCCGACGCATTCATCGGCCACGACGAGGCAGACGAGCCCGGCGACGGGATTTGATTCGGTGGGCGGCTGCGTCCTAGGGAGGGAGATGAGAGGGGGAATTTGAGGATTTGCCACGCCTTTAATTACACTTTGAGGATTTGCCCCCGTTTACCCTGAAACTGAGGATTTGCCACGCATTTGCTGTAATCTTGAGGATTTGCCCCCGACGAGACGGGCCACAGCAAAATGACCAACAAGCCCTCGTGTTGATCTACGTGAGAGGCAGCCAACCCCGATCGTTCTGTCCCAGATATCACGCTCGTCTGATACGATTTGGGTGGGTGCGGCGAAGGCGACCTCGATCTCCACCACGACGGCGGCGGCGACGACGGCAGCGGCGGCGGCGGCGCCGGCGGCTGCAACCTGGTAAGATGTGCCACTATATGCCATTCCTTCGACCGTCACCTGCTCCCCCAAGGTCGTTGTTCCTCTAGTGCAACATGTCAATACGTCCACCTTTTGCCTTAGTATGAGTCTGAACCAACTCCAAGATTTATCCCTAAAACATAGTTGATCAACAAACTCCAAAAAAATCATCTCCAGATTTTTTGCAAATTCAGAGTCCTGCCATTAGTTTCCACTTGATTGTTAATGTTAAGAAACCTGAAGATAAAATAAAAGCCATTAGGCACCTGTTGAATAAACATGTAAAGAGAATAACAAGTTTGTTGCAGAGCATGTATGGTTGATCTGTGGAGGATGGATGCTATGGATGATGGCCCTAATATGGGTGTTGAGGATATTGCTCTGAAGACACAAAGGTGAGAATGATACTATATCCGCATTTCCGTCAATGAACAACCTAACCGTAAACTTCGAATATTTCACTGTAGGGTGAAGCAGCCTGTTCATGTTAACATTAAAGTTAGAGTTCTTCCATATCGGGCCATGCTTGCTGATGGCGCCGAGGAACAAATGGAGCGGCAGGATATTGAAATGCAGATTAGATGGAAGGGGCTCACTTTAAACAAATTTACATACGACTTGAGCCAATACATACCATGGGGCCCATGGCAGGAGGTGCATCTGTTTGGCTATGATAAGGATTCTGATGAGGAATGCAGACTGTTTAGCACCAAGCAATTGAGAAGCCATTTGCTTGACCATATGTGGGGAGAGGAAGAAAAGGTGAAGATGCTAGTTGAGGTGCATACAAAACCTGCTAAGAAATCTGCAGCGAAGAGAGCTAACAAGCCTACTAAGGAACCAGCTGCTAAGAAACCTAAGAAGGCACCTGTTGAGAAGGCACCTAAAATCCTAAAATCAGCTATGGATGATGTACTATGCAGTGCTACATCATCTGTGGTTGTGGACAATGCGAATGAGGAAGCACTTGAGGTTGTTCAATCAATGGCGAGTCAAACAAGTGCTTTTGTTGACAATGATATTAACTTTGCAACATGTGATGTTGTTCAACCCAATATGCCATCAATTTCTGACATTGCTGAAAGCAATGAGCAATGCGGGTCTTCGGTGGTGTTGGACATAGAACCACCAATTGATTGGAGCCTAATTGAGATTGCTCCTCCAAATGAAGATGAAGTGGATGTTCCAGTTACAGAGGAGAATATGTGTGATTTTCTAGGTATCGAGGAGGATGAGACACATGAAGCACCTTCTTCGCCACCTAGTGAAGATGCGTATCTCACTGATGAGGAGGACCAACAACTATTAACTGAGGCTGCTATTCCTGTTGATGACAAGATAGCTCAAGAGGAGGAGATTGCATATGACAAAGAGAACCCTCATATGTATGTAGGTGCCTTGTTTCCTTCAATGGAAGAGTTCAGGATGGCAATAAAACAATATGCCATTAACAATGAAATTGACATATGGGGATATAAAACAGACAAAAAAAGATATCTCGGACTATGCAGAGGCATCAAGTGTCCATGGAGAATAACTGCTCGTTTAAGGGCTGATGCGAAAACAATAAGGGTACTAAGAACTTTCTTGCTAACAATAACTTCTGTTTCTAGTACTCCAATTCATATTACTTGTCGCAACTTAAGTATGAGTAATATGGATCGGAGGTAGTGATTGATTTTCTTTTATTGAATGCAGTACTATTTCTCATAGGCCATTTGTTTTGTATGGATGCAGGTCACTAAGATGAGTAAGAAACACAAGTGTTCTTCGAGTAGCAGAGTAAAAACCACCATGGCAACACAAGGTTGGGTTGAAGCCAAGGCAATGAGTATACTCCAGAATGATCCTACCATAGGATGTAAAGAACTACAAGAGAAACTCGAAGAAACTTATGACATCACCATTGGTTATGATACAGTTTGGGCGGGTAAATCTAGAGCCGAAAAATAGATTTATGGCACTTTGAAGCAGAGTTTTCAGAATTTGCATAACTTCAAAGCAGAAGTTGAGAAGAGATCTCCAGGGAGCATCGTAGAGGTTGATACCAAGGTAGTAGATGGTAAAGTCCACTTTCACAGATTCTTTATGGCTCTTAAACCTTCCATAGATGGTTTTCTAGCTGGTTGTAGACCATATCTCAGCATAGACTCTACGGCATTGAATGGTAGATGGAGAGGACACTTGGCAGCTTGTACAGCATTAGATGGTCATAACTGGATGTTTCCTGTTGCAATTGGGTTCATTGATGGAGAGACCGAGGAAAACTGGACTTGGTTCATGTCACAACTCAATAGAGCTTTAGGTTCAGTCCCTAACTTAGCTATATGTACAGATGCATGCAAAGGTTTAGAAAATGCTGTCAAAAAGGTTTTTCCTCATGTGGAGCAGAGAGAGTGTTTTAGGCACTTGATGGCAAACTTCACAAAAAAATTCAAAGGTGATGTGTTTGGTAGGATGTGGCCTGCTGCTAGGGCATATAGGCCTGAAGTTTTCTCCCATCATATGCAGAAAGTCTTGGCAGCTAGTAGCCGTGTGCATGAATATTTGTCAACCTATCACAGTTTGAAGTGGATGAGATGCAGTTTCAACGCAGACATCAAGTGTGATTATATAAACAACAATCTGGCCGAGTCTTTTAATAACTGGATAAAAGATTATAAAGACTTGCCTGTTGATGAGCTTGCTGACACATATAGAGAATTGTTGATGAAACTAGTATACAAAAGAAGGAGAATTGGGGAGAAATTGAGGGGAAAGATCATTCCTGCTGTTATTCAACAGATTTTCAATAGGACTAGAGGGCTTGGTCATCTAAAAGTTGGAAAATCAGGTAATGGTAGTTGTGAAGTCAGGGACACAAGCAAAAACAGTCTTAGGCATGTTGTGAAGGTTGACAAACATGAATGCACTTGTTTGGAGTGGCAGCACACCGGAAAGCCTTGTGAGCATGCTCTAGTATTTTTGATGGGGAGGAGAAACCCCAAATGGGTAGACTATGTTCATAATTATTTCTCCTTGGACAAGTTTAGGGCAGCTTATGCAGGTGAGATTGAGCCCATGACAGATAGGAGTCAATGGCCTCATGTGGATGTTGGTTTCGACATGGATGCACCAATTGACAAAGGAAGACCGCCTGGAAGGCCTAGAAAGCAGAGGTACAAGAGTGCCCTCGAAGGTGGAAAAGGTGGTCCAAAAAAGAAAGAACCTAAACAATTGGGCAGCCAAAACAGATGCAAAAGATGCAATGAACTAGGTCACAGACAAGCTGGTTGCCCTTTAAATGGTCCCAAAAAAAGGTAATTATATAACCAATTATATTTTGCATTACTTTTGTCATGTTATGAATTGTTTCCAGTTATATGCATGAGAGCAAGAACATATCCTGCTGAAGATGATGAGCCAGGACCTCAAATTGGTGGTGCTCCTATTGGCACACCCAACAGGCAAATTGGTGGTGCTCCTCTTGGCACACCCAATAGGCAAATGCTTACTATTCCTGCCAGTCTCCATGATAGTCCTAGGCCAGTGACAAGAAGGTAATATACAGTAAAATGATTATTTCATTGCAGTCCAAAGTTGATCTCTCATGTTTACTATTCCACTCTTTATAGGATGCTGGCTATGGCCTTAGATGATGAATCATCAGAGCCAACAGAGATGCCTTCAACCTCGCGTGCGAGAAAGTTGACCCCTAAGAGAAAAAGAACGTAGATCGTGACGTGCTTATGTGGTGAACTAGATGCTATGCCATGTCATTTTTTGGGGCTGAACATGCTATGTCGTGTCCTTTTGTGTCGAACTATGTTTGTTGATTCTTATGTATGGATGTCAGAGTCAGACTATCTATTATTGTAACCAAATGTTTGCACTTGCCATGATTTGTGAAGAAATGTTGTCCAAGTGGTAGCCTGATGATGTACAAATTTTTTGACCAAAAAATCAAACTACCCAGAAAAGGTTGAAACAATTCCAGAAAATAAAGTGTTTTAAATTGAGCATTCTGGGAAAATTTGAGCTCACTTGGCCGAACAGAAATAGATAAACTTAAAAACAGATCATTTCCAGCCTATTTTTGGGTCAAATTTGGCCTAAAATTGAAATTATGCAGGAAACATTGAAACAGTTACTGAAAACCGTGAATTTCTGGGAGAATTTGAGATCATTTGGCGGAGCAGAAATTAGAATATTAAGAAGTACCCAGAATGACAAATCTGAAGCTCACAACTTCAGAAAGTACACAGAACCACAAGTCTGAAGTTCCTTAGATTTGGGAGAGCACGAACCTGTGCAACAGCTCGGGGAAGGCAGAGCCCATTGCGGCAACAGCAAGCTCGGCGAGGGTCAGCAGGAGGAAGCAGCAGCTCGGGGAAGGTTCCACACAGCGAGACCTCGCTGCATCTCACGGACGCACAGCAGCATGCAGCAGCAGCTCGTGGAAGGTTGCGCATAGTGAGGGCGTCGCAAGCTCAAGGAGGCACAACACCACACAGCAGCAGCTCAGGGGAGGACGCCCTTGCCGGTATAGCCGCTGCGAGGTCGCACGACGTACGGCGAGGTTGCAGGGAGGCCATCCAGACGAGGGGAATTTGAGGATTTGCCACGCCTTTAATTATACTTTGAGGATTTGCCCCCGTTTACCCTGTAACTGAGGATTTACCACACATTTGCTGTAATCTTGAGGATTTGCCCTCTGTACACGGTTTGGATCATTTGGCAGATTATAGTATAAATTATGTGACCAAAATGCCCCTGGTCCAAATCAGGATGATTAATCCCAATCGGACATGTACCTTATCTCTTCTTCCTTTTGGCTGTACTCTGTTCGTCTGGATGGCCTCCCTGCAACCTCGCCGTACGTCGTGCGACCTCGCAGCGGCTATACCGGCAAGGGCGTCCTCCCCTGAGCTGCTGCTGTGTGGTGTTGTGCCTCCTTGAGCTTGCGACGCCCTCACTATGCGCAACCTTCCACGAGCTGCCGCTGCATGCTGCTGTGCGTCCGTGAGATGCAGCGAGGTCTCGCTGTGTGGAACCTTCCCCGAGCTGCTGCTTCCTCCTGCTGACCCTCGCCGAGCTTGCTGTTGCCGCAATGGGCTCTGCCTTCCCCGAGCTGCTGCACAGGTTTGTGCTCTCCCAAATCTAAGGAACTTCAGACTTGTGGTTCTGTGTACTTTCTGAAGTTGTGAGCTTCAGATTTGTCATTCTGGGTACTTCTTAATATTCTAATTTCTGCTCCGCCAAATGATCTCAAATTCTCCCAGAAATTCACGGTTTTCAGTAACTGTTTCAATGTTTCCTGCATAATTTCAATTTTAGGCCAAATTTGACCCAAAAATAGGCTGGAAATGATCTGTTTTTAAGTTTATCTATTTCTGTTCGGCCAAGTGAGCTCAAATTTTCCCAGAATGCTCAATTTAAAACTCTTTATTTTCTGGAATTGTTTCAACCTTTTCTGGGTAGTTTGATTTTTTGGTCAAAAAATTTGTACATCATCAGGCTACCACTTGGACAACATTTCTTCACAAATCATGGCAAGTGCAAACATTTGGTTACAATAATAGATAGTCTGACTCTGACATCCATACATAAGAATCAACAAACATAGTTCGACACAAAAGGACACGACATAGCATGTTCAGCCCCCAAAAATGACATGACATAGCATCTAGTTCACCACATAAGCACGTCACGATCTACGTTCTTTTTCTCTTAGGGGTCAACTTTCTCGCACGCGAGGTTGAAGGCATCTCTGTTGGCTCTGATGATTCATCATCTAAGGCCATAGCCAGCATCCTATAAAGAGTGGAATAGTAAACATGAGAGATCAACTTTGGACTGCAATGAAATAATCATTTTACTGTATATTACCTTCTTGTCACTGGCCTAGGACTATCATGGAGACTGGCAGGAATAGTAAGCATTTGCCTATTGGGTGTGCCAAGAGGAGCACCACCAATTTGCCTGTTGGGTGTGCCAATAGGAGCACCACCAATTTGAGGTCCTGGCTCATCATCTTCAGCAGGATATGTTCTTGCTCTCTGTTTTCTCTTCCTGCAACATGATACAAAATGCATATAACTGGAAACAATTCATAACATGACAAAAGTAATGCAAAATATAATTGGTTATATAATTACCTTTTTTTGGGGCCATTTAAAGGGCAACCAGCTTGTCTGTGACCTAGTTCATTGCATCTTTTGCATCTGTTTTGGCTGCCCAATTGTTTAGGTTCTTTCTTTTTTGGACCACCTTTTCCACCTTCGAGGGCACTCTTGTACCTCTGCTTTCTAGGCCTTCCAGGCGGTCTTCCTTTGTCAATTGGTGCATCCATGTCGAAACCAACATCCACATGAGGCCATTGACTCCTATCTGTCATGGGCTCAATCTCACCTGCATAAGCTGCCCTAAACTTGTCCAAGGAGAAATAATTATGAACATAGTCTACCCATTTGGGGTTTCTCCTCCCCATCAAAAATACTAGAGCATGCTCACAAGGCTTTCCGGTGTGCTGCCACTCCAAACAAGTGCATTCATGTTTGTCAACCTTCACAACATGCCTAAGACTGTTTTTGCTTGTGTCCCTGACTTCACAACTACCATTACCTGATTTTCCAACTTTTAGATGACCAAGCCCTCTAGTCCTATTGAAAATCTGTTGAATAACAGCAGGAATGATCTTTCCCCTCAATTTCTCCCCAATTCTCCTTCTTTTGTATACTAGTTTCATCAACAATTCTCTATATGTGTCAGCAAGCTCATCAACAGGCAAGTCTTTATAATCTTTTATCCAGTTATTAAAAGACTCGGCCAGATTGTTGTTTATATAATCACACTTGATGTCTGCGTTGAAACTGCATCTCATCCACTTCAAACTGTGATAGGTTGACAAATATTCATGCACACGGCTACTAGCTGCCAAGACTTTCTGCATATGATGGGAGAAAACTTCAGGCCTATATGCCCTAGCAGCAGGCCACATCCTACCAAACACATCACCTTTGAATTTTTTTGTGAAGTTTGCCATCAAGTGCCTAAAACACTCTCTCTGCTCCACATGAGGAAAAACCTTTTTGACAGCATTTTCTAAACCTTTGCATGCATCTGTACATATAGCTAAGTTAGGGACTGAACCTAAAGCTCTATTGAGTTGTGACATGAACCAAGTCCAGTTTTCCTCGGTCTCTCCATCAATGAACCCAATTGCAACAGGAAACATCCAGTTATGACCATCTAATGTTGTACAAGCTGCCAAGTGTCCTCTCCATCTACCATTCAATGCCGTAGAGTCTATGCTGAGATATGGTCTACAACCAGCTAGAAAACCATCTATGGAAGGTTTAAGAGCCATAAAGAATCTGTGAAAGTGGACTTTACCATCTACTACCTTGGTATCAACCTCTACGATGCTCCCTGGAGATCTCTTCTCAACTTCTGCTTTGAAGTTATGCAAATTCTGAAAACTCTGCTTCAAAGTGCCATAAATCTGTTTTTCGGCTCTAGATTTACCCGCCCAAACTGTATCATAACCAATGGTGATGTCATAAGTTTCTTCGAGTTTCTCTTGTAGTTCTTTACATCCTATGGTAGGATCATTCTGGAGTATACTCATTGCCTTGGCTTCAACCCAACCTTGTGTTGCCATGGTGGTTTTTACTCTGCTACTCGAAGAACACTTGTGTTTCTTACTCATCTTAGTGACCTGCATCCATACAAAACAAATGGCCTATGAGAAATAGTACTGCATTCAATAAAAGAAAATCAATCACTACCTCCGATCCATATTACTCATACTTAAGTTGCGACAAGTAATATGAATTGGAGTACTAGAAACAGAAGTTATTGTTAGCAAGAAAGTTCTTAGTACCCTTATTGTTTTCGCATCAGCCCTTAAACGAGCAGTTATTCTCCATGGACACTTGATGCCTCTGCATAGTCCGAGATATCTTTTTTTGTCTGTTTTATATCCCCATATGTCAATTTCATTGTTAATGGCATATTGTTTTATTGCCATCCTGAACTCTTCCATTGAAGGAAACAAGGCACCTACATACATATGAGGGTTCTCTTTGTCATATGCAATCTCCTCCTCTTGAGCTATCTTGTCATCAACAGGAATAGCAGCCTCAGTTAATAGTTGTTGGTCCTCCTCATCAGTGAGATACGCATCTTCACTAGGTGGCGAAGAAGGTGCTTCATGTGTCTCATCCTCCTCGATACATAGAAAATCACACATATTCTCCTCTGTAACTGGAACATCCACTTCATCTTCATTTGGAGGAGCAATCTCAATTAGGCTCCAATCAATTGGTGGTTCTATGTCCAACACCACCGAAGACCCGCATTGCTCATTGCTTTCAGCAATGTCAGAAATTGATGGCATATTGGGTTGAACAACATCACATGTTGCAAAGTTAATATCATTGTCAACAAAAGCACTTGTTTGACTCGCCATTGATTGAACAACCTCAAGTGCTTCCTCATTCGCATTGTCCACAACCACAGATGATGTAGCACTGCATAGTACATCATCCATAGCTGATTTTAGGATTTTAGGTGCCTTCTCAACAGGTGCCTTCTTAGGTTTCTTAGCAGCTGGTTCCTTAGTAGGCTTGTTAGCTCTCTTCGCTGCAGATTTCTTAGCAGGTTTTGTATGCACCTCAACTAGCATCTTCACCTTTTCTTCCTCTCCCCACATATGGTCAAGCAAATGGCTTCTCAATTGCTTGGTGCTAAACAGTCTGCATTCCTCATCAGAATCCTTATCATAGCCAAACAGATGCACCTCCTGCCATGGGCCCCATGGTATGTATTGGCTCAAGTCGTATGTAAATTTGTTTAAAGTGAGCCCCTTCCATCTAATCTGCATTTCAATATCCTGCCGCTCCATTTGTTCCTCGGCGCCATCAGCAAGCATGGCCCGATATGGAAGAACTCTAACTTTAATGTTAACATGAACAGGCTGCTTCACCCTACAGTGAAATATTCGAAGTTTACGGTTAGGTTGTTCATTGACGGAAATGCGGATATAGTATCATTCTCACCTTTGTGTCTTCAGAGCAATATCCTCAACACCCATATTAGGGCCATCATCCATAGCATCCATCCTCCACAGATCAACCGTACATGCTCTGCAACAAACTTGTTATTCTCTTTACATGTTTATTCAACAGGTGCCTAATGGCTTTTATTTTATCTTCAGGTTTCTTAACATTAACAATCAAGTGGAAACTAATGGCAGGACTCTGAATTTGCAAAAAATCTGGAGATGATTTTTTTGGAGTTTGTTGATCAACTATGTTTTAGGGATAAATCTGGGAGTTGGTTCAGACTCATACTAAGGCAAAAGGTGGACGTATTGACATGTTGCACTAGAGGAACAACGACCTTGGGGGAGCAGGTGACGGTCGAAGGAATGGCATATAGTGGCACATCTTACCAGGTTGCAGCCGCCGGCGCCGCCGCCGCCACTGCCGTCGTCGCCGCCGCCGTCGTCGCCACCGCCATCGTGGTGGAGATCGAGGTCGCCTTCGCCGCACCCACCCAAATCGTATCAGACGAGTGTGATATCTGGGACAGAACGATCGGGGTTGGCTGCCTCTCACGTAGATCAACACGAGGGCTTGTTGGTCATTTTGCTGTGGCCCGTCTCGTCGGGGGCAAATCCTCAAGATTACAGCAAATGCGTGGCAAATCCTCAGTTTCAGGGTAAACGGGGGCAAATCCTCAAAGTGTAATTAAAGGCGTGGCAAATCCTCAAATTCCCCATCCAGACGAACAGAGTACAGGCAAAAGGAAGAAGAGATAAGGTACATGTCCGATTGGGATTAATCATCCTGATTTGGACCAGGGGCATTTTGGTCACATAATTTATACTATAATCTGCCAAATGATCCAAACCGTGTACAGAGGGCAAATCCTCAAGATTACAGCAAATGTGTGGTAAATCCTCAGTTACAGGGTAAACGGGGGCAAATCCTCAAAGTATAATTAAAGGCGTGGCAAATCCTCAAATTCCCCAGACGAGAGCGGGTTAGGGATAGGGCAGATGGGTCACTCGGGTTTTTTTCTGTGCACGTGCGTGGGAAAGGATGATGTAAAAAAAACCAAGGTGAAAGAGCGTGGTGGAAGAGAAGGACGAAAAAAACCAACGAAAAAAACCGAACGAAAGTGCTGGGACGAAAATAAACCCGGAACAGTGATTAACAACTGAGACATTAGAAGTAGAGATGCCATATGTACTCTCGATTGTGCCGGCCCATTGAGGCGGCTGTTGTAGTGATTGCACCCGTATTGGCAGCGGTCTAATTTCTCAATACTTACTATTAAAAGAGTACAAGTCAATTTTCCAATAACCACACCACAAAATGCACACAGGATAACTAGAGATCTTCGATTAAACCCACTCAATCACATTTAAGGCCTTATACAATGGAAAATGCTTAGGGGAGGTGCTTAGATAAATAAATCAGGCTTTCTTTAAACATCGGTGCTTATTTGTACCGGATAGACGCTTAACTAAGCGTCTTTCCTGTAGAAATAGGCATCGATGCTTCAGAAAAAATCGGTTTATTTTTTTAAGCATCTTTAAGCACCTCCCTAAATGTCCATATTACATATGTGGTCTGTCAATTAAATAACGATTGAGATCGAATGTTCTGCCGGCAGACGCCAACGATCGCTACCTCCAGCAAATCTGTCGGCAGACGCCAACAACCGCTATCTCCGAAAAAAACACCATGTCCGTGATCTGGTTAACGCCCCCACCACACCACGCATTTGCCCTGGCCCGCCGTCCTCTCCGTGGTGTCCGCGCCGGCTCGCCCCGGTAGCCGCGCACGCGTAGCAACTTCCGCCTCCACCGCGAGGTACCAACCGCCATGGCGCCCCTGCCCCCATGCCGCCCGGCCTCCCTCGCCGGCGCCCCCACCTAGTGCGGCCTCATGTGCCCCCACATCACACCCAGCGCCGCTTTCCCATGTCGTGTTTCCTGATTGGAGAGGTCAAGGTGGATTGTAGCGGCGGTGCGGTCGATTGTGGCGGCTATGCGGTGAAGGAGAGGGGAGATCCAAATGCGGTCCATGTAAGGAAGCAGAGGAGGAACGCGCATTCTTCAACCTCTGTTGTCATCTTCAAGATGCCACGCCGGCGGCCGGCCGAAGCATCTGCTTTGTTCGTGTGTCCTTCCTCCAGGCGGCCAAAGAGGTTCTTCTTCCCCTTCCCGGATCTGTCTCCGTCGCAGAAGCTCTTCCCACGGAGGCGATACCAGGAGGAGAGGAGCCGTTCTGGATATGAGGAGGACGCACGTGTCGGCCATGCCATTGGGCGGAGGTAAGGTGCGCTGCGTTGTATCTCATACAGTCTACTATACTTTGGACTGGAACTACTGTTTCAGTCAGTTTTCCTATTGGATTGCTTTAGGATTGGATGAAATAGCCTAATCCCCTAAATTAATTGAGTTTGGTCCGGGGTTTATCTATTATTATTGGATTGGCTTGGTTTGTTTTGGACAGAGACTGATTGGTCTCAAATGGTTTCGATCCATGGATGGAAACCAAATCGTCAGACCACTCCTGCAGCTTGTCGTCGCAGAAGAGCACGTCCACGAGATTGTCAATGAACCCATCCACAAAGGAGTTGCAGCGAGTGCCAGCATCTGGCTTATCGTGCCATGTGCTGGAGACCCATGGCCTCTCCCCGCAGCTGCTTCTGCAGGCTGCCGCTGGCACTGTACGAGTAAGACCAGAGCATGGAGAGACACGTGGCGGCATGGGGTTGTAGCACGACCTTGTCACGCCTCGGCTACTTCTGATGCCGCTGATCGCTCTCGCCGCGGCCACCACAGTTGAACTCACTGATGGATATCACGGGAGACTTTGATGAGGTGGAAGCTGTTGGGTTCTTGGTGTAAATAAACAGTGAATACTGAACGCCAATGCCCCTCTGATACCATATTTATCGGTAAGCTATTGGAACAAGACAATCTTAGTTTTGGGTCTGATGTAGCATTAGGTCTGTGCTTTTTAACTGTGTTTTAGCCCTTCATTTTGAAGTGCAGTAAATAAGTCATGTCTCATATTCCTCCAACAGAGTAGTAATCTTTAGAGGTACGGTAGTTAACTCTTGCATTTTGGTTACTGTAGAGGAGTATGTTCATGTGATCCAGTATGGTATCATCGACCCTGTGAGAGTGATCCAAACTGCACTTCAAGATGCAGCAAGGTACAACTTCAGTTTTCTAACCATGTACTTTTTGTATGACAGAAGTAATCAGACTTATTTGACCATTTCTGTTTCTGTACAATGTTTATCTGCTGATCACAACCATGGAGGCTGTAGATGAGCGAAATGGGTTTTGAGGACAGTGCGGCATGATGTCTGCACTTATAAAAAAAATTGCATACAACAGAAGGCGTGCCTCCTATGACCAGGTCTAAGAAATACAAGCATAGTTCAAAGTAAACTGACCAGAAAACTAAGATTATCTATAAATAAGGGTAGAGCCATGGATTACATGATTTCTTTTCAAAACACAACATAAGATGTAACTGCGCAAACTGCTTATGCAATATATTCAGGTTGGTGGAAGTCTTGAACTTCATATTCATATTAACCTATCTATTTGTTTACTGATGGTAACTATTTCATCTGATGGTACTGCTATTGTGTGACACAAAATCTGATGATGGCAAGAAGCATAATTTTGCAAACATGTATCTCAGTAGTGTATACTATCAAGGTGGCATTGGGCTTGCATAGGTGAGGGAGCCTGCTTGAACTTGGTGCACATTTATGTCACTATTATCTTTTAGTATATTTCATTAGCAGGTGAGGGAGCCTGCTGAAACTTCATTTTATTTTGTCTTCTGAAGCTGGCAAATAACTCGCCATTGTGTACGATTGAACCTTGAAACTGATTAGGTTATGTATCATAAACAATGTAGTTGACTCTACTTTTGTTGAGTAATCATGGATTAAAGCATCAACATATGTATTTATTTAACTTAATGTTTGTTTGTCCCCTCGTTTCTACCCATTCTTACAGGTGTGTTGCCATCGAAGGCGAAGACTAGATGTCATGCTCTTGTGTCTGAACAATCTGTAGTCGGCAGCTGATGACCCACAAGTGTATGGGATCAATTGTAGTCTTTTCAATAAGAGTGTCGAACCCAACGAGGGGCAGAAGTAAATGATAAGTGGTTTTCAGCAAGGTAATGTCTGCAAGCACTGAAATTGTAAGTAGCAAATAGTTTGATAGCAAGATATTTTGTAACGAGCAAGTAACGATAATAGTGACAAAAGTGCAGCAAGGTAGCCCAGTCCTTTTGAGGCAAAGGACAAGCCAAAATGGTCTCTTATAATAAGCAAAGCGTTCTTGAGGGTACATGGGAATTTCATCTAGCCACTTTCATCATGTTGGTTCGATTCGTGTTCGCTACTTTGATAATTTGATATGTGGGTGGACCGGTGCTTAGGTGTTGTTCTTACTTGAACAAGCCTCCTACTTATGATTAACCCCCCTCGCAAGCATCCGCAACCGAAGTTCCTTCCCTTTGAGAGGAAGTACGTCTCCGTTTGGAGCGGTGTGGAGGCACAATGCTCCCCAAGAAGCCACTAGGGCCACCGTAATCTCCTCACGCCCTCGCACAATGCAAGATGCCGTGATTCCACTAACGGACCCTTGAGGGCGGTCACCGAACGCGTACAAATGGCAACCCTTGAGGGCGGTCACCGAACCCGTACACTTTGGCAACCCTTGGGGGCGGTTACGGTACCCGTCAAAATTGCTCGGGGCGATCTCCATAACCTAATTGGAGACCCCGACGCTTTCCCAGAGCTTTACACCACAATGATTGAGCTCCGAACACCACCAACCGTCTAGGGCGCCAAGGCACCCAAGAGGAATAAGCTCTAGGGTGCCCAAACACCCAAGAGTAATAAGCTTCTCAAACTTCACTTCCACGTATCACCGTGGAGAACTCAAACCGCACCAAATGCAATGGCAAGGGCACACTGAGTGCCCAAGTCTTTCTCTTCAAAATCCCACCAAAGCAACTAATGCTAGGGAGGAAAATGAGAGGAAGAACGAAAGAAGAACACGAAGAACTCCAAGATCTAGATCCAAGGGGTTCCCCTCACTTAGAGAAGAAAGTGATTGGTGGAAACGTGGATCTAGATCTCCTCTCTCTTTTCCCTCAAGAACTAGCAAGAATCATTGGAGGGATTGAGAGTTAGCAAGCTCGAAGAAGGTCAATAATGAGGGAAGAACACGAGCTCAAAGGATAAGGTTCATTGGGGAAGAAGGCCCCCTTTTATAGGTGGGGAAAAAATCCAACCGTTATACTCACAGCCCGCACAGAGCGGTACTACCGCTCCAAGGAGCGGTACTACCGCTGCTACGGCGGTAGTACCCCTTTGAAAAACAACAGCGAGGAGGCAAAAGGCCAGTAGAACCGCCGGAGCGGTACTATCGCTCGTCCTCACGGTACTACCGCTCGACCTCACGGTACTACCACAAATGGTAACGGTACTACTGCTTGCGAGCGGTACAAAAAAATACTTCCGTGCCTACTTCCTCTGAGCAAAACACGAGATTTTGGTCTGGAATGGTACTACCGCTTAGGAGCCGCGGTAGTACTGCTCTGGAGCGGTACTACCGCTCAGGAGCCGCGGTAGTACCGCTCTGGAGCGGTAGTAAAAAATTACATCCGCTCTAGCCATGGTAGTACCGCTGCATCCTTTACCAAAACAACCACAACTTCTGCAAACAGACTCCGAATTCAACGAAACTAAGTTTGTTGGAAAACTAACGACATGGGCTAACACAATCATGAAAGAAATATCAATAAGAAGCAAATGAGAAAAGGCCCATAAGAAAATGGTGAGAACCCTTCCTCGGAAAAGACCGGTAAAACCTCCAACACCGAAAACATCATTGAAGATGCATGCGAACTCCGTTTTCGATGAACTCAAGCTTGTCATCAAGATGATCATAAGCTCTAACACTCACAAAGAGAACCAAACAAGAATCAAGAAAGATTATGCAAGGATGCAATGGTTTGAGCTCTCTACGAATGATACGATCAAGCTACTCATCGAGAGCCCCCCTTGATAGTACGACAATTGATCCTATAACCCGGTCTCCTAACTACCATCATGAGACCGGTAAAATAGAAAACCTATCAAGGGAAAACCTTTGCCTTGCACATGGTCCACTTGAGCTAGATGATGACGATGTTGACTCCCTCAAGTTGGACCACCTTTCTTGATTGCGTTGGATCGATGAAGACTAGTTGATTGCTCCCCCATACTCCCCTATGGGTGAGCCACTCTTCCACACATCTTCACAAGTCCATTGTCACCACAATGGATGAAGGAAATATGCCCTAGAGGTAATAATAAAGTTATTATTTATTTCCTTATTTCATGATAAATGTTTATTATTCATGCTAGAATTGTATTAACCGGAAACATAATACATGTGTGAATACATAGACAAACAAAGTGTCACTAGTATGCCTCTACTTGACTAGCTCGTTAATCAAAGATGGTTATGTTTCCTAACCATGAACAATGAGTTGTTATTTGATTAACGAGGTCACATCATTAGTTGAATGATCTGATTGACATGACCCATTCCATTAGCTTAGCACACGATCGTTTAGTATGTTGCTATTGCTTTCTTCATGACTTATACATGTTCCTATGACTATGAGATTATGCAACTCCCGTTTGCCAGAGGAACACTTTGGGTACTACCAAACGTCACAACGTAACTGGGTGATTATAAAGGAGTACTACAGGTGTCTCCAATGGTCGATGTTGGGTTGGCGTATTTTCGAGATTAGGATTTGTCACTCCGATTGTCGGAGAGGTATCTCTGGGCCCTCTCGGTAATACACATCACATAAGCCTTGCAAGCATTACAACTAATATGTTAGTTGTGAGATGATGTCTTACGGAACGAGTAAAGAGACTTGCCGGTAACGAGATTGAACTAGGTATTGGACACCGACGATCGAATCTCGGGCAAGTAACATACCGATGACAAAGGGAACAACGTATGTTGTTATGCGGTCTGACCGATAAAGATCTTCGTAGAATATGTAGGAGCCAATATGGGCATCCAGGTCCCGCTATTGGTTATTGACCAGAGACGTGTCTCGGTCATGTCTACATTGTTCTCGAACCCGTAGGGTCCGCACGCTTAAGGTTACGATGACAGTTATATTATGAGTTTATGCATTTTGATGTACCGAAGGTTGTTCGGAGTCCCGGATGTGATCACGGACATGACGAGGAGTCTCGAAATGGTCGAGACATAAAGATTGATATATTGGAAGCCTATGTTTGGACATCGGAAGTGTTCCGGGTGAAATCGGGATTTTACCGGGTTACCGGGAGGTTACCGGAACCCCCCGGGAACCACATGGGCCTTCATGGGCCTTAGTGGAAAGGAGAAAGGGGCAGCCCAAGGGGGCTGCGCGCCTCCTCCCTTCTCCTAGTCCTATTAGGACTAGGAGAGGTGGCCGGCCACCCCTCTCCCTCTTTCCCCCTTGGGAATCCTAGTTGGAATAGGATTGGAGGGGAGTCCTACTCCCGGTAGGAGTAGGACTCCTCCTGCGCCTCCTCCTCCTGGCCGGTGCACCCTCCCCCCTTGGCTCCTTTATATACTGAGGCAGGGGCACCTCTAAACACACAAGTTGACACAAGTTGATCCACGTGATCGATTCCTTAGCCGTGTGCGGTGCCCCCTGCCACCATATTCCTCGATAATACTGTAGCGGAGTTTAGGCGAAGCCCTGCTGCTGTAGTTCATCAAGATCGTCACCACGCCGTCGTGCTGACGAAACTCTTCCCCGACACTTTGCTGGATCGGAGTCCGGGGATCGTCATCGAGCTGAACGTGTGCTCGAACTCGGAGGTGCCGTAGTTTCGGTGCTTGATCGGTTGGATCGTGAAGACGTACGACTACTTCCTCTACGTCGTGTCATTGCTTCCGCAGTCGGTCTGCGCTGGGTACGTAGACAACACTCTCCTCTCGTTGCTATGCATCACATGATCCTGTGTGCGCGTAGGAAAATTTTTGAAATTACTACGAAACCCAACACGACCCGCATCTCCATAACACTCGACCCAAAATAGGAAGAAGCGCTCATCCAGTTCCTCCGTGAGAACTGGGACATTTTTGCATGGAAGCCCGCTGACATGCCAGGTGTTCCCAGGGGACTGGCTGAGCATCGCCTAAGAGTCGACTCGTCTGCAAAACCAGTCAAAGAGCATCTTCGGCGGTCCGCCGTCCAGAAGAGAAAGGCCATCGGTGAAGAAGTGGCTCGACTGTTGGCGGCAGGATTTATCCGAGAGATATACCACTCCGAGTGGCTCGCTAATGTCGTCATGGTTCCTAAGAAGGACAAGTCGCTCCGAATGTGCATTGATTTCAAGCACATCAACCGGGCCTGCCCGAAAGATCACTTTCCTCTCCCTCGCATAGATCAAATTGTTGACTCGACCGCGGGATGCGAGAGGTTGTCTTTTTTAGATGCTTACTCCGGGTACCACCAGATCCGTCTGTACGGGCCCGATGAGGTAAAAACAGCTTTCATCACTCCATTCGGGTGCTTCTGCTATATCACCATGCCATTCGGCCTCAAGAATGCCGGAGCCACTTTTATGCGAATGATTCAGAAGTGTCTACTCACCCAAATCAGTCGGAATGTGGAAGCTTATATGGATGATATGAAGGAAATATGCCCTAGAGGCAATAATAAAGTTATTATTTATTTCCTTATAATCATGATAAATGTTTATTATTCATGCTAGAATTGTATTTTCCGGAAACATAATACATGTGTGAATACATAGACAAACAGAGTGTCACTAGTATGCCTCTACTTGACTAGCTCGTTAATCAAAGATGGTTATGTTTCCTAACCATGAACAATGAGTTGTTATTTGATTAACGAGGTCACATCATTAGTAGAATGATCTGATTGACATGACCCATTCCATTAGCTTAGCACCTGATCGTTTAGTATGTTGCTATTGCTTTCTTCATGACTTATACATGTTCCTACGACTATGAGATTATGCAACTCCCGTTTACCGGAGGAACACTTTGGGTACTACCAAACGTCACAACGTAAATGGGTGATTATAAAGGAGTATTACAGGTGTCTCCAATGGTCGATGTTGGGTTGGCGTATTTCGAGATTAGGATTTGTCACTCCGATTGTCGGAGAGGTATCTCTGGGCCCTCTCGGTAATACACATCACATAAGCCTTGCAAGCATTACAACTAATATGTTAGTTGTGAGATGATGTATTACGGAACGAGTAAAGAGACTTGCCGTTAACGAGATTGAACTAGGTATTGGATACCGACGATCGAATCTCGGGCAAGTAACATACCGATGACAAAGGGAACAACGTATGTTGTTATGCGGTCTGACCGATAAAGATCTTCGTAGAATATGTAGGAGCCAATATGGGCATCCAGGTCCCGCTATTGGTTATTGACCAGAGACATGTCTCGGTCATGTCTACATTGTTCTCGAACCCGTAGGGTCCACACGCTTAAGGTTACGATGACAGTTATATTATGAGTTTATGCATTTTGATGTACCGAAGGTTGTTCGGAGTCCCGGATGTGATCACGGACATGACGAGGAGTCTCGAAATGGTCGAGACGTAAAGATTGATATATTGGAAGCCTATGTTTGGACATCGGAAGTGTTCCGGGTGAAATCGGGATTTTACCGGGTTACCGGGAGGTTACCGGAACCCCCCGGGAGCCATATGGGCCATCATGGGCCTTAGTGGAAAGGAGAAAGGGGCAGCCCAAGGGGGCTGCGCGCCTCCCCCCTTCCCCTAGTCCTATTAGGACTAGGAGAGGTGGCCGGCCACCCCTCTCCCTCTTTCCCCCTTGGGAATCCTAGTTGGAATAGGATTGGGGGGGGGGGGAGTCCTACTCCCGGTAGGAGTAGGACTCCTCCTGCGCTTCTCTATCTTGGCCGGCGCCCCCTCCCCCCTTGGCTCCTTTATATACTGAGGTAGAGGCACCCCAAAGACACACAAGTTGACACAAGTTGATCCATGTGATCTATTCCTTAGCCGTGTGCGGTGCCCCCTGCCACCATATTCCTCGATAATACTGTAGCGGAGTTTAGGCGAAGCCCTGCTGCTGTAGTTCATCAAGATCGTCACCACGCCGTCGTGCTGACGGAACTCTTCCCCGACACTTTGCTGGATCGGAGTCCGGGGATCGTCATCGAGCTGAACGTGTGCTCGAACTCGGAGGTGCCGTAGTTTCGGTGCTTGATCGGTTGGATCGAGAAGACGTACGAATACTTCCTCTACGTCGTGTCATCGCTTCCGCAGCCGGTCTGCGTTGGGTACGTAGACAATACTCTCCCCTCGTTGCTATGCATCACATGATCTTGCGTGTGCGTAGGAAATTTTTTGAAATTACTACGAAACCCAACAGTGGCATCCGAGCCTAGGTTATTTATGTTGATGTTATATGCACGAGTAGAACACAAGTGAGTTGTGGACGATACAAGTCATACCGCCTACCAGCATGTCATACTTTGGTTCAGCGGTATTGTTGGACGAGACGACCCGGACCAACCTTACGCGTACGCTTACGCGAGACCGGTTCCCTCGACGTGCTTTGCACAGAGATGGCTTGCGGGCGACTGCCTCTCCAACTTTAGTTGAACCAAGTATGGCTACGCCCGGTCCTTGCGAAGGTTAAAACGGAGTCTATTTGACAAACTATCATTGTGGTTTTGATGCGTAGGTGAGATTGGTTCTTACTTAAGCCCGTAGCAGCCACGTAAAACATGCAACAACAAAGTAGAGGACGTCTAACTTGTTTTTGCAGGGCATGTTGTGATGTGATATGGTCAAGGCATGATGCTGAATTTTATTGTATGAGATGATCATGTTTTGTAACCGAGTTATCGGCAACTGGCAGGAGCCATATGGTTGTCGCTTTATTGTATGCAATGCAATCGCGATGTAATGCTTTACTTTATTACTAAACGGTAGTGATAGTCGTGGAAGCATAAGATTGCGAGATGACAACGATGCTACGATGGAGATCAAGGTGTCGCGCCGGTGACGATGGTGATCATGACGGTGCTTCGGAGATGGAGATCACAGGCACAAGATGATGATGGCCATATCATATCACTTATATTGATTGCATGTGATGTTTATCTTTTTATGCATCTTATCTTGCTTTGATTGACGGTAGCATTATAAGATGATCTCTCACTAAATTATCAAGAAGTGTTCTCCCTGAGTATGCACCGTTGCGAAAGTTCTTCGTGCTGAGACACCACGTGATGATCGGGTGTGATAGGCTCTACGTTCAAATACAACGGGTGCAAAACAGTTGCGCACGCAGAATACTCAGGTTAAACTTGACGAGCCTAGCATATGCAGATATGGCCTCGGAACACGGAGACCGAAAGGTCGAGCATGAATCATATAGTAGATATGATCAACATAATGATGTTCACCGATGAAACTACTCCATCTCACGTGATGATCGGACATGGTTTAGTTGATTTGGATCACGTAATCACTTAGAGGATTAGAGGGATGTCTATCTAAGTGGGAGTTCTTTAAGTAATATGATTAATTGAACTTTAATTTATCATGAACTTAGTCCTGATAGTATTTTGCAAATTATGTTGTAGATCAATAGCTCGCGTTGTTGCTTCCCTGTGTTTATTTTGATATGTTCCTAGAGAAAAATTGTGTTGAAAAATGTTACTAGCAATGATGCGGATTGGATCCGTGATCTGAGGTTTATCCTCATTGCTGCACAGAAGAATTATGTCCTTGATGCACCGCTAGGTGACAGACCTATTGTAGGAGCAGATGCAGACGTTATGAACGTTTGGCTGGCTCAATATGATGACTACTTGATAGTTTAGTGCACCATGCTTAAACGGCTTAGAATCGGGACTTCAAAGACGTTTTGAACGTCATGGACCATATGATATGTTCCTGGAGTTGAAGTTAATATTTCAAGCAAATACCCGAGTTGAGAGATATGAAGTCTCCAACAAGTTCTATAGCTAAAAGATGGAGGAGAATCGCTCAACTAGTGAGCATGTACTTAGATTGTCTGGGTACTTCAATCGCTTGAATCAAGTGGGAGATAATCTTCCAGATAAGATAGTGATTGACAGAATTCTCTAGTCACCACCACCAAGTTAGTAGAACTTCGTGATGAACTATAATGCAAGGGATGACGTAAACAATTCCCGAGTTCTTCGTGATGCTAAAATCGACGAAGGTAGAAATCAAGAAAAACATCAAGTGTTGATGGTAGACAAGACCACTAGTTTCAAGAAAAGGGCAAAGGGAAGAAGGGGAACTTCAAGAAGAACGGCAAGCGAGTTGCTGCTCAAGTGAAGAAGCCCAAGTCTGGTCCTAAGCCTGAGACTAAGTGCTTCTACTACAAAGGGATTGGTCACTGGAAGCGGAACTACCCCAAGTGATTGGCGGATAAGAAGGATGGCAAAGTGAACATAAGTATATTTGATATACATGTTATTGATGTGTACTTTACTAGTGTTTATAGCAAACCCCTTAGTATTAGGTACTAGTTCAGTTGCTAAGATTAGTAACTCGAAACGGGAGTTGCAGAATAAACAAAGACTAGTTGAAGGGGAAGTGACGATGAGTGTTGGAAGTAGTTCCAAGATTAATATGATCATCATCGCACACTCCCTATACTTTCGGGATTAGTGTTGAAACTAAATAAGTGTTATTTGGTGTTGGCCTTGAGCATGAATATGATTTAATCATGTTTATTGCAATACGGTTATTCATTTAAGTAAGAGAATAAACTGTTGTTCTGTTTACATGAATAAAACCTTATATGGTTACACACCCAATGAAAAATGGTTCATTGGATCTCGATCGTAGTGATACACATATTCATAATATTGAAACCAAAAGATGCAAAGTTAATAATGATAGTGCAACTTATTTGTGGCACTGCCGTTTGGGTCATATCGGTGTAAAGCGCATGAAGATACTCCATAAAGATGGATTTTCGGAATCACTTGGTTATGAATCATTTGATGCTTGCGAACCGTGCCTTTTGGGCAAGATGACTAAAACTCCGTTCTCCAGAACAATGGAACGTGCTACTGACTTATTGGAAATAATACATACCGATGTATGCAATCCAATGAGTGTTGATGCTCGTGGAAAGTATCATTATTTTCTGATCTTCACAGATGATTTGAGCAGATATGAGTATATCTACTTAATGAAACACAAGTCTGAAACATTTGAAAAGTTCAAAGAATTTCAGAGTGAAGTGAAAAATCATCGTAACAAGAAAATAAAGTTTCTACGATCTGATCGTAGAGAAGAGTATTTGAGTTACGAGTTTGGCCTTCAGTTAAAAAACAATGTGAAATAGTTTCACTACTCATGCCACCTGGAACACCACAATGGTGTGTCCGAACGTCATAATTGTACTTTATTGGATATGGTGCAACCTATGATGTTTCTTACCGATTTACCACTATCGTTTTGGGGTTATGCATTAAACACAGCTGCATTCACGTTAAATAGGGCACCATCAAAATCCGTTGAGACGACGCCTTATGAACTGTGGTTTGG
This sequence comes from Triticum dicoccoides, assembly GCF_002162155.2. NCBI lineage: Eukaryota > Viridiplantae > Streptophyta > Magnoliopsida > Poales > Poaceae > Triticum > Triticum dicoccoides. The sequence continues at coordinate 15,638,231 of NC_041387.1, forward strand.
CAAGAAACCAAAGTTGTCGTTTCTTAAAGTTTGGGGCTGCGATGCTTATGTGAAAAAGCTTCAACCTGATAAGCTCGAACCCAAATCGGAGAAATATGTCTTCATATGATACCCAAAGGAAACTGTTGGGTACACCTTCTATCATAGATCCGAAGGCAAGACATTCGTTGCTAAGAATGGATCATTTCTAGAGAAGGAGTTTCTCTCGAAAGAAGTGAGTAGGAGGAAAGTAGAACTTGACGAGGTAACTGTACCTGCTCCCTTACTGGAAAGTAGTTCATCACAGAAAACTGTTTCTGTGACACCTACACCAGTTAGTGAGGAAGCCAATGATGATGATCATGAAACTTCAGAACAAGGTACTACTGAACCTCGTAGATCAACCAGAGTAAGATCCGCGCCAGAGTGGTACGATAATCCTTTTCTGGAAGTCATGCTACTAGATCATGATGAACCTACGAACTATGAAGAAGCGATGGTGAGCCCAGATTCCGCAAAGTGGCTTGAAGCCATGAAATCTGAGATGGGATCCATGTATGAGAACAAAGTATGGACTTTGGTTGACTTGCCCGATGATCGGCAAGCAATTGAGAATAAATGGATCTTTAAGAAGAAGACTGACGCTGATGGTAATGTTACTGTCTACAAAGCTCGACTTGTCGCAAAAAGGTTTTCGGCAAGTTCAAGGTGTTGACTACGATGAGAGTTTCTCACTCGTATCTATGCTTAAGTCTGTCGGAATCATGTTAGCAATTGCCGCATTTTATGAAATCCGGCAAATGGATAAACAAAACTGCATTCCTTAATGGATTTATTAAAGAAGAGTTGTATATGATACAACCAGAAGGTTTTGTCAATCCTAAAGGTGCTAACAAAATATGCAAGCTCCAGCGATCCATCTGTGGACTGGTGCAAGCATCTCGGAGTTGGAATATACGCTTTGATGAGTTGATCAAAGCATATGGTTTTATACAGACTTGCGGTGAAGCCTGTATTTACAAGAAAGTGAGTGGGAGCACTACAACATTTCTGATAAGTATATGTGAATGATATATTGTTGATCGGAAATAATGTAGAATTATTCTGCAAAGCATAAAGGAGTGTTTGAAAGGAGTTTTTCAAAGAAAGACCTCGGTGAAGCTGCTTACATATTAAGTATCAAGATCTATAGAGATAGATCAAGACACTTGATAAGTTTTCAATGAGTACATACCTTGACAAGATTTTGAAGTAGTTCAAAATGGAACAGTCAAAGAAAAAGGTTTCTTGCCTGTGTTACAAGGTGTGAAGTTGAGTAAAACTCAAAGCCTGACCACGACAGAAGATAGAAAGAGAATGAAAGTCATTCCCTATGCCTCAGTCTTAGGTTCTATAAAATATGCCATGCTGTATACCAGATCTATTGTATGCCCTACCACTGAGTTTGGCAAGGGAGTACAATAGTGATCTAGGAGTAGATCACTGGACAGCGGTCAAAATTATCCTTAGTGGAATAAGGATATGTTTCTCGATTATGGACGTGACAAAAAGGTTCGTCGTAAAGGGTTACGTCGATGCAAGTTTTTGACACTGATCCAGATGATTCTAAGTCTCAATCTGGATACATATTGAAAGTGGGAGCAATTAGCTAGAATAGCTCCGTGCAGAGCATTGTTGACATAGAAATTCGCAAAATACTTACAGATCTGTATGTGACAGACCCGTTGACTAAAATTATCTCACAAGCAAAACATGATCACACCTTAGTACTCTTTGGGTGTTAATCACATAGCGATGTGAACTAGATTACTGACTCTAGTAAACCCTTTGGGTGTTGATCACATATCGATGTGAACTATGGGTGTTAATCACATGGTGATGTGAACTATTGCTATTAAATCACATGGCGATGTGAACTAGATTATTGACTCTAGTGCAAGTGGGAGACTGAAGGAAATATGCCCTAGAGGTAATAATAAAGTTATTATTTATTTCCTTATTTCATGATAAATGTTTATTATTCATGCTAGAATTGTATTAACCGGAAACATAATACATGTGTGAATACATAGACAAACAAAGTGTCACTAGTATGCCTCTACTTGACTAGCTCGTTAATCAAAGATGGTTATGTTTCCTAACCATGAACAATGAGTTGTTATTTGATTAACGAGGTCACATCATTAGTTGAATGATCTGATTGACATGACCCATTCCATTAGCTTAGCACACGATCGTTTAGTATGTTGCTATTGCTTTCTTCATGACTTATACATGTTCCTATGACTATGAGATTATGCAACTCCCGTTTGCCGGAGGAACACTTTGGGTACTACCAAACGTCACAACGTAACTGGGTGATTATAAAGGAGTACTACAGGTGTCTCCAATGGTCGATGTTGGGTTGGCGTATTTTCGAGATTAGGATTTGTCACTCCGATTGTCGGAGAGGTATCTCTGGGCCCTCTCGGTAATACACATCACATAAGCCTTGCAAGCATTACAACTAATATGTTAGTTGTGAGATGATGTATTACGGAATGAGTAAAGAGACTTGCCGGTAACGAGATTGAACTAGGTATTGGACACCGACGATCGAATCTCGGGCAAGTAACATATCGATGACAAAGGGAACAACGTATGTTGTTATGCGGTCTGACTGATAAAGATCTTCGTAGAATATGTAGGAGCCAATATGGGCATCCAGGTCCCTCTATTGGTTATTGACCAGAGACGTGTCTCGGTCATGTCTACATTGTTCTCGAACCCGTAGGGTCCGCACGCTTAAGGTTACGATGACAGTTATATTATGAGTTTATGCATTTTGATGTACCGAAGGTTGTTCGGAGTCCCGGATGTGATCACGGACATGATGAGGAGTCTCGAAATGGTCGAGACATAAAGATTGATATATTGGAAGCCTATGTTTGGACATCTGAAGTGTTCCGGGTGAAATCGGGATTTTACCGAGTTATCGGGAGGTTACCGGAACCCCCTGGGAGCCATATGGGCCATCATGGGCCTTAGTGGAAAGGAGAAAGGGGCAGCCCAAGGGGGCTGCGCGCCTCCCCCCTTCCCCTAGTCCTATTAGGACTAGGAGAGGTGGCCGGCCACCCCTCTCCCTCTTTCCCCCTTAGGAATCCTAGTTGGAATAGGATTGGGGGGGGGGGGAGTCCTACTCCCGGTAGGAGTAGGACTCCTCCTGCACCTCTCTATCTTGGCCGGCGCCCCCTCCCCCCTTGGATCCTTTATATACTGAGGTAGAGGCACCCCAAAGACACACAAGTTGACACAAGTTGATCCACGTGATCTATTCCTTAGCCGTGTGCGGTGCCCCCTGCCACCATATTCCTCGATAATACTGTAGCGGAGTTTAGGCGAAGCCCTGCTGCTGTAGTTCATCAAGATCGTCACCACGCCGTCGTGCTGACGGAACTCTTCCCCGACACTTTGCTGGATCGGAGTCCGGGGATCGTCATCGAGCTGAACGTGTGCTCGAACTCGGAGGTGCCGTAGTTTCGGTGCTTGATCGGTTGGATCGAGAAGACGTACGACTACTTCCTCTACGTCGTGTCATCGCTTCCGCAGCCGGTCTGCGTTGGGTACGTAGACAATACTCTCCCCTCGTTGCTATGCATCACATGATCTTGCGTGTGCGTAGGAATTTTTTTGAAATTACTACGAAACCCAACAATGGACGGCAAGCTTCAAGTATTAGATCTCTTCTTGATGCTTCACTTGAATTTGCACACCACAACCTAACCCCACAAAGAACTCTCACGAAGACCGTGGGTTAGTACACAAAGCGTAATGGACAATGCTTGCCATACCATGGGATCACTTGATCCCTCTGTACATCTTGTACGCTTTGTGTGTTGATCAACTTGATTCACTCTTCACTTAGTCTTGATCAACCTTGATTCTTTCCAACTCTCTTCATTTGGATGATGTCTTGAAGGTAAACATGAATGATCAAACAATCTTCTTCTTCAAGACATGCTTGCAATAAGCTCAACTCTCAAATGACCAATCTTTGGATAATTCCTTGAATAGCACCTTGGTCGACACAAACTCTCCTTGAAACCAACACATGTACTCCAAGAAAAGCCTATGGACAAAACCTTCAAATATAACTCAAGGCAACCATTAGTCCATAGAGATTGTCATCAATTACCAAAACCAAACATGGGGGCACCACATGTTCTTTCAGTCTCCCCCATTTTGGTAATTGATGACAATCACTTTCAAGAGAGTTTATATAAGGAATTATGCATCACCATGCAATGCAACAACCAATGATGCATGAGCAAGAGATGCAAATGCTTAGGAACAAAACCAAAGCAAGAGGAGAGAATTCTCTAAACTTCTCCACAAAACTCTCTGAAACTTCTCCCCCATTGGCATCGATTGCCAAAATGGGAGAAAAGCTTAGAAGGCCAATATAAATTGCGTTCCTCCATAATTTGTGTATTTCTCAACAAGAGAGTGGAATGCAATACACAAGTTTGACTGTAAATACTAGGAGTAAAACAAACTATATTTAGGCCCAAAGTTTACAAAAGAAAGATATGCCACAAAGACATAAGAAAGAGAGAAATAATCAAACAAGCAATCAAAATATACCAATTGAAGCAAGCAATCAACAAATATCAATTGAGCCAACTAGACCAATGATCCTACGTGCCACATGAATGAAATAAATTATGATATGAGCAAAGGAGTGTTCTAGAGAAACTAGAGAAGCTCCCCATGATTTGTGCACAATTTAGTTTTGTAACTAGATACAACAAGCACAAAATAGGATCGTCACTCCCCCAAGATCAATAGAACCTCACGACAAGTGCAAGAGAGTAACAGAGTGTTCTGAAGACACTAGTGAAGCTCTCCATGATTTGTGCACTTCTTACAATATTTGCATTAGGATACCAAGTGCACAAAATAGGATCATCACTCCCCGAAAATCAATAGAAAATCATAACAAGTGCAAGTGAGCATATAGGAAACAAAGCCTAGCACTTGCAACAAGCAAATGTTTGAGCAACATATAAAAGAGGCAACTTAAGAGTAGGCTCAACCAAAATGATGTGTGTGAGTCATGGCAAAACACTTGAGAAGACTAATGTACGGATGAGCATTAAGCATCAACATAGTCTTGGAAGAATGAGGCACACGATGCAAGGCCTATTATTCCCACACACAACTAGCAAATGGGTTCACAAGCTTACTAATAAGCATATAGAGAGCCTATGCTTGTGACAACCCGTGGTGAAGATAGAAGAAGAAAGCCTCATCAAGACGAGGGATACCAATTAAGATGGCAAAAGCCTCGTAAAGATAAGCATGAGGAAAATAATCTTCACCACACAAGAGTGCATCAAGATGCAATGAGATAAGACACACACTCAAGGCAAAAGCTTTCACAGAGCCACCAAAGAAATAACAATAAAGACAATGTGGACGTGAAAGAAAGGATATCATCTAGAGATGTAATTTCTCTCAAGTGTATAAGGTTCTAGGTAGACGAGATCATGATGATATATATCTACAAAGAAGGATGTACACCCGAAATAGTTACAACACGAAGGAACAAGATATCCAAAAAGAAGTCATAGATATACCAATAAGATATTTGCTTGGAAGCATAGCACATGGCTAGATATGGTCTTATTGTACATAAATGAATTACTACCACACAACCATCAAAGACATCGCAACTAGCAACAAGAGATCATTGTTGGGATGCTTTGAGAAAGGAAACAAGTATCACAGAGAGAATGAATAACATGCCATGATACAACCTACACAAGGTTGATGCAAGAAATGTGTGCATGAAGTATATGAAGATACTTGTTATTGAGTTAACATTGGAAGGATGTAGTAGATACCAATTGAAGGTACAAAGTAGTTCATTGATCATCCTAGCTTGACTCCAAAAAGCACATGGTGACAACACCTTCCTTGTGAGTGAGCCGAGTATCCAATGCATCTCCAATTGTTCCTAGAACAACAACACAAACAAAATGGTACCCAAACTCATTGGGACCAAAGAGTTAGAGAACCAATAATACATAGGACAAACTCCACATAAATATGTGCATATAGATATGAAAATGAATTTCATGCACATCTCATTCAATTTGAGACTTGGTGGAGTTTCCCTATATATTCGGTCAAAGAAAGAAAGCATGCCAAAGAAAATACATGAAGTAAATATGCATGCTAAAGACTTTCAAGAACCAACACAAAATGAAAGAGGAATACCAAGTGAAAAGGATACCAAATGGAGAAATCATCACTTGGAAGATATCATTAAAGGATACATCAAGGAATGAGATATCCATTGATACACGCAAAAAGAAAGATGTCAAACTCCCAAAAGAGAGAATGGTTCCAAACAAACCAAGCCCTCTACAAAGTTTCATGATGGCACAAAGTACCAAAAAGAAACGACTTGCCTTCCACAAACACACACTTGATAAGGATCACAAGATGAGTGTTTCATACAAAATAGGATAGCTCCCCAAGACAAGTGCATTATAGAGAATTTGCATTTGAATACAAAAAGCACAAGTTGGGATCACCACTTTCACTATATCTATACAAACACGAGAAAAGCTCAAGGAAATAACAAGATCCACAAGTGGTATGGAAAACAATGGGAGTTGACACAATCCTAGGCAAGAGATAAGGCAAATAGAAGCAATGGCCAATGTAAAGATGATCAATAATCTCTACCACACATAAGTGAGTACCAATTGTCAAAAGACAAGAAGTATTTGGAAATAATTCCCATTGGTAGATAGCAATGATATCCAACATCATCTTCACACCAAACACAAGCAAATTGCAGCTTGTAGAGCTAACATGCCACCTAGGAACAGGATAATTTACAATATATTTCTAGGTGACAATATCTCAAATGTACACATTTTCTAGGCTTGTAATATGCACATAGCATATTACTCCCCCATAATGTGATACCAATAAAGACTAAAAAAGAGGCAATATGAGGAACCAACAAGAGATAATTAATGGACTATATAGAATTTGAATTTCTCATGCGAAGACATACCACATAGCGACTAGATAATCTTGTAATATCAATACTAGATGGTATTCCTCATGTACACACATTTATAGGATTGTGAGGTGCACAAAGCACATCACTCCCCCATAATGGGATATTACATTAATCTCTCACAAGAGTCAACTAAGATACAAACAAGATGCACAAAGTGTCAACGAACGACACACATGTACATGAAGTGCAAACCAACATACATATACTTGATTACTCAAGATAAGCAATTTGGAGACACAATCATATACAACCACATGCAAGGAACAGAACCAAAACATGCAAAGGGGGCAAGTAACTTTCAATGTAAGAAATTTAAGTACAAGTTACCGCAAGGAGGCACATTGGATATAAGATATAAAATTGATGGTTCAATTGACTTGGCTTGAGACAATAAGAATGATGAAATCCCCTTAATTCTTCATAATGTAGCCAAGTATCCAATGACCTCCAACAACAGCTATTGATCAAGTTTGAGCTTGTTGGTCCCCAACCAAGTTGGGTCCTAAGAGGTTAGTCACAATAGGCTTGGCTACCCAAATGGTTCTCTTCTTGACACCACTTTGAGTACCAACAACTTTAGCAAACACATTGCCAACCTTCCTTCCCAAGAGAATAGATATCATCAATAATAATTGGGTTGGATAAGTTACCACTAGTGCATGAAGAGGCAAGGTGACCTTTCTCACGACATAAGTAGCAACGCCTACTCTTCACTTTCTTCTCACTTGATTTCTCAACTTGAGAAGCATTAGCTTGAGGATTCTTGGGAAGAGGACTTTCTTCAACTTGTGGTTCAGCATGAGATCGAACTTGTGGCCGCTTCCCTTGTTGCTTGTCACTAATGGCCTTCTTCTTCAATGGGCAAGATCTAACATGATGCCCTTCTACTTTGCACTTGAAGCAAACAATCTTGGCCGAACTCTTGACTTGTTCTTGGCCCTTCTTTTTGTTCATCTTGGACTTATTCTTCTTGTTGGAGTTGAATCCAAGTCCACCTTTGTCATTGGGGGATTTTTGCACTCTCAAGATATTGTTGAGTGTGAATTTCCCTTCATGACACTTTACCAAGTCTTTCTTCAAGGAAGTGACTTGGGCCTTGAGCTCTTTGATTTCCTCTACATGGTTAGTCTCAACACAAGTACTAGAGGAAGTATATGCTTCATCATTAGAGCAACAAGGCAAGGAAAGCAATTCATCACAAGATGTACCAATGTTATGCATGGATGAATCGTGAGGACTAGCACAAGGCAATATAGCATTTTGAATAAAAGTAGTGCTAGTATCCACATGAGGCTCACTAGATGTTACCTTAGCAAGCATGGCCTCAAGAGCTAACTTTAGCACATTATAGGATACTAGAAGATCATCATGAGAGCTTGTGAGCTTTACATGATTTTCTTCCAACATCCCATAATTTCTAGATAGCAACTCAAGTTGAGCCCTTAGCTCAACATTCTCCTTCAATATGGATGCTTCACAAGAGATAGAGTTAGTATCACAAGCATCATCATTAGCAATAAGAGGAGAAGACAACTTGGCAAGCTCTTTTGAATATGAAGCTTTAAGTTGAGCATGAGACTCGGTGAGTTTGATGAGCTCACTCTTAATGACCCTTGAGCCATTTTCGAGGTGCTCAAAGTCCTCAAGGAGTTTAGCATGTGCAACTTCAAGCTCCTCATTTTTAGTTTCAAAATCATTGGCCACCTCAAGAGCTCTATCACGAGATTCCCTCACTCTAGATAATTCTAGAGCAAAAGTCTCCTCAAGAGATTCCTTGGTGGTTTGTTCAAGTTCAAGAGCTTGAGAGAGGTCCGCAATCTCATTAGCGTAATCACGCTCATGACCTTCCATTTTCTCAATGGTGACTTCATGCTCCTCGAGATGAGATTCCAACTCCTCAATATATTTCTTGCCCCTAATGGCAATAGACATAATTTCCATGAAGTTGGAACGAGCAATTTTATTTTTAGAAGAGCTTTAAAAACCATTTCCCCCTTAATTTTTTAAGGAGGCAACATTATCATTCTCTTCATAGTAATCAACATCATCATCACTCTTGCCATCATAAATATCGTCACAAGGTATATTGGGATTCAAAGTGGGAGATACCTTTGAAGCCTTGGCCATAAGGCAAAATGCAATAGATGATGATGTAGGATCCCTTGAAGCACCATTCAAGACCACATCTTGTTCCATGGAGTGTTGAGTTTCCTCTACATTGTTAGCACAACAACTCGAGGAAATAGATACATTTTTATCATGGCAACAAGACATAGCAAGCATCTCATCATGAGATTTAGTCAAGCAGTTTCTACATGATATGCACGGACTATCAACACAAGCATGAGAAACATGTAAGGTGCATGAAGTGTTAAAGTCCAAAGATGGATCATTGCAATAAGATAGTGATGAAGAGTCATCAATGATAAGCACACTATCATCATTGCAATGACCACCACTACTAACCATATCATTACCTTGTGGCAAACCACATGTGGGTGATGTAGTAGAAGTTGAGAAAGCAACATGGCCGGAGGTGGAGGGAGAACAATCATCCCCACAAATCTTGGACACACCATATTTATGTTGAAGCTTTGTCCACAACTCATGAGCATCCCGGAACGGCATGAGTTGAAATATAACTACATTGATCAAAGCATCGAAAAGCACATTAGAAGCTTGAGCATTGAGATAAGAGTTTTTCTCATCCTGTAAAGATAATCTTTGGGGATCCTTTGGAGGAGAAAAACCCATATCTACAATTCGCTCTAAATTTGGGTCCACGATCCTAAAGAGATTAAGCATGCGAATTACCCAAACATCAAAATTTGTGCCATCGAAACTAAGAGTGTTAGAGAATCCTAATCCCCTAGTCGACATCTTTACTCTCTAGGCGGTTAAGCCTAACAAAGAGAGACGAGGCTCTGATACTAATTGAAAGATCGTGGATGTCGCCTAGGGGGGGTGAATAGGCGCTTTAAAATAATTACGGTTTAGGCTTGAACAAATGCGGAATAAACCTAGTGGTTAATTTGTCAAGCTCAAACCTACAACACCTAGGCTCACCTATGTGCACCAACAACTTATGCTAAGCAAGATAAACAACTAGGTGATATCAAGATATATGATAAGAAACAATATGGCTATCACAAAGTAAAGTGCATAAGTAAAGAGCTCGGGTAAGAGATAACCAAGGCACGCGGAGACGACGATGTATCCCGAAGTTCACACCCTTGCGGATGCTAATCTCCGTTTGGAGCGGTGTGGAGGCACAATGCTCCCCAAGAAGCCACTAGGGCCGCCGTAATCTCCTCACGCCCTCGCACAATGCAAGATGCTGTGATTCCACTAAGGGATGCTTGAGGGCGGTCACCGAACCCGTACAAATGGCAACCCTTGGGGGCGGTCACCGAACCCGTACACTTTGGCCACCCTTGGGGGCGGTCACCGGTACCCGTCAAATTACTCGGGGCGATCTCCACAACCTAATTGGAGACCTCGACACTTGCCCGGAGCTTTACACCACAATGATTGAGCTCCGAACACCACCAACCGTCTAGGACGCCAAGGCACCCAAGAGGAACAAGCTCTAGGGTGCCCAAACACCCAAGAGTAATAAGCTTCTCAAACTTCACTACCACGTATGACCGTGGAGAACTCAAACCGATGCACCAAATGCAATGGCAAGGCCACACGGAGTGCCCAAGTCCTTCTCTTCCAAATCCCACCAAAGCAACTAATGCTATGGAGGAAAATGAGAGGAAGAACGAAAGAAGAACACGAAGAACTCCAAGATCTAGATCCTAGGGGTTCCCCTCACTTAGAGGAGAAAATGATTGGTGGAAACGTGGATCTAGATCTCCTCTCTCTTTTCCCTCAAGAACTAGCAAGAATCATTGGAGGGATTGAGAGTTAGCAAGATCTAAGAAGGTCAACAATGGGGGAAGAACACGAGATCAAAGGATAAGGTTCATTTGGTAAGAAGGCCCCCTTTTATGGGTGGGGAAAAATCCAACCGTTATGCTCACAGCCCGCACAGAGAGGTACTACCGCTCCAAGGAGCGGTACTACCGCTACGGCGGTAGTACCCCTTTGAAAAACAACAGCGAGGAGGCAAAAGGCCAGTAGAACAGCCGGAGCGGTACTATCGCTCGTCCTCACGGTACTACCGCTCGACATCACGCTACTACCGCAAATGGTAGCGGTAATACTGCTTGCGAATGGTACAAAAAAAATACTTCCGTGCCTACTTTCGCTGAGCAAAACACGAGATTTTGGTCCGGAACGGTACTACCGCTTAGGAGCCGCGGTAGTACTGCTCTGGAGCGGTACTATCGCTCAGGAGCCGCGGTAGTACCGCTCTGGAGCGGTAGTAAAAAATTACATCCGCTCTAGCCACGGTAGTACCACTGCAGCCTTTACCAAAACAACCACAACTTCTGCAAACGGACTCCGAATTCAATGAAACCAAGTTTGTTGGAAAGCTAACGACATGGGCTAACACAATCTTGAAAGAAATATCAATAAGAATCAAATGAGAAAAGGCCCATAAGAAAATGGTGAGAACCCTTCCTCGGAAAAGACCGGTAAAACCTCCAACACCGAAAACATCATTGAAGATGCATGCGAACTCTGTTTTCGATGAACTTAAGCTTGTCATCAAGATGACCATAATCTCTAAGACTTACAAAGAGAACCAAACAAGAACCAATAAAGATGATGCAAGGATGCAATGGTTTGAGCTCTCTACGAATGATACGATCAAGCTACTCATCAAGAGCCCCCCTTGATAGTATGGCAATCGATCCTATAACCCGGTCTCCCAACTACCATCATGAGACCGGTAAAATAGAAAACCTATCAAGGGAAAACCTTTGCCTTGCACATGGTCCACTTGAGCTAGATGATGACGATCTTGACTCCCTCAAGTTGGACCACCTTTCTTGATTGCGCTAGCTCGATGAAGACTAGTTGATTGCTCCCCCATACTCCACTATGGGTGAGCCACTCTTCCGCACATCTTCACAAGTCCATTGTCACCACAATGGATGGCAAGCTTCAAGCATTTGATCTCTTCGTGATGCTTCACTTGAATTTGCACACTGCAACCTAACCCCACAAAGAACTCTCATGAAGACCATGGGTTAGTACACAAAGCGTAATGGACAATGCTTACCATACCATGGGATCACTTGATCCCTCTGTACATATTATACGCTTTGTGTGTTGATCAACTTGATTCACTCTTCACTTAGTCTTGATCAACCTTGATTCTTTCCAAATCTCTTCATTTGGATGATGTCTTGAAGGTAAACATGAATGATCAAACAATCTTCTTCTTCAAGACATGCTTGCAATAAGCTCAACTCTCAAATGACCAATCTTTGGATAATTCCTTGAATAGCACCTTGGTCGACACAAACTCTCCTTGAAACCAACACATGTACTCCAAGAAAAGCCTATGGACAAAACCTTCAAATAATTCAAGGCAACCATTAGTCCATAGAGATTGTCATCAATTACCAAAACCAAACATGGGGGCACCACATGTTATTTCAACTACAAGATGTAATCAACACTACTAGTCACCCACGAGTACCAATCTGATGTTCCGGTACAAAGATTGAACACAAGAGATGAACTAGGGTTTGAGAGGAGATGGTGCTGTTGAAGATGTTGATGGAGATTGCTCTCCCCAAGATGGAAGAGTTGTTGGTGATGATGACGATGATGATTTCCCCCTCCAGAAGGGAAGTTCCCCCGGCGGAATCGCTCCGCCGAAGGGCAAAAGTGCTCCTTCCAAACTTCCGCCTCGAGATGGCGGCGCTTCATCCCAAAAGTCCTCTCCTTATTTTTTCTAGGTCAAAATGACTTATATACTAGAAGATGGGCACTGGAGGTGGGCCGGGCTTAGCACAACCCACCAGGGCGCGCCGGGGGGGGGGGCAGGCGTGCCCTGGTGTCTTGTGCTCACGAGGTGGCCCCCCTCCGATAGTTATTTGCTCCATTATTTCTTATATATTCCATAAAATTCTTCATGAAGTTTTAGCTCATTTGGAGTTGTGCAGAATAGGTAGCCTGACGTAGCTTTTTCAGGTCCAGATTTCGAGCTGCCGGAATTCTCCCTCTTTGTGTAAACCTTGCATATTATGAGAGAAAAGGCATTAGAATTACTCCAAAATGTATTATTATGCAATAAAACAACGTAAATAACAGTAGGAAAACATGAAGCAAAATGGACGTATCAACTCCCCCAAGCTTAGACCTTGCTTGTCCTCAAGCGAAAACCGAAATCGAAAAACATGTCCACATGCTTAGAGAGAGAGAGAGAGAGGTGTCGATAAAAACAAAATACGCACATAGAAGCATCATGTATATTATTATAACAACAACAAACTTTAACATAAAAGTTTTATTTAGCACTCTTATCATATAACTTTTCATGAACAAGTAACAGTTCATCACGACATCGAAGTATAAAGCATAAACTCTATTGGAAAACAACAAACAATGTTCTCAGTCAACTTTGCAACTACAATTCATCATCTTTTTCAGGAAGGATCACATATCGGAACCTTTTGGCAAGTCCACATACTCAACCATCATATAGTCTTCTGTGATTGCTAACACTCACCGCATACACATGAGCAAAATGTTTCAACCAGACACATAGAAAGATAGGGGCTTATAGTTTTGCCTCCCAACATACTCACCTCGAGGGTGATGTGAACAATAGTAACTCATGCTACCCATATCCAACTGGATATGTGTGCCTAGATCTTTCCTCACCACATGATGCTTGCCAAAAGAGAAAATAAAAAGGAATAGAGAGAAAACTTTGACTCTTGCATAAAAGTAAATACATAAAAGTAGAAGATAGTCCCTTCGCAGAGGGAAGCAGAGGTTGTCATGCGCTTTTTGTTTGTATGCTCAATCCTTAGTGCAAAAGAACGTCACTTTATATTGCCCCTTATGATGTCACCCTTTATTATGCAGTATGTCGCTTTTATTCTTTGCCATCACAAGTTCGTACAATGCTCAATTTTCTCTTGCACTAAATGATCTCACTTTTAGAAGCAATTTTTATTGCCTTTTTGCACCGATGACAACTTACATGAAGGATCTTACTCAATCCATAGGTTGGTATGGTGGACTCTTGAAAATAAGATTTGGGTTTAAGGGTTTTGGATGCACAAGTAGTATCTCTACGTAGTTCAGGATTTTGGCTAGCAAAGATAGGGAGCAAGCACCACACGTTGAAGGATCTATGACAATATAGCTTGTATGTGAATATGAACAAACATAAATCATTACGTTGTCTTCCTTGTCCAACGTCAACAATTTTGGCATATAATAATTTGATGGGGGCTCACAATCACAAAAAAGTTGTATAATCATCCATAAATTCAAACCATGTGTAGGGAAATTATGTATCATTAATTTCATCCTCTTCCAAGATTGTGCAACATGCTCATGATCAAGTTGCTTAAAATTCATAATATCGTTCCTAAGGGAGATGATCTTAGCGGGAGGAAAATACTTAGAGATAAAAGCATCTTTGCACTTATTCCATGAATCAATATTATTTTTAGGCAAAGAAGAGAACCAAGTTTTACCACGATCTCTAACAGAAAACGGAAATAGCCTCAATTTAACAATATCATTATCCACATCTTTCTTCTTTTGCATATCGCACAAATCAACAAAGTTGTTCAGATGGGTAGCGGCATCTTCATTAGGAAGGCCAGAAAATTGATCTTTCATGACAAGATTCAACAAAGCAGCATTAATTTCACAAGATTCAACATCGGTAGTAGGAGCAATCGGAGTGCTAATAAAATCATTGTTGTTGGTACTGGAAAAGTCACACAATTTAGTATTGTCTTGAGCCATCGTGACAAACAATCAATCCAACACACAAGTACACAAGAAGCAAGCGAAAAGAGACGAACGGAAAAGGGCGAATAAAACGGCAAGGGTGAAGTGGGGGAGAGGAAAACGAGAGGCAAATGACAAATAATGTAATGCGAGGATAAGAGTTTGTGATGGGTACTTGGTATGTCTTGACTTGTGCGTAGATCTCCTCGGCAACGGCACTAGAAATCCTTCTTGCTACCTCTTGAGCATGTGTTGGTTTTCCCTTGAAGAGGAAAGGGTGATGCAGCAAAGTAGCGTAAGTATTTCCTCAGTTTTTGAGAACCAAGGTATCAATCCAGTAGGAGACTACACGCAAATCGCCTAGTACCTGCACAAACAATCAAGAACCTTGCAACCAACGCGATAAAGGGGTTGTCAATCCCTTCACGGCCACTTGCAAAGTGAGATCTGATAAAGATAATAAGATAAATATTTTTGGTATTTTTGTTGTATAGATTGAAAAGTAAAGATTGCAAAATAAACAGCGACAGAAATAGCTAGTTGACGGGAAACTAATATGATGTAAAATAGACCCGAGGGCCATAGGTTTCACTAGTGGCTTCTCTCATGATAGCATATATTACGGTGGGTGAACAAATTACTGCCGAGCAATTGATAGAAAAGCGCATAGTTATGAGAATATCTAGGCATGATCATAAACATAGGCATCACGTCTGTGTCAAGTAGACCGAAACGATTTTGCATCTACTACTATTACTCCACACATCGACCGCTATCCAGCATGCATCTAGAGTATTAAGTTCATAAGAACAGAGTAACACATTAGGCAAGATGACATGATGTAGAGGGATAAACTCAAGCAATATGATATAAACCTCATCTTTTTATCCTCGATGGCAACAATACAATACGTGTCGATTCCCTTTCTGTCACTGGGATCGAGCACCGCAAGATTGAACCCAAAGCTAAGCACTCCCAATGCAAAAAAGATCAATCTAGTAGGCCAAACTAAACCGATAATTTTAAGAGACTTGCAAAGATATCAAATCATGCATATAAGAATTTAGAGAAGAATCAAATATTGTTCATAGATAATCTTGATCATAAACCCACAATTCATCGGATCTCGACAAACACACCACAAAATGTATTACATCAAATAGATCTCCAAGAACATCGAGGAGAACTTTGTATTGAGACCAAAGAGAGGGAAGAAGACATCTAGCTAATAACTATGGACCCGAAGGTATGTGGTAAACTACTCACTCATCGTCGGAGAGGCTATGGTGTTGATGTAGAAGCCCTCCGTGATCGAATCCCCCTCCAACGGAGCGCCGGAAAAGGCCCCAAGATGGGATCTCACGGGTACAGAAGGTTGCGGCGGTGGAAAAGTGGTTTCGTGGCTCCCCTGGATGTTTTTAGGGTATAAGAGTATATATAGGCGAAAGAAGTAGGTCGGTGGAGCTACGAGGGGCTCACGAGGGTGGGGGGTGCGCCTACCCCCTGGGTGTGCCCTCCTGCCTCGTGGCTGCCTTGTTGCTTCCTTGACGTCCACTCCAAGTCTCCTGTATTGCGTTTGTTCCAAGAAAGATCCTCACGAAGGTTTCATTTCGTTTGGACTCCGTTTGATATTCCTTTTCTGCGAAACACTGAAATAGGCAAAAAACAGCAATTTGCACTGGGCCTTCGGTTAATAGGTTAGTCCCAAAAATAATATAAAAGAGTATATTAAAGCCCATTAAACATCCAAAACAGATAATATAATAGCATGGAACAATAAAAAATTATAGATACGTTGGAGACGTATCAAGCATCCCCAAGCTTAATTCCTGCTCATCCTCGAGTAGGTAAATGATAAAAACAGAATTTTTGATGTGGAATGCTACCTAACATAATTTTCAATGTAATTTTCTTTATTGTGGCATGAATGTTCAGATACGAAAGATTCAAGACAAAAGTTTAATATTGACAGAAAAATAATAATACTTCAAGCATACTAACTAAGCAATTATATCTTCTCAAAATAACATGGCCAAAGAAAGCTCATCCCTACAAAATCATATAGTTTGTCTATGCTTCATTTTCGTCACACAAAATGCTCTCATCATGCACAACCTGATGACAAGCCAAGAAATTGTTTCATACTTTAGTATTCTCAAAAAATTTCAACTTTCACGCAATACATGAGTGCGAGCCATGGACATAGCACTATGGGTGGAATAGAATATAATGATGGGGGTTGTGTGGAGAAGACAAAAAAGGGAGAAAGTCTCACATTGACGCGGCTAATCAACGGGCTATGGAGATGCCCATGAATTGATGTCAATGCGAGGAGTAGGTATTGCCATGCAACGGATGCACTAGAGCTATAAATGTATGAAAGCTCAACAAAAGAAACTAAGTGGGTGTGCATCCAACTTGCTTGCTCACGAAGACCTAGGGCATTTGAGGAAGCCCATTGTTGGAATATACAAGCCAAGTTCTATAATGAAAAATTCCCACTAGTATATGAAAGTGACAATATAAGAAACTCTCTATCATGAAGATCATGGTGTTACTTTGAAGCACAAGTGTGGAAAAAGGATAGTAGCATTGCCCCTTCTCTCTTTTTCTCTCATTTTTTGGGCCTTCCTTTTTTGGACTTTCTCTTTTTTTGGCTTTTATCTTTTTTATTTGGCCTTTCTCTTTTTTTCCTCACATGGGACAATGCTCTAATAATGATGATCATCACACTTCTATTTATTTACAACTCAAGGATTACAACTTGATACTAGAACAAAATATGACTCTATATGAGTGCCTCCGGCGGTGTACCGGGATGGGCAATGAATCAAGAGAGACATGTATGAAAAATTATGCATGGTGGCCTTGCCACAAATACGATGTCAACTACATGATCATGCAAGGCAATATGACAATGATGAAGCGTGTCATAATAAATGAAACGGTGGAAAGTTGCATGGCAATATATCTCGGAATGGCTATGAAAATGCCATAATAGGTAGGTATGGTGGCTATTTTGAGGAAGATATAAGGAGGTTTATGTGTGATACAGCGTATCATATCACGGGGTTTGGATGCACAGGCGAAGTTTGCACCAACTCTCGAGGTGAGAAAGGGCAATGCACGATACCGAAGAGGCTAGCAATGATGGAAGGGTGAGAGTGCGTATAATCCATGGACTCAACATTAGTCATAATGAACTCACATACTTATTGCAAAAATCTATAAGTCATCAAAAACCAAGCACTGTGCGCATGCTCCTATGGGGATAGATTGGTAGGAAAAGACCATCGCTCGTCCCTGACCGCCACTTGAAAGGAAGACAATCAAAGAAACACCTCATGCTTCAAATTTGTTACGCAATGGTTACCATACGTGCATGCTACGGGACTTGCAAACTTCAACACAAGTATTTATCAAATTCACAATTACTCAACTAGCATGAATCTAATATTACCACCTTCATATCTCAAAACAATTATCAAGTATCAAACTTCTCATAGTATTCGATGCACTTTATATGAGAGTTTTTATTATACCCATCTTGGATGCCTATCATATTAGGACTAATTTTATAGCCAACGCAAATTACCATGTTGTTCTAAAAGACTCTCAAAATAATATAAGTGAAGCATGAGAGATCAATAATTTTTATAAAATAAAACCGCCACCGTGCTCTAAAAGATATAAGTGAAGCACTAGAGAAAAATTATTTAGCTCAAAAGATATACGTGAAGCACATAGAGTATTCTAATAAATTCCGATTCATGTGTGTCTCTCCAAAAGGTGTGTACAGCAAGGTTGATTGTGGTAAACTAAAAAGCAAAGACTCAAATCATACAAGACGCTCCAAGCAAAACACATATCATGTGGTGAATAAAAATATAGCCTCAAGTAAAGTTACCGATAGACGAAGACGAAAGAGGGGATGCCTTCCGGGGCATCCCCAAGCTTAGGCTTTTGGTTGTCCTTGAATTTACCTTGGGGTGCCTTGGGCATCCCCAAGCTTAGGCTCTTGACACCCCTTATTCTAAAATCCATTAAATCTTTACCCAAAAACTTGGAAACTTCACAACACAAAACTTAAATAGAAAATCTCATGAGCTCCGTTAGTGCAAGAAAACAAACCACCACTTTAAGGTACTGTAATTAACTAATTATTTATTTATATTGGTGTGAAACCTAATGTATTCCAACTTATCTATGGTTCATACCCCCCCCCCCCCGATACTAGCCATAGATACATCAAAATAAGCAAACAACACACCAAAAACAGAATCTGTCAAAAGCAGAACAGTCTGTAGTAATCTGTATCAAACGTATACTTCTGGAACTCCAAAAATTCTGAAATAAATTGGTGGACGTGATTAATTTATCTATTAATCATCTGCAAAAAGAATCAATCTAAAAGGACTCTCCAGTAAAAAGTGGCAGCTAATCTCGTGAGCGCTAAAGTTTCTGTTTTTTTACAGCAAGATCACAAAGACTTCACCGAAGTCTTCCCAAAGGTTCTACTTGGCACAAACACTAATTAAACATAAAACCACATCTAAACAGAGGCTAGATGAATTATTTATTACTAAACAGGAACAAAAAGCAAGGAACGAAAATAAAATTAGGTTGCCTCCCAACAAGCGCTATCGTTTAACGCCCGTGGCTAGGCATAAAAGCAAGAATAGATCTAGGTATTGTCATCTTTGATATGCAATCCATAATTGGCTCTCATAATAGATTCCTAAGGTAATTTAATTTTCTTACTAGTAAAGTGTTCCATGCCTTTCCTTAACGGAAATTGGAATCTAATATTTCCTTCTTTCATATCAATAATTGCACCAATTGTTCTAAGGAAAGGTCTACCAAGAATAATAGGACATGTAGGATTGCAATCTATATCAAGAACAATGAAATCTACGGGCACATAATTCCTATTTTCAACAATAAGAACATCATTAATCCTTCCCATAGGTTTCTTAATGGTGGAATCCGCAAGGTGCAAATTTTAAAGAACAATCATCAAATTCACGGAAACCTAACACATCACACAAAGTTTTTGGAATCGTGGAAACACTAGCACTCAAATCACATAAAGCATAGATTTAATGATCTTTAATCTTAATTTTAATAGTAGGTTCCCACTCATCATAAAGTTTTCTAGGAATATAAACTTCTAATTCAAGTTTTTCTTCATAAGACTGCATTAAAGCGTCAACGATATATTTAGTGAAAGCTTTGTTTTGATCATAAGCATGAGGAGAGTTTAACACAGATTGTAACAAGGAAATACAATCTATCAAAAAGCAATTATCATAATTAAATTCCTTGAAATCCAAAATAGTGGGTTCATTGCTATATAAAGTTTTGACCTCTTCAGTCCCACTTTTACCAAATTTTGCATCAAGATCTAAAAACTCCGAATCATTAGGACGCCTTTTAACTAAAGTTGACTCATCTCCAGTCCCATCTTTATCAAGATTTATATTGGAAAACAAAGATTTAATAGGAGACACATCAATCACTTTTAGATCTTCATCATTATTATCATGAAAACTAGAAGAACACGCTTTCACAAAGCAAACTTTTTTAGCACGCATCCTAGCGGTTCTTTCTTTGCACTCATCAATGGAAACTCTCATGGCTTTGAAAGACTCATTGATATGATGCTTAGGTGGACTAGATCTAAGTTTCAAAGAATCAACATCAAGAGAAATTCTGTCCACATTCCTAGCCAACTCATCAATCTTAGGCAATTTTCTTTAAGCAAAGCATTGGAATTATTTTGCGAATTCATAAATTATTTAACACTAGTCTCAAAATCAGAGGGCATCTTATTAAAATTTCCATAAGAATTGTTGTAGGAATTACCATAATTATTAGAGGAATTACTAGGGAACAGCCTAGAATTAAAGTTTCTTCTATACGCGTTATTACCAAAGTTGTTCCTACCAACAAAATTAACATACATAGATTCATTATTATTCTCAATCAAAGTGGACAAAGGCATACCATTGGGATCAGAAGAAACACTCTTATTAGCAAAGAATTTCATGAGTTCATCCATCTTTCCACTAGAAACATTAATCTCTTCTATCGCATGAAACTTTTTACTAGTGGATCTTTCGGTATGCCATTGAGAATAATTAACCATAATATTATCTAGGAGTTTAGTAGCTTCTCCTAAAGTGATTTCCATAAAAGTTCCTCCAGCGGCCGAATCGAAAAGATTTCTAGAAGCAAAATTTAATCCGGCATAAACAGTTTGTATAATCATCCATAAATTCAAACCATGTGTAGGGCAATTACGTATCATTGATTTCATCCTCTCCCAAGCATGTGCAACATGCTCATGATCAAGTTGCTTAAAATTCATAATATCGTTCCTAAGGGAGATGATCTTAGCGGGAGGAAAATACTTAGAGATAAAAGCACCTTTGCACTTATTCCATTAATCAATACTATTTTTAGGCAAAGAAATGAACCAAGTTTTAGCACGATCTCTAAGAGAAAACGGAAATAGCTTCAATTTAACAATATCATTATCCACATATTTCTTCTTTTGCATATCGCACAAATCAACAAAGTTGTTCAGATGGGTAGCGACATCTTCACTAGGAAGGCCAGAAAATTGATCTTTCATGACAAGATTCAACAAAGCAGCATTAATTTCACAAGATTTAGCATCGGTAATAGAAGCAATCGGAGTGCTAATAAAACCATTGTTGTTGGTATTGGAAAAGTCACACAATTTAGTATTGTCTTGAGCCATCGTGACAAACAATCAATCCAACACACAAGCACACAAGAAGCAAGCGAAAATAGTGATGTCTACTACGCAACCTTCTTGTAGACGTTGTTGGGCCTCCAAGTGTAGAAGTTTATAGGACAGTAGCAAATTTCCCTCAAGTGAATGACCTAAGGTTTATCAATCCGTGGGAGGCGTAGGATGAAGATGTCTCTCTCAAGCAACCCTGCAACCAAATAACAAAGAGTCTCTTGTGTCCCCAACACACCCAATACAATGGTAAATTGTATAGGTGCACTAGTTCGGCGAAGAGATGGTGATACAAGTGCAATATGGATGGTAGATATAGGTTTTTGTAATATGAAAATATAAAAGCAGCAATGTAACTATTTATAAAAGTGAGCACAAATGGTATTGCAATGCGTTGAAACAAGGCCTAGGGTTTATACTTTCACTAGTGCAAGTTCTCTCAACAATAATAACATAATTGGATCATATAATTATCCCTCAACATGCAACAAAGAGTCACTCCAAAGTCACTAATAGCAGAGAACAAATGAAGAGATTATTGTAGGGTACGAAACCACCTCAAAGTTATTTTTTTGGATCGATCTATTCAAGAGTTCGTACTAGAATAACACCTTAAGACACATATCAACCAAAACCCTAATGTCACCTAGATACTCCAATGTCACCTCAAGTATCCGTGGGTATGATTATACGATATGCATCACACAATCTCAGATTCATCTATTCAAACCAACACAAAGTACTTCAAAGAGTGCCCCAAAGTTTCTATTGGAGATTCAAGACGAAAATGTGTGACAACCCCTATGCATAAGTTCACAATGTTACGGAACCCGCAAGTTGATCACCAAAACATACATCAAGCGGATCATGTGAATATCCCATTGTCACCACAGATAAGCACATGCAAGACATACATCAAGTGTTCTCAAATCCTTAAAGACTCAATCCGATAAGGTAACTTCAAAGGAAAAACTCAATCCATTACAAGAGAGTAGAGGGGGAGAAACATCATAAGATCCAACTATAATAGCAAAACTTGCGATACATCAAGATCGTGCTGAATCAAGAACACGAGAGCGAGAGAGAGAGATCAAACACATAGCTACTGGTACATACCCTCAGCCCCGAGGGTGAACTACTCCCTCCTCATCATGGAGAGCGCCGAGATGAGGAAGATGGCCACCGGTGATGGATCCCCCCTCCGGAAGGGTGCCGAAACGGGTCTAGATTGGTTTTCGGTGGCTACAGAGGCTTGCGGCGGCAGAACTCCCGATCTAGGTTATGTTCTGGGGGGGGGGGTTTCTGTATATATAAGAGGTTTTGGCGTCGGGAACAAGTCAGGGGGGTCTCCGGGCTGTCCACGAGGTAGGGGTGCACCCAGGGGGGTGGGCGCGCCCCCTACGCTCGTGGGCAGCCCGGAACTCTTCTGGTCCATCTCCGATGCTCCGTGGGCTTCTTCTGGTCCAAAAATAATCTCTGTCAAGTTTCAAGTCAATTGGACTCCGTTTGGTTTTCCTTTTCTGCGATACTCAAAAACAAGGAAAAAACAGAAACTGGCACTAGGCTCTAGGTTAATAGGTTAGTCCCAAAAATCATATAAAGTAGCAGATAAATGCATATAAAACATCCTAGAAGGATAATATAATAGCATGAATACTTCATAAATTATAGATACGTTGAAGACGTATCAGCATCCCCAAGCTTAATTCCTGCTCATCCTCAAGTAGGTAAATGATAAAAGAAATAATTTATGAAGTGTGAATGCTAGCAGGTGCACAAGTTTGATCAGTGATAATTTCAATCACCTTTTCTAGCATCACTATATGTCATAACAGTAGCTCAACTCATAAAACTTTTCATGATCAAGTAACAAGCTATTCACATGTTAAAGCACAGACCATAAACTTTCTTGAAAACTAACAAACTATGTTCTCAGTCATCAAACAATTGCAATGGTCTATGTAAGAGCTTTGATTTAGCAAATCCCACATACTCAACTATCATATAGTCTTCCATGATTGCTACCACTCAAAGCATATTTTTAGAACAAATAGCATTCATCGAACACAGAGAAAGATAGGGGCTTAATGTTTCGCCTCCCAACCTTTTACCTCAAGGGTAAGGTCAACAATAATAATTCATGATCAAATATATTTGAATGGCTATATATGCTTAGATCTTTCCCCATCACATGATGCTTGCCAACTAAAGAGTAGGTTGGAATTGGAATGAGAAGGAATACTACTGAATCTTGCATAAAAGTAAAAGATAGACCCTTCGCAGAGGGAAGCAGAGATTTGCAGAGGTGCCAGAGCTCGAAGCTTTAAAACGGAGGTGAAAATAATTTTGAGAGGTATGCTTTCATTGTCAACATAACGACCAAGAGTTCCCAATATCTTCCATACTAGATACATTATAGGCGGTTCCCAAACAGAAAGGTAAAGATTTTACAAGCCCTTCACCAACAATCACACTCCACGGCTTGTCCGAAACAACGGGTGCCGTCCAACTATCAACAATCCTGGGGAGTTTTGTTTAAATTATTTGCGATTTTATTTTTGATCTTTTGATCATAGGACTGGGCATCCCAGTTACCAGCCATTTTCTCGTGAATGATGAGCGGAGTCAACTCGTCTTGAGAATAACCCACCTAGCATGGAAGATACTGACAACCCCTAGTCGCTACATGAGCGATTCGGGCATACAAAACATATTATTATTTGAAGGTTTAGAGTTGGGCACATGCATATTTACATGGAACATAAGGTAAATACTGCATATAGGTAGATATGGTGGACACTCATGGAATAAACTTGGTTCAAGGAATTTTGGATGCACAAGCCGTATTCCCGCTTAGTACAGATATTTTGGCTAGCAAAGGATTCTGAATAGCAAGCACCACAAGTTAGTGTTGGGGATCGTAGCAGAAGTTTAAAATTTTCTACGCATCACCAAGATCAATCTATAGATTCACCTAGCAACGAGAGAGAGAGAGAGGAGTGCATCTACATACCCTTGTAGATCGCGAGCGGAAGCGTTCAAGAGAACGGGGTTGATGGAGTCATATTTGTCGTGATCCAAATCACCGATGATCTTAGCGCCGAACGGACGGCACCTCCGCGTTCAACACACGTACGGAGCGGAGACGTCTCCTCCTTATTGATCTAGCAAGGGGGGAGGAGAAGTTGATGGAGATCCAGCAGTACGACGGCGTGGTGGTGGAAGCAGCGGGATTCCAGCAGGGCTTCGCCAAGCGCTACTGGAGGAGGAAGAGGTGTCACGAGAGGGAGAGGGAGGTGCCAGGGCTTAGGGTGCGGCTGCCCTCCCTCCCCTCCACTATATATAGGGGCTAGGGGGGCGCATGCCCCCTTGGAGATCCCATCTAGGGGGGCGGCCCCCGGGGCGGTGGCCCCTCGGGGGGCAACGGCCCCCTTAGGGTTTCTAACCAGGGGGGCGCATGCCCCCTCGGGGGGCAACGGCCCCCTAGGGTTTCCAACCCTAGGCGCCTTGGGCCCTTGGGTGGGGCGCACCAGCCCATCAGGGGCTAGTTCCCACGCCTCTTCAGCCCATGGGGCCGTCCGGAATAGGTGGCCCCACCCGGTGGACCCCCAGGACCCTTCCGGTGGTCCCGGTACAATACCGGTGACCCCCAAAACTCTCCCGGTGGGCGAAACTGGACTTCCTATATATAAATCTTTACCTCCGGACCATTCCGGAACTCCTCGTGACGTCCGAGATCTCATCCGGAACTCCGAAAAACTTTTGATTAACCGCATAATAATATCTCTACAACTCTAGCGTCACCGAACCTTAAGTGTGTAGACCCTACGGGTTCGGGAGACACGTAGACATGACCGAGACAACTCTCCAGTCAATAACCAACAGTGGGATCTGAATACCCATGTTGTCTCCCACATGCTCCACGATAATCTCATCGGATGAACCATGATGTTGAGGATTCAATCGATCCCGTATACAATTCCCTTTGTCTATCGGTACGATACTTGCCCGAGATTCGATCGTCGGTATATCGATACCTTGTTCAATCTCGTTACGGCAAGTCTCTTTACTCGTTCCCGTAACACATCATCCCGTGACAAACTCCTTGATCACATTGAGCTCATTATGATGATGTCCTACCGAGTGGGCCCAGAGATACCTCTCCGTCATACGGAGTGACAAATCCCAGTCTCGATTCATGCCAACCCAACAGATACTTTCGGGGATACCCGTAGTGTACCTTTATAGCCACCCAGTTATGTTGTGACATTTGGCACACCCAAAGTACCCTTACGGTATCCGGGAGTTGCACAATCTCATGGTCTAAGGAAAGGATACTTGACATTAGAAAAGCTTTAGCAGACGAACTACACGATCTTGTGCTATGCTTAGGATTGGGTCTTGTCCATCACATCATTATCAATGACATCCTATGTCCATGGTTAGGAAATCGTAACCATCTATTGATCAACGAGCTAGTCAACTAGAGGCTCACTAGGGACATGTTGTGGTCTATGTATTCACACATGTATTGCGATTTCCGGATAACACAATTATAGCATGAACAATAGACAATTATCATGAACAAGGAAATATAATAATAACCTTTTTATTATTGCCTCTAGGGCATATTTCCTTCAGTCTCCCACTTGCACTAGTGTCAATAACCTAGTTACATTGTGATGAATCGAACACCCATAGAGTTCTGGTGTTGGTCATGCTTTGCACGTGGAAGAGGTTTAGTCAACGGATCTGCGACATTCAGGTCCATATGCACTTTACAAATCTCTATGTCTCTATCTTGAACATTTTCACGAATGGAGTTGAAGTGACGCTTGATATGCCTGGTCTTCTTGTGAAACCTGGGCTCCTTGGCAAGGGCAATAGCTCCAGTGTTGTCACAGAAGAGAGTCATCGGGCACGACGCATTGGGAATAACTCCTAGGTCGGTAATGAACTCCTTCATCCAGATTGCTTCATGTGCTGCCTCCGAGGCTGCCATGTACTCTGCTTCACATGTAGATCCCGTCACGACGCTTTGCTTGCAACTGCACCAGCTGACTACCCCACCATTCAAAATATACACGTATCCGGTTTGTGACTTGGAGTCATCCAGATTTGTGTCGAAGCTAGCATCAACGTAACCCTTAACGACGAGCTCTTCGTCACCTCCATAAACGAGAAACATATCCTTAGTCCTTTTCAGGTGCTTCAGGATATTCTTGACCGCTGTCCATTGTTCCATGCCGGGATTACTTTGGTACCTTCCCACCAAACTTACGGCAAGGTTTACATCAGGTCTGGTACACATCATGGCATACATAATAGGCCCTATGGCCGAGGCATAGGGGATGACACTCATCTTTTCCCTATCTTCTGTCGTGGTCGGGCATTGAGCCGTGCTCAATTTCACACCTTGCAATACAGGCAAGAACCCCTTCTTGGACTGATCCATATTGAACTTCCTCAATATCTTGTCAAGGTACGTGCTTTGTGAAAGACCAATGAGGCATCTCGATCTATCTCTATAGATCTTGATGCCTAATATGTAAGCAGCTTCTCCAAGGTCCTTCATTGAAAAACACTTATTCAAGTAGGCCTTTATGCTTTCCAAGAGTTCTATATCATTTCCCATCAATAGTATGTCATCCACATATAATATGAGAAATTCTATAGAGCTCCCACTCACTTTCTTGTAAACACAGGCTTCTCCATAAATCTGCGTAAAAACTTAGGCTCAACCGATACTAACCGATAATTGTTGAAGAAGAAAGGTGGGATGCCTACCGGGGCATCCCCAAGCTTAGATGCTTGAGAATTCTTGAAATATTATCTTGGGGTGCCTTGGGCATCCCCAAGCTTGAGCTTTGGTGTCTCCTTAATTCCTCTCATATCACGGTTTCCTAAATCTCGAAAGCTTCATGCACACCAAACTCAACAAGAACCCGTGAGATAAGTTAGTATAAACCAATGCAAAAACCTTATCATTTTCGACTGTAACAAATCACTAAAATTATTATTCAACATTGCATACTAAATGCCTCTGCATATTTAATACTCCTGTCCTCAAATAGAATCATTAAACAAGCAAACATATGCAAACAATGCAAACATAACAGCAATCTGCCAAAACAGTACAGTCTGTAAAGAATGCAAGATTCATCATACTTCCCTAACTCCAAACATTATGAAATTCTACCACACTGTATAAAATTTATCAGATCTCAATATGCAAAAAGTTTCAACATTTTATCGTATTCTGACTTTTCTAGGGAATTTTTGCAACAGCGGTAAACTCTCTGTTTTGAAACAGCAACATGTATACTTGCAAAATAAGCATGGTAAAGGCTATCCTTGACATTTTTATTGAAAATAGAGATGCAAAACATTATTATAAATAACAGCAAGCAAATACTAACAAAATAAAATGACGCTCCAAGCAAAACACATATCATGTGGTGAATAAAAATATAGCTCCAAGTAAAGTTACCGATGAACGAAGACGAAAGAGGGGATGTCATCCGGGGCATCCCCAAGCTTAGGCTCTTGGTTGTCCATTAATATTACCTTGGGGTGCCTTGGGCATCCCCAAGCTTAGTCTCTTGCCACTCCTTATTCCATAGTCCGTCGAATCTTTACCCAAAACTTGAAAACTTCACAACACAAAACTCAACAGAAAACTTGTAAGCTCCGTTAGTATAAGAAAATAAATCACCACTTTTGTTACTGTTGTGAACTCATTCTAAATTCATATTTGTGTAATATCTACTGTACTCCAATTTATATATGGTTCATACCCTCCGATACTACTCATAGATTCGTCAAAATAAGCAAACAACACATAGAAAACAGAATCTGTCAAAAACAGAACAGTCTTTAGTAATCTGTATCAAACGTATACTTATGGAAATCCAAAAATTCTTAAATAAATTTTTAGATCTGAGGAATTTGTCTATTAATCTTCTGCAAAAAGAATCAACTTAAAATCACTCTTCTGTAAAAAATGACAGCTAAACTCGTGAGCGCAAAGTTTCTGTTTTTTACAGCAAGATCACATTAACTTCCACCCAAGTCTTCCCAAAGGTTCTACTTGGCACTTTATTGAAAAAAAAGCTACAAAACATTATTACTACAGTAGCATAATCATGTGAACACACAAAAACAGTAGGGGTAAATATTGGGTTCTCTCCCAACAAGCGCTTTTCTTTAATGCCTTTTTAGCTAGGCATGATGATTTCAATGATGCTCGCATAAAAGATAAGAATTGAAACATAAAGAGAGCATCATGAAGAATATTACTAGCACATTTAAGTCTAACCCACTTCCTATTCATAGGGATTTTGTGAGCAAACAACTTATGGGAACAATAATCAACTAGCATAGGAAGTCAAAACAAGCAAATCTTCAAGATTTTCAACACATAGAGAGGAAACTTGATATTATTGCAATTCCTAAAAGCATATATTCCTCCCTCATAATAATTTTCAGTAGCATCATGAATAAATTCAACAATATAACCATCACATAAAGCATTCTTTTCATGATCTACAAGCATAGAAATTTTATTACTCTCCACATAAGCAAAATTCTTCTCATTCGGAATAGTGGGAGTATCATAAGAAACTCGAATACTATAAATTGTTTCCACATTAAAAGAGTAATGTTCAGAAAAAGGGTAATCATAATCATGACAAGTTTTATAAATATAATCATCACTACTTTTTATAGCATAAGTGTCATCACAATAATCATCGTAAATAGGAGGCATGCTATCATCATAATAAATTTGCTCATCAAAACTTGGAAGGCTAAAAAATCATATTCATTAAACATAGCATCCCCAAGCCTGGGACAAACATTAATTGCAGCAAATATATTCTCAAATATGTCATTCTCATCAAACATAGCATCCCCAAGCTTGGGCCTTTTCATATTATAAGCATAATCACTCTCATCATTAATAGTATGGATAGCACCAATAGTATAACAATTATCATCATCACAATGAGTAATAGGAGCAGCATCATTTGAGAGGGATACCTTTCTACCTTTGCTTCTCCGTCTTTTCTTTTTCTTCTTGACATCATGTGTGGGTTTAACCCTCTTTTTTGAGCTCCTTATTAATGAGATTGGTTGAATAGAAAGCTGCTCCTCGTTACCTGATTCATCATAAGAAATAATAGGAGGATATTGGGAAGTCTCTTCCCTTTCATTAGTATTCTCTTCATCTTCTATTTCTTTTCTTTTCTTTATGTAATTGGAAATATAAGGATTTTCAATGCAATTCACCGCACAATACATAAAAGTTTCTTCTAGATCAAAATCAAGAACTTTATCAAGGACAAATTCTGGCATATCCTTAGTTATACGTTTCATTTCTTCATAACCCAAAAGAAAACTAAGTTCATTATGGTGTGCAAGGGAAATCAAGTCATCACAATTTTTGGACACGATACGATCATGAAACAATTTGCATTGGGTGTTTAAATGATCATGTTCATTGCAAAGTTCACAAGGATGGCAAAGAAATTTTAAATTTTCAGCACAAACATCTAGCATTTCTTGCAACCATTTGGTTTCTAAAAACTTATGCCTCTTGCAAAATCTATCTTCCCTATTTGGTGCGTACTTGCAAACTCTATGCACTCCACAAAAATTGACATGCTTATAAGAGACATTTTCATCATGACTAGTGCAATCATCATTAGTGCTATGGATATTCAAAGAGTTCATACTAACAACATTGCAATCATGCTCATCATTCAAAGATTTAGTGCCAAACATTCTAATGCATTCTTCCTCTAGCAATTGAGCACAATTATCGGAATCCTTATTTTCATGAAAGATATTAAAAAGATGAAGCATATGAGGCACCCTCAATTCCATTTTTTGTAGTTTTCTTTTATAAACTAAACTAGTGATAAACAAGAAACTAAAAGATTAGATTGCAAGAACTAAAGATATACCTTCAAGCACTCACCTCCCCGGCAACGGCGCCAGAAAAGAGCTTGATGTCTACTACGCAACCTTCTGCCTGTAGACGTTGTCGGGCCTCCAAGTGCAGAGGTTTGTAGGACAGTAGCAAATTTCCCTCAAGTGGATGACCTAAGGTTTATCAATCCGTGGGAGGCGTAGGATGAAGATGGTCTCTCTCAAGCAACCCTACAACCAAATAACAAAGAGTCTCTTGTGTCCCTGATAACCCACAAGTATAGGGGATCGCAACAGTTTTCAAGGGTAGAGTATTCAACCCAAATTTATTGATTCGACGCGAGGGGAGCCAAAGAATATTCTCAAGTATTAGCAGTTGAGTTGTCAATTCAACCACCCCTGGATAACTTAGTATCTGCAGCAAAGTGTTTAGTAGGAAAGTAATATGATAGTAGTGGTAACGGTAACAAAAGTAACAGAAGCAAAAGTAATATTTTTGGTGTTTTGTACTATTTGTAACAGTAACAACGGAAAAGTAAATAAGCGGAGAACAATATAGGAAAAGCTCGTAGGCATTGGATCGCTGATGGATAATTATGGCGGATGCGATTCATCATGTAACAGTCATAACATAGGGTGACACAGAACTAGCTCCAATTCATCAATGTAATGTAGGCATGTATTCTGAATATAGTCATACGTTCTTATGGAAAAGAACTTGCATGACATCTTTTGTCCTACCCTCCCGTGGCAGCGGGGTCCTAATGGAAACTAAGGGATATTAAGGCCTCCTTTTAATAGAGAACTGGAACAAAGCATTAGCACATAGTGAATACATGAACTCCTCAAACTACGATCATCATCGGGAGTGGTCCCGATTATTGTCACTTCGGGGTTGCCGGATCATAACATATAGTAGGTGACTATAGACTTGCAAGATAGGATCAAGAACTCACATATATTCATGAAAACATAATAGGTTCAGATCTGAAATCGTGGCACTCGGGCCCTAGTGACAAGCATTAAGCATAGCAAAGTCATAGCAACATCAATCTCAGAACATAGTGGATACTAGGGATCAAACCCTAACAAAACTAACTCGATTACATGATAGATCTCATCCAACCCGTCACCGTCCAGCAAGCCTACGATGGAATTACTTAGGCACGACGGTGAGCATCATGAAATTGGTGATGGAGGATGGTTGATGATGACGACGGCGATGAATCCCCCTCTCCGGAGCCCCGAACGGACTCCAGATCAGCCCTCCCGAGAGGTTTTAGGGCTTGGCGGCGGCCCCGTATCGTAAAACGTGATGATTACTTCTCCTTGATATTTTTCTCCCTGAAAGCAAATATATAGAGTTGAAGTTGGCGTCGGAGGAGCTCCAGGTGGCCCACGAGGTAGGGGGGCGTGCCCTAGGGGGGAGGGCGCGCCCCCACCCTCGTGGACAGGGTGTGGGCCCCCCGATCTTCATATTTTGCAAGGATGTTTTATTATTGCCAAATAGACGTTCCGTGGAGTTTCAGGTCATTCCGAGAACTTTGTTTCTGCACATAAATAACACCATGGAAAGTCTGCTGAAAACAGCGTCAGTCCGAGTTAGTTCCATTCAAATCATGCAAGTTAGATACCAAAACAAGGGCAAAAGTGTTTGGAAAAGTAGATACGACGGAGACGTATCAACTCCCCCAAGCTTAAACCTTTGCTTGTCCTCAAGCAATTCAATTGACAAACTGAAAGTGATAAAGAAAAACTTTTACAAACTCTGTTTGCTCTTGTTGTTATAAATATGTAAAGCCAGCATTCAAGTTTTCAGCAAAGATCATGACTAACCACATTTGCAATAACTCTTAGGTCTCATGTTTACTCATATCAATAGCATAATCAACTAGCGAGCCATAATAATAAATCTTGGATGACAACACTTTCTGAAAACAATCATGATATGATATAACAAGATGGTATCTCGCTAGCCCTTTCTGAGACCGCAAAACATACATGCAGAGAACCTTTAAAGATCAAGGACTGACTAAACATTGTAATTCATGGTAAAAGAGATCCAATCATAGTCATACCCAATATAAATTAATAGTAATGGATGCAAATGACAGCTGTGCTCTCGAGCTAGTGCTTTTTAATAAGAGGGTGATGACTCAACCTAAAAGTAAATAGATAGGCCCTTCGCAGAGGGAAGCAGGGATTTGTAGAGGTGCCAGAGCTCGGTTTTGAAATAGAGATAAATAATATTTTGAGCGGCATACTTTCATTGTCAACATAAGAACTAAGAGATGGCGATATCTTCCATGCTACACACATTATAGGCGGTTCCCAAACAGAATGGTAAATTTTATACTCCCCCTCCACCAACAAGAATCAATCCATGACTTGCTCGAAACAACGAGTGTCTCCAACTAGCAACAGTCCCAGGGGGAGTTTTGTTTGCAATTATTTTGATTTAATTTTCATAAAGCATGGGACTAGGCATCCCGGTGACCAGCCATTTTCTCGTGAGTGAGGAGCGGAGTCCACTCCTCTTGAGAATAACCCGCCTAACATGGAAGATAAGGGCAGCCCTAGTTGACACATGAGCTATTCGAGCATACAAAACAGAATGTTTATTTGAAGGTTTAGAGTTTGGCACATACAAATTTACTTGGAACGGCAGGTAGATACTGCATATAGGATGGTGTAGTGGACTCATATGGAATAACTTTGGGGTTTAAGGGATTGGATGCACAAGCAGTATTCCCGCTTAGTACAAGTGAAGGCTAGCAAAAGACTAGGAAGCGACCAACTAGAGAGCGACAACAGTCATGAACATGCATTAAAATTAATAAACATTGGATGCAAGCATGAGTAGGATATAATCCACCATGAACATAAATATCGTGAAGGCTATGTTGATTTTGTTTCAACTACATGTGTGAACATGTGCCAAGTCAAGTCACTTAAATCATTTAAAGGAGAATACCACCCCATCATACCACATCACAACCATTTTAATAGCATGTTGGCACGCAAGATAAACCATTATAACTCATAGCTAATCAATCATGACACGAGCAACTATGATCTCTAATTGTCATTGCAAACATGTTTATTCATAATAAGCTGAATCAGGAACGATGAACTCATCATATTTACAAAAACAAGAGAGGTCGAGTTCATACCAGCTTTTCTCATCTCAGTCAGTCCATCATATATTATCATAATTTCCTTTCACTTGCACGACCGAACGAAGTGAATAATAATAAGAGTGCACGTGCATTGGACTAATCTGGAATCTGCGAGCATTCAATAAACAGGAGAAGACAAGGCAATATGGGCTCTTGGTTGAATCAACAATAATGCATATAAGAGCCACTTCAACAAATTAATTATGGTCTTCTCCTATTGACCCCAAAGAAAAGAAAAGAAATAAAAACTATTTACACGGGAAAGCTCCCAACAAGCAAAAGAAGAATGGGAAATATTTTTGGGTTTTCTTTTTAATTATTACTACTACCGCAAGGAAAGTAAACTAACTAGAAGGTACACTAAATGTTTTTTGATTTTTCTTGAAGTTTAACAAACACACAAGAAGAAAGCAAGAAAAAGAAAATAAACTAGCATGGATATTACAGTGAAAGAGTATGAGCACCGACATCTAGCAATGAGTGTGTGTGAACATAAATGTAATGTCGGTGGGAAATACGTACTCCCCCAAGCTTAGGCTTTTGGCCTAAGTTGGTTCATTGCCAGGGATGGCCTGGCGGATACCCGTAGGTGTAGCTGGGATCGTACTGCGATGCAGTGGTTATCGCCTCCTGAGCTGCAGCGTGGTGTCGAGCTGCCTCCGCCCTCCTCTCGTACTCATCTGCCTCCTCTCTAGTAATAACATATCTTCCTTTTGCCTGATAATCAAAGAAGGCAGGAGCAGGGAGAGTAATACGGACATCACGCCGTTTGTCAAAGATTAGTCGATACTGGAGAGGTGATTCATTCCTCTCGACAAACTGGTGGTAGACCATAGAATTATAGTCTAAATAAGTAGGAGGCAACTTAGTATCATCCTCACGAACGTCCACATAAGAAAATCAGCTAAGCAGGTTGCATAAATTCCACCAAAGTAATCTCCATTAAATCTACTATTATGCAACCTACGTGCAAAAATGGCTCCCAAATTATAAGATTGGTCTCCTAACACAACACTCCTAAGAATACTGAGGTCAGACACACACATATGACATGCTTCATCCTTAACATTTATGCACCTACCTATGAAGAGAGCAAAATAATGTATAGCAGGAAAGCGAATGCTCCCTATAGTAGCTTGTGCTATATCTCTAGATTCCCCTACGGTTATACCAGCAAGAAAGTCTCTAAATTCAGATTTACGGGGATCACTAACACTACCCCATTGTGCAAGTTTGCAAGCAGAAGTAAAATCCTCTAAGTCCATGGTACAAGATTTTTCATAAAGATCAAACATGATAGTTGGAGAATTACGTGAAGATGAAAATTCAAACCTCCTCACAAATGAACTAGTGAGATGATGGTACTGGGGGTATTTGTCTTCCTCAAAGCTCACAAGATCAGCGTTAGGCAAATATGCGTTAAATTCCTCTTTGATTCCCGCTCGATCCATAAAATTTTCTGAAGGCCACTCACAAGGCCACACTGGAGCGTCCCTTGGTGGCTCGTCATCAGCATCACGCATTGCAAGCCTGGGTCCTCGATTCCTTGAAGAACCACCTTGGAACATTTTCCTAAACATATTTCTTCCTTTGAAAAATTTCTGAAATTTTTAGTAACTTCAAATAAAAGTGAACCAAGCTCAACAAAATTGATAGCAACCACTCCTACAAGTGCCTAGAGACTAAATCAGGCATTAGAACTACTTGGAACCATATAAATTTGACATGCAAGCTCAAGAACATGGTCACCTAGGCAGCACAAATTTGCAATGAATAAAGCACTAGAGCAAAAACTAATTGGACCAATGGAGGATTCACATACCAAGGAACAATCTCTTCAAGCAGTTTTGTGAGAGGTGCTTTGAGCAAGGAGATCGAAAATTGCAGTAAAATGAGCTAGAACTCGTGCTTGAGCTAGATATTGGTGTTTGTGGGAGGAAGAAGGGGTGTATGGGTGCAGGAATAAGCGGAGGAGGGCCACCGTGGGCCCATGAGGTAGGGGGACGCACCCTCCACCCTTGTGGCCAGGTGGTTGACCCCCCTGCTGTGTTCTCAGTTCCAGAAATCCTCAAATATTCTAGAAAAAAATCATAATTCATTTTCAGGGCATTTGGAGAGCTTTTATTTTCGGGGTATTTTTATATTGCACGAATAAATCAGAAAACAGACAGAAAATACTATGTTTACTCTATTTCAACTAAATAACAGAAAGTAGAAAGAGGGTACAGAAGGTTGTGCCTCCTAGTTTCATCCATCTCATTCTCATCAAAAGGAATCCACTAACAAGGTTGATCGGGTCTTGTTAATAAACTCATTCCGAATAACATGGAACCGGAGAAATTTCGAATAACACTATGTTACCTCAACGGGGATATTCACATCCCCAATAATAAGAATATCATATTTCTTCTTGACAGTAGGAAGAGGAAATTCAAAACCTCCAAATATAATCGATGGAATTTTTCCAATAGAGTTGATACTATGAACTTGAGGTTGTTTCCTCGGAAAGTGTACCGTATGCTCATTACCATTAACATGAAAAGTGACATTGCCTTTGTTGCAATCAATAACAGCCCCTTCAGTATTAAGAAAAGGTCTTCCAAGAATAATAGACATACTATCGTCCTCGGGAATATCAAGAATAACAAAGTCCGTTAAAATAGTAACGTTTGCAACCACAACAGGCACATCCTCACAAATACCGACAGGTATAGCAGTTGATTTATCAGCCATTTGCAAAGATATTTCAGTAGGTGTCAACTTATTCAAATCAAGTCTAGGATATAAAGAGAGAGGCATAACACTAACACCGGCTCCAAGATCACATAAAGCAGTTTTAACATAGTTTCTTTTAATGGAGCATGGTATAGTAGGTACTCCTAGATCTCCAAGTTTCTTTGGTATTCCACCCTTAAAATTATAATTAGCAAGCATGGTGGAAATTTCAGCTTCCGGTATCTTTCTTTTATTAGTGACAATATCTTTCATATACTTAGCATAAGGATTCATTTTGAGCATATCAGTTAATCGCATACGCAAAAAGATAGGTCTAATCATTTCAGCAAAGCGCTCAAAATCCTCATCATCCTTTTTCTTGGATGGTTTCGGAGGGAAAGACATGGGTTTCTGAACCCATGGTTCCCTTTCTTTACCATGTTTCCTAGCAACAAAGTCTCTCTTATCATAACGTTGATTCTTTGATTGTGGGTTATCAAGATCAACCGCAGGTTCAATTTCTACGTCATTATCATTACTAGGTTGAGCATTATCATGAACATAATCATTAGCATTTTCATTAGGTTCATGTTCATTACCAGATTGTGTTTCAGCATCAGAAATAGAGATATCATTTGGATTCTCAGGTGGTTCAGCAATAGGTTCACTAGAAGCATGCAAAGTCCTATCATTTTTCTTTTTCTTCCTTTTAGAAGAACTAGGTGCATCAATATTATTTCTCTGAGAATCATGTTCAATTCTCTTAGGGTGACCTTCAGGATACAAAGGTTCCTGAGTCATTCTACCAGTTCTAGTAGCCACTCTAACAGCATAATCATTTTTCTTACTATTCATTTCATTGAGCAATTCATTTTGAGCCTTAAGTACTTGTTCTACTTGAGTGGTAACCATAGAAGCATTTTTTGCTAACGAGTTTAAGTTCACCTCTAACATTAGCCATATAATCACCCAAGTGTTTAAGCATATAGGAATTGTATTTCAATTGTCTACCAAAATAAGCATTAAAATCTTCTTGGTTAACCATAAAATTATCAAACTCATCTAAGCATTGGCTATCAAACTTAGTAAGAGGGATTTCAGCTCTATCATATCTATAGAGAGAATTTACCTTTACTACCTGTGTTGGGTTATCAAGACCATGAGGTTCTTCAATAGGTAATGGAAGATCATATGTTTCTTCAACATGCGGTAGATTAAGACCATGTATTTCTTCAATAGGAGGTAAATTCTTAACATCTTCAGCTTTAATACCTTTTCTTTCATAGATTTCTTTGCCTCTTGCATATCTTCAGGACTGAGAAATAGAACACCTCTCTTCTTTGGAGTTGCTTTAGGAATAGGCTCGGGAATTGGCTTGGGAGCTGGCTCACGAAGTGTCCAATTATTTTCATTTGTCAACATATTATTCAATAGAATTTCAGCTTCATCCGGTGTTCTTTCCCTGAAAACAGAACCAACACAACTATCCAGGTAATCTCTGGAAGCATCGGTTAGTCCATTATAAAAGATATCAAGTATTTCATTTTTCCTGAGAGGATGATCAGGCAAAGCATTAAGTAACTTGAGAAGCCTCCGCCAAGCTTGTGGGAGACTTTCTTCTTCAATTTGCACAAAGTTGTATATTTCCCTTAAAGCAGCTTGTTTCTTATGAGCAGGGAAATATTTAGCAGAGAAGTAATAAATCATATCCTGGGGACTACGCACACAACCAGGATCAAGAGAATTAAACCATATCTTAGCATCACCCTTTAATGAGAACGGAAATATTTTAAGGATATAAAAGTAGCGAGATCTCTCATCATTAGTGAACAGGGTGGCTATATCATTTAATTTAGTAAGATGTGCCACAACAGTTTCAGATTCATAACCATGAAAAGGATCAGATTCAACCAAATTAATTATATCAGGATCAACAGAGAATTCATAATCCTTATCGGCAACACAGATAGGTGAAGTAGCAAAGGCAGGGTCAGGTTTCATTCTATCTTTAAGAGATTGCTTATTCCATTTAGCTAATAACCTCTTGAGTTCATCCCTATCTTTGCAAGCTAAAATAGCTAAAGAAGCTTCTTTATCAAAAACATAACCCTCAGGAATAACAGGAAAGTCTTCATCATCACTTTCATCAATACAATCAGTTTCAATAATTTATTTCTCTCTAGCCCTAGCAATTTGTTCATCAACAAATTCACTAAGGGGCATAGTAGTATCAAGCATAGAAGTAGTTTCATCATAAGTATCATGCATAGTAGAAGTGGCATCATCAATAACATGCGACATATCAGAACGAATAGCAGAAGCAGGTTTAGGTGTCGCAAGCTTACTCAAAACAGAAGGTGAATCAAGTGCAGAGCTAGATGGCAGTTCCTTACCTCCCCTCGTAGTTGAGGGTTAAATTGTTGTCTTAGCGTATTTCAAGTTC
The DNA here is from genome assembly GCF_002162155.2 of Triticum dicoccoides. Taxonomy (NCBI): domain Eukaryota; kingdom Viridiplantae; phylum Streptophyta; class Magnoliopsida; order Poales; family Poaceae; genus Triticum; species Triticum dicoccoides. Next base: position 15,677,209 of record NC_041387.1, read on the forward strand.
TTCATAGTGACCAGCAGATATAAATCCCAAGTGACTCAAAGAATAGAGCTATGCTCCCCGGCAATGGCGCCAGAAAATAGTCTTGATAACTCACAAGTATAGGGGATCGCAACAGTTTTCGAGGGTAGAGTATTCAACCCAAATTTATTGATTCGACACAAGGGGAGCCAAAGAATATTCTCAAGTATTAGCAGAAGTTGTCAATTCAACCACACCTGGATAACTTAGTATCTGCAGCAAAGTGTTTAGTAGCAAAGTAATATGATAGTAGTGGTAACGGTAACAAAAGTAACAGAAGAAAAAGTAATATTTTTGGTGTTTTGTAATGATTGTAACAGTAACAACGGAAAAGTAAATAAGCGAAGAACAATAAAGGAAAAGCTCGTAGGCATTGGATCGGTGATGGATAATTATGCCGGATGCGGTTCATCATCTGACAGTCATAACATAGGGTGACACAGAACTAGCTCCAATTCATCAATGTAATGTAGGCATGTATTTCGAATATAATCATACGTGCTTATGGAAAAGAACTTGCATGACATCTTTTGTCCTACCCTCCCGTGGCAGCGGGGTCCTAATCGAAACTAAGGGCTATTAAGGCATCCTTTTAATAGAGAACCGGAACAAAGCATTAACACATAGTGAATACATGAACTCCTCAAACTACGGTCATCACCGGGAGTGGTCCCGATTATTGTCACTTTGGGGTTGCCGGATCATAACACGTAGTAGGTGACTATAGACTTGCAAGATAGGATCAAGAACTCACATATATGAATGAAAACATAATAGGTTCAGATCTGAAATCATGGCACTCGGGCCCTAGTGACAACCATTAAGCATAGCAAAGTCATAGCAACATCAATCTCAGAACATAGTGGATACTAGGGATCAAACCCTAACAAAACTAACTCGATTACATGATAGGTCTCATCCAACCCATCACCGTCCAGCAAGCCTACGATGGAATTACTCACGCACGGCAGTGAGCATCATGAAATTGGTGATGGACGATGGTTGATGATGACGACGACGACGAATCCCCCTCTCTGGAGCCCCAAATGGACTCAAGATCAGCCCTCCCGAGAGGTTTTAGGGTTTGGCGGCGGCTCCGTATCGTAAAACGTGATGATTTCTTCTCCTTGATTTTTTTCTCCCCGAAAGCAAATATATAGAGTTGGAGTTGGCATCGGAGGAGCTCCAGGGGGCCCACGAGGTAGGGGGCGCGCCCTAGGGGGGACGACGCGCCCCCACCCTCGTGGACAGGGTGTGCCCCCTTGTTCTTCATCTTTTGCAAGGATTTTTTATTATTTCCAAATAGACGTTCCGTGGAGTTTCAGGTCATTCCGAGAACTTTTGTTTCTGTACATAAATAACACCATGGAAAGTCGGCTAAAAACAGCGTCAGTCCGGGTTAGTTCCATTCAAATCATGCAAGTTAGATACCAAAACAAGGGCAAAAGTGTTTGGAAAAGTAGATACGACGGAGACGTATCAGTCCCCAACACACCCAATACAATGGCAAATTGTATAGGTGCACTAGTTGGGCGAAGAGATGGTGATACAAGTGCATTATGGATGGTAGATATAGGTTTCTGTAATATGAAAATATAAAAAACAGCAAGGTAACTATTGATAAAAGTGAGCACAAACGGTATTGCAATGCGTTGAAACAAGGCCTAGGGTTCATACTTTCACTAGTGCAAGTTCTCTCAACAATAATAACATAATTGGATCATATAATTATCCCTCAACATGCAACAAAGAGTCACTCCAAGGTCACTAATAGTAGAGAACAAACGAAGAGATTATTGTAGGGTACGAAACCACCTCAAAGTTACTCTTTCGGATCGATCTATTCAAGAGATAATACTAGAATAACACCTTAAGACACATATCAACCAAAACCATAATGTCACGATACTCCAATGTCACCTCAAGTATCCGTGGGTATGATTATACGATATGCATCACACAATCTCAGATTCATCTATTCAAACCAACACAAAGTACTTCAAAGAGTGCCCCAAAGTTTCTACCGGATAGTCAAGACAAAAACGTGTGACAACCCCTATGCATAAGTTCACAATGTTACGGAACCCTCAAGTTGATCACCAAAACATACATCAAGTGGATCACGTGAATATCCCATTGTCACCACGGATAAGCACATGCAAGACATACATCAAGTGTTCTCAAATCCTTAAAGACTCAATCCGATAAGGTAACTTCAAAGGGAAAACTCAATCCATTACAAGAGAGTAGAGGGGGAGAAACATCATAAGATCCAACTATAATAGCAAAACTTGCGATACATCAAGATCGTGCTGAATCAAGAACACGAGAGCGAGAGAGAGAGATCAAACACATAGCTACTGGTACATACCCTCAGCCCCGAGGGTGAACTACTCCCTCCTCATCATGGAGAGCGCCGGGATGAGGAAGATGGCCACCGGTGATGGATCCCCCCTCCGGAAGGGTGCCGAAACGGGTCTAGATTGGTTTTCGGTGGCTACAGAGGCTTGCGGCGGCAGAACTCCCGATCTAGGTTATGTTCTGGGGGGGGGGTTTCTGTATATATAAGAGGTTTTGGCGTCGGGAACAAGTCAGGGGGGTCTCCGGGCTGTCCACGAGGTAGGGGTGCACCCAGGGGGGTGGGCGCGCCCCCTACGCTCGTGGGCAGCCCGGAACTCTTCTGGTCCATCTCCGATGCTCCGTGGGCTTCTTCTGGTCCAAAAATAATCTCCGTCAAGTTTCAAGTCAATTGGACTCCGTTTGGTTTTCCTTTTCTGCGATACTCAAAAACAAGGAAAAAACAGAAACTGGCACTGGGCTCTAGGTTAATAGGTTAGTCCCAAAAATCATATAAAATAGCATATAAAGCATCCTAGAAGGATAATATAATAGCATGAATACTTCATAAATTATAGATACGTTGGAGACGTATCAAAGAGGCGAACGGAAAGGGCAAATAAAGCGGCAAGGGTGAAGTGGGGGAGAGGAAAACTGGAGGAAAATGGAAAATAATGTAATGCGAGGGATAAGAGTTTGTGATGGGTACTTGGTATGTCTTGACTTGTGCGTAGATCTCCCCGGCAACGGCACCAGAAATCCTTCTTGCTGCCTCTTGAGCATACGTTGGTTTTCCCTTAAAGAGGAAAGGGTGATGCAGCGAAGTAGCGTAAGTATTTCCCTCAGTTTTTGAGAACCAAGGTATCAATCTAGTAGGAGACTACACACAAATCACCTAGTACCTGCACAAACAATCAAGAAGCTTTCAACCAACCCGATAAAGGGGTTGTCAATCCCTTCACGGCCACTTGCAAAAGTGAGATCTGATAAAGATAATAAGATAAATATTTTCGGTATTTTTGTTGTATAGATTGAAAAGTAAAGATTGCAAAATAAACGGCGACAGAAATAGCTAGTTGACGGGAAACTAATATGATGTAAAATAGACCCGGGGGCCATAGGTTTCACTAGTGGCTTCTCTCATGATAGCATATATTACGGTGGGTGAACAAATTACTGCCGAGCAATTGATAGAAAAGCGCATAGTTATGAGAATATCTAGGCATGATCATAAACATAGGCATCACGGCCGTGTCAAGTAGACCGAAACAATTCTGCATCTACTACTATTACTCCACAAATTGACCGCTATCCAACATGCATCTAGAGTATTAAGTTCATAAGAATAGAGTAACGCATTAGGCAAGATGACATGATGTAAAGGGATAAACTCAAGCAATATGATATAAACGCCATCTTTTTATCCTCGATGGTAACAATACAATACGTGTCGGTGTCGGTGTACTAGAGTAGGGGTACCCTAGTATCTCGAACTCGTGCACGGGCAGTCGCAGCACCCCGCGGCAAGGCTTGCCGGGTGACCGCCAAAGTCCTCCGTGGTTCCTTTGGAGCCATTCAAGAACAAAGTGTTCGAGCCAAGGAGACAAGGCCCCGGCAAGAGGAGCTTGCCGGGAAGGCCAACCAAGGCATCTCAAGGAACTTGCCGCGACGCGCCGTGCGTCCCGGCGAGGCCCGGTGAGGGACAAGCTTTCGGACGCGACAAGACAACAACCGCGGCAAGCTACCACTCTGTACCTGCGCTCCAGCGCATCCACCAACGTGTCGCCCTGGGACCTTTCCGGGCGCGCGTGGCAGGAGGCTGTGCAGCCAGCGGTGCGCGGTGGCAAGCGGCGATGACAAGACTGCCATCCTGGCAAGCGGTGGCGTCCCCGACGGTCCCTTTTTGCACTGTTTGGGCGACACAGACGGGCATTTAATGCCTTTGTCCCCTGCCGTCAGAGTTAGGTATGATACACTGTACAGGTAGTTGTACCAACCGCAACACCTGTCCATTTTTTTACCCTTGTCTGCGTTGCCACCTGTCGGTGACCCCTTGAGCATATAAAAGGAGGCCCATGCGCAACGTAGAGGGGGTTCGTTCGGTTCGAAGCCAGAAAAACACTCACGCTCGGTCTCGTTAGCAGCTAGGGTGTACTGTAGCACTCAGCGCTCCCGAGCAAGAACTCAATACAATCAGACATGCAGCAGTAGGAGTATTATCTCTCCGGAGAGCTCCGAAGCTGGGTAAACCGCTCGTGTGCTTTGCCTCGATCTGCTCTTCGTGCGATCTCCGCCCCCCACCGAACCGAAAGGGGCTCGGTCCGCCGGTCCCATAGATGTTCGTGGATCAGCTTCCCCGGCATCTTTGGCGCGCCAGGTAGGGGGCGTCGAGGTGGTGTGAACCTGATCCGGCGTTCACGCGGGCTAGATCTTCATCTTTTTCATCGACATGCCGCCGAAGACGAAGGCTTCGGAGGCGTCTGCTCCGTCCGCGTCGATCCCACCACCACCGGAGCAAACGGGTGGTGGGGTAGACGCCGGCGGAAGAACGGGCGTCGACGAGGGAGCTCACGGTGCTGCCAGGTCCAAGGACAAGGCTGCGCATACCTCAGCGTCCGTACAGGCACCGCGCCCATCTCAGGAGGCGCGGGACCGACAGCGTCATGGTACTCACGGTACCATACATTCGTTGGACCAAGATCGAGCCGGTGGATCCCGAGGTGCTCAAGACTAGCATGCACGCCAACACGCTGGCACGGGCGAGACACGGTCGCCTGGACGGAATACTGCTCCTTCTAACACAGTTAGAAGTCCGAGCATATCCCGCTCCTCGCACCGTTCGCCACTACCACCCTCCACCCCAGCAGAAGCTTTGGAGCGAGCTCAACTGCTCCTGGATTACCCTCCAACGGCGGACAAGATCGACGAATGGAGGGCCACCATTCAAAGTCTCATCGGATTCGCCAACGGCGACACTCCACGGCAGCCGAGTACATCGCGGCCGCGGCAAGACTGCCAGGCATGAGCCGATGGCGACAGAACCGGTGGGGGTGCAGCCACCGTGCACTCTCCGCCCCGAAGGCCAAGATCGCCGACTCGCCGGATCGACCTCGACAGCGACTCCACTGCATAATCAGATCCATGAGCTCGTCGCGATCAGCGCCAAGTTCTTCACGAACGACAGCAAGAAGACGCTCGTACTCGCATCGAGCGCCGAAGAGAAGCGCGGCATCAATCGGACCAGCGCGCTGGGCCCTCTGTCGACATGCATGCGCCAGGGGAACCAGGCGGCTTGCCGTACGCGATAGGTTGCCCTGCGTTCACTCGTGAGCTGCGGCAAGTCTAGTGGCCCAGCACGAAGAATTTCAAGCCAGACGTGCCAGAGAAGTATGACGGCAGGTCACATCCATCGGAGTTCCTCAACATCTACACCATCGCGGTGCAAGCTGCCGGGGGGCGGGACGACAAGATCCTTGCCAACTACTTCCCGCTGGTGCACAAGTCCAACGTCAGGTCCTGGCTCATGCACTTGCCGGATAACTCCATATCCTCCTGGGCAGACCTATGCCATCAGTTTGTCGGCGCCTTTACAAGCGGCCACAAACCTCATGGACAAGAGAGCGATCTTCATCTGCTCGTCCAGAAGGAAGGGGAACCCCTGCGCAAGTACATTCAGAGATTCAGCCGTGTACATTACAACATCCCAGATGTCCACCCTGCCGCGGTCATCAGCGCGTTCCATCAGAACGTGCGAAACCGCAGGATGCGGGAGGAGATGGCGATATGCAAAGTCAAAGACATCAGTGAGCTATATGCCCTGGCTGACAAGTGTGCACGTGCTGAGGAAGGGAGGAAACTTCCTGGAGAGAGTACAGGAGCAGGAGGATCTGACAGCGAGGATGCTGCCCCGGCAAAGAAAAACCGGCGGCGGAACAACAGAAAGAAGAAAGGCAAAGATGTGCTAGTCGTTGAGCAGTCCGGCAATGGAGGTGGCGCCAAGGAAGCCAAAGTTGGTAGCTCCGGCAAGGAGATTGCCACATGCACCAACTGCCAGGCTGTGGTGGTCGCTGACAAGCAGGACGACACCAACAAGCAGTACTGCAAGATCCACCGCACCAAGGGTCATGACCTCCAGAGTTGCAAGAAGGTCGAGCAGCTTGTCGAGCAGCAAAAGGCTGAATACGAGCGACGCGACAAGGAGAAGGCCCAAGAAGGTACTGGAGGATCCGGCAAGAAACGCCCCGGCCGAGGAGGACGCCGCGGCAAGGCCAAGCAGCGGCAAGGAGATAGACCTCCCCGCGGCCGCGACAAGGATGAAGATGACGACGACGATGAAGATATGGATGATGACGAGACCGGAGAGCAGGAGTTCCAGAAAGCCACAAAGGTCCTGTGCGTTGACGGCGGTGCTTCTCTGCATACTTCGCACCGCCAGCTCAAGCAGTGGATGCGGGAAGTCAATGCGGCAGAACCACCCGTCGAGTCACGCAAGCCTCTGAAATGGTCCAGCACGCCTATCATCTTTGATATTGAGGACCACCCTAATCGCATAACTGCAGTCGGGTGCTTGCCGATGTTGGTTTCACCAACTATCCGCAACCTCAAGGTCACTAAGATGCTAGTTGACGGCGTGGCCGGCTTGAACCTGATCTCCTCCGCGGTACTCTAGAAACTCCAGATCCCTGACAACGAGCTCGAAGAGACCGGCACATTCCAAGGAATCAATCCGGGAAGGAGCAAGCCGAAGGGAAAGATCACGTTGCCGGTGACATTTGGCAGCGAGTTGAACTTCAGGACTGAGAGGGTCACTTTTGACGTTGCTGACTTTCCATTGCCTTACAATGGGATACTCGGCCGTCCAGTGCTCGCCAAATTCATGGCGGCCTCTCACTATGCATACAACATGCTGAAGATGCCAGGCCCGATAAGTGTCATCTCTGTCCCTGGCGACAAGAAGGATGCTCTTATCTGCGCCGACAAGATCTACCGGGAAGCAGCAGCCGCAACAGATCGCAAGTCGCTTGCCGTTGAAGCTCCCGGGGGTAAGAAGAAGGCCAAGTCCGGCAAGAGTTCTGATGCCCACTCCGGCAAGCGCACCTTTTTAGAGTGCTGCGCTACCGTCGAGGACGCACCATCCAGCTCCACCGGCAAGTGTAAGAAGACAATGGCAGCTCCACCAGAGACCAAGAAGGTGTCCGCCAAGGAGGACGGCACTGGTGGTACCTTCACCATCAGTGCCACACTCGACCCTAAATAGGAAAGCGCGCTCGTTGCTTTCCTGCGGGCGAACGTCGACGTGTTTGCGTGGCAACCGTCTGACATCCCCGGTGTTCCCAGGAAAGTAATCGAGCACCATCTTGCCGTCTGTCCTCATGCGTGGCCCGTCAAGCAGAAAGTCAGGAAACAAGCAGTGGAGCGCCAAGAATTCATCATAGAAGAAATCAAGAAATTGGAAGCAGCAGGCCTTGTCAGAGGAGTGCTCCATCCTACGTGGTTGGCCAATCCTGTAGTCGTGCGCAAGGCAAACGGGAAATGGAGGCTTTGTATCGACTTTACCGATGTCAATAAAGCTTGTCCCAAAGACCCATTTCCCTTGCTGCGCATTGACCAGATTGTTGATTCCACGGCCGGATGTGACTTGCTTTCATTTCTTGACGCATACTCAGGATACCATCAGATCTTCATGGCAGAAGAGGATGAGGAGAAGACCGCATTCACTCCGTGTGGCACATACTGTTTCGTACGGATGCCTTTCAGATTAAAGAATGCTGGTTCAACATTTGCAAGGGTAGTCCATGAAGCTTTTGATCCACAAATACACAGAAATGTGGAAGCCTACATGGATGACATAGTGGTCAAGAGCAAGGACAAGGTGACTCTGATTCAAGATTTAGACGAAACCTTTGCAAATCTGCGCAAGATCAACCTCAAGCTCAACCCCGAGAAGTGTGTGTTTGGAGTCCCCTCCGGCAAGCTTCTCTGGTTCTTCGTGTCTCAGCGAGGAATTGAAGCCAACCCCGACAAGATCAAGGCCATTGAGCAGATGGAAGCACCAAAGCGCGTCAAGGATGTACGAAGACTTGCCGGTTGCGTGGCTGCTCTCAGCAGGTTTATCTCTAGGTCTGCTGAGCGCGCCCTGCCGTTTTTCAAAATTTTGAAAAAGGCAGGTCCAATGAAATGGACTCCGGAAGCGGAGGCTGCGCTGCAGGACTTAAAGAGATACATGTCCTCCGCTCCAACACTTGTCGCACCTAAGCCACAAGAGAAGTTGCTGCTGTATATAGCGGCAACCAATCAAGTGGTTAGTGCTGTGTTAGTAGCGGAGAGGGAGGCGGATGATGAGCCGGCAACCACGGCAAATGCATCCAGCGACAAGCAGGGGACTTCACCGGCAAGCTCTGGTCCCGACAAAGATGGATCTGCGCAGGCGCGTGAGGAGATGCAGAAGAGAATGGTGCAGCCCCCAGTTTACTTTGTCAGTTCCCTTCTACAGGGGGCTAGGTCGAGGTACTCTGGTGTGCAAAAATTGCTTTTCGGCCTTCTCATGGCCTCGAGAAAGCTGCGCCATTACTTCCAAGCACATGAGATCACAGTTGTCACTCGTTTTCCGCTGAAGAGGATACTGCAGAATCCAGAGGCAACAGGCAGGATTGTCGAGTGGGCACTGGAACTATCAAGCTTTGGCCTCAAGTTCGAGAGAACTTCAACTATCCAGAGCAGAGCATTGGCAGAATTCATAGCAGAGTGGACGCCAACACCAGATGAAGAAATTCCAGAAACGAGCATCCCCGTCAAGGAAGCAAGCAAAGAGTGGCTGATGTACTTTGATGGTGCCTTCTCGCTGCAAGGCGCCGGTGCGGGCGTGCTACTTGTTGCACCCACCGGAGAGCACCTCAAGTACGTAGTCCAGATGCACTTTCCCAGGGAGCAAGCAACAAACAATACCGCAAAGTATGAAGGTTTGCTTGCCGGTCTCAGGATCACGGTAGACCTTGGGATCAAGAAGCTCATCGTCAGGGGTGACTCGCAGCTTGTCGTCCGCCAAGTGAACAAGAATTATCAGAGTTCGTTGATGGAAGCTTACGTTGATGAAGTGAGAAAATTAGAAGAACACTTTGACGGCCTACAGATGGAGCATGTTCCAAGAGCTGATAACGACGTTGCCGATGGCCTGTCGAAGTGCGCCGCACTTAAGTTACCTGTGGAACCAGGAATCTTTGTGCTCAAACTGACTCAACCGTCTGTAACGCCATCATCTAGACAGAGCAAGAAGAGGAAGTTGATTTCTGGTGACTATTTTCCGGCAGAGCTCCCTGAAGCCGCCGCCAAGAAGGTCCCCAAGATCAACACCAAGGGTGCTGAGGGGCAGTCTGCTCTGGCAAGCCCTAGGGTTTGTTCCGTTGAAGCAGACGCTCCCGACAAGTTTTGCTCCGGCAAGCTTGCCGGGGAACGTCAAGCTCCGGCTAAGCCGCAGGTTCTCGCCGTAGAAGCGGATGTTCTCGCAGCAGCAGATGTGCCTTTAGTCCTTGTTGTCGAGCCACAAGCTCCAGCATGGGCACAGCAGATTGTCCGTTTCCTTCAGACAGGAGAACTTCCCGAAGAGCAAGAAGAAGCGGAAAGAGTAGCCCGGCAGTCAAGTATGTACCAGTTTGTCGACAACACACTGTACAGAAGAAGACTCAACGGTGTGAAATTGAAGTGTATTCACCAGGAAGACGGACAAAAACTGTTGGCAGAGATACATGGAGGCATATGTGGTCACCACATTGGCGCAAGAGCACTTGCTGGCAAAGCATTCCGGCAAGGTTTCTTTTGGCCGACAGCCCTCCAGGATGCAACTGCACAAGTAACCAAGTGTGAAGCGTGCCAGTTCCATTCCAAGCGGATACACCAGCCAGCTTAAGATCTCTAGACAATCCCTTTATCCTGGCCATTTTCGGTCTGGGGGCTCGACATCCTCGGCCCCTTTCCCCGAGCTGTCGGGGGCTTTGAGTACTTGTACGTTGCAATCGACAAGTTCACAAAGTGGCCGGAAGTGGAAGCAGTGAGGAAGGTGACAGCACAGTCAGCAGTCAAGTTCTTCAGGTTGATTGTTTGCCGCTTCGGGGTCCCTAACAGGATCAGCACCGACAATGGCACGCAATTCACGAGCCGCACCTTCATGCAGTACGTCCAAGATCTTGGCGCCAAGGTCTGCTTCGCTTCTGTTGCTCACCCGAGAAGCAACGGTCAAGCAGAGAGGGAAAATGCTGAAGTGTTGCGCGGGCTCAAGACCAGAACTTTCGACAGGCTGCACAAGTGCGGAAAGAACTAGATTGAGGAGCTGCCGGTGGTTCTTTGGTCGATCAGGACGACGCCAAATCGAGCCACTGGCCAGACACCTTTCGCTCTAGTCTATGGAGCAGAGGCAGTTCTCCCCACAGAACTCGTATACGGGTCACCTCGAGTGCTCGCTTATGATGAGCTCGAGCAAGAGCAGCTGCGACAAGATGACGTGCTGCTCCTTGAGGAAGACCGTCTTCAGGCTGCTGTACGAGCTGCTCGATACCAGCAAGCTTTGCGCCGCTACCATAGCCGCAAAGTTAATGCCAGAAGTCTCGAGGAAGGCGACCTTGTTCTTCGGCGCGTTCAATCCGCCAAGAATTCCAACAAGTTGACACCGAAGTGGGAAGGCCCTTACCGAGTAAAACGAGTCACTAGGCCTGGCGCTGTCCGCCTTGAGACCGAAGATGGCATTCCGGTGAGCAACTCCTGGAACATTGAGCATCTTCGTAAGTTTTACCCGTAGGGCGCGGTTGCCGGAACCTGTTCCGGCAACCACCTTTTGTACAAGTCTTGCCGCTGTTGCATGTAATCCTTTGTACAAAGCCGGGCGCAGACCCCGTGCATAAGTAAAGCTCATGTGCTCCGCACATCTTGTCGATTTCATGCTTTCTATTTTTTGCACGTGTTATCTGACATTTTGTGCAGCGCCTACCCCCGGTAAGCAATAACGAGCCGTAAGGCTCCATATCTTTGTTTTCTCTTCTTTCTTTTTCTCAAAGAAAGGAAGGTTCCCTCGCCCACAAGTTTGCCGGGGGGAAAGGAGAAGATAATAGTGTGGACCAGGCGTCGTTCAAGAAAGTTTCGCCTTACCGGGAAGCAAACGACAGAAAAGCTAAGTTGCCAAAGTTTGAGCAATCAGACTTTTTTAAAATTTTAAGTTATCTTCCTTGAACGACCGTACTTTGTATGGAAAACCTGTGCGCGGAGGAACCAACTCGTAGCTAGTTGCGCCCTTACTTTGTTTCGAGTCCGCTCAACAACTTAAGTGAGCTGCGACTAGTTGCGACAAGGTTTCTTGTCGGTAGCGGCACCGCAAGCAGGCTGCTGACGTCCCGCACTCAGCGCTCGCGGCTAAGGTGCCTGCGTCGACAAGTTCCCTAAAAGCGTAGGGCAAAAACATACAAAGGAAGGAATCGAGTAAAGGAACTAACATAGCAATCGCTACCCAAAATAGAGTTATATTACAAGATAGCTTGTCGCAGCTCTAACAGATTGTTCTCATAACATGACCAGCACCGACAAGAAAAGGAGAAAACGGGCGGCCTAATCTACGCGATCGCCCTCAACCCTCTTGATTCCGCTCACCTTGTCCACAATGGGTGCGACAAGGGTCTTGAGCGCTTCCAGATCAGCATCCGGCGGCAAGGTCCTGAGGACGTTGGTGAGGTTGAGGCCTGGGTTGCGGAAGGCCACCTTCACCAACACCTTTTTGAAGAGCTCCCGCGTAGATCTTGCACGACTCATCGGCCAGCTGCTTTGGGATCCTCTCCCGGAGTCGCTGGAGGGCCGTCACCACGCCTTTGAAGAACAAGTTGAGCTTGGCACTAGGTTGGATGTTCTCATCGGAGGGATACCCGAGATCCTCCACCCCCAGCTGCGTCAACTCCCTGTCGATGGATGCGGCAACATCCACGAGACCCTCCGTCCAGTGCTCCACACTCTCCTTAAAAGTGTTCTGGGCGGCAGCAGCACTCGCCAGCAGCTCTTCGTCGGCCTTGATCTTCTCCTTCAAGGCCACCTCCTGCTCCCTGGCGCCGTCCAGCGTCTTGGTCAAAGTAGTCAGCTTCAACTCAAGATCTGCGTTGGAGTCCTTGGCGGTGCTAAGCTCCTTGCCCTTCTCGGCGAGACGACCCTGCAGTTCGCCAAAGGTGTGGGCGTCCTTCTCGCGCTCACGCTTGAGCGCGGCAAGATCTTCACCGCTCGTCTTGAGATCGGCCTCCAGCTGCGCCACCTTCGTCTCCAGCTCCTTCTTGGTGGCCCCGGCAGCTGCGGCAACATCTTTTGCTTCCTTGAGAGCCCCGCCAAATGTTTGCTCGCGCGCAGCAAGCTCCTCCTCATGACTGTCAAGGCTGACCTTCCACTGCGCCAACTCGCCCTCCTGCGCAGACAGCTTCTCGGCGGCAAGCCGCTGTTGCTCTTCAACTTCAGCCTTCTCGAGGAAGAAGGCTTTCCGCTCCTCGGCGAGTTGCTCCCGCCCTTCTGCCAGGGACTGGAGAGCTTCCTGCTTGAGGCCCCGGAGCTCCTCCGCGCGCTTCTCGATGTCCACTCCCGCCTTCGCGACAAGCGCTTCCCGGGATTCCACCTTGGCCTGCCGAGCGCGGTAGAGCGACACCAGCTTCCGCAGTAGCCGCTCCTCCTCAGGCTCGTCACTGCTGCTGCTCGGCGCATCAACCAGCGTCAGCCCAGCGGAGGCGAGCACCTCTCCATCAAAGATTTCTCCTTCGACCGGCGCCCTGGAGCTTGACGCCCAGGGGAGCTTGATGAAGACGCCATCGCCGGCCTTCAAATAGGCGCCGGGCTGGGGCTCTTCGGAGCCTGACGCTACGGCAGCGGTGGAGGGATCGGCGGTCGGCGTAGCGCCTGGCGCTCCTGCGGCCTCAAGGCCGTCAGTGCGATCGCCAGACCCCTTGCCAGCTTCTGCGGCGGCAGCTTTGGCGGCCTCTTCGCCGACGGGATCTTCAGCGCCGACTGCTTCTTCGGTGGCAGCGGCGTCGTTGGTATTGCCGCGCGCGTTCTCCTCGCTGGCGACCTCGGTCTCCATCGGCTCCATGGCAGAAGGATCTGATGGCCGGAAAAGGGAGAAAAGTCAAGCAAATATCCAAAAAGAAAATCAGAAGAAGAAGAACCCAAGGGAAGTTTTCAAGCAAGGGGATTACCTGTGCTAGGCTCTGCAGTCATGGTCTCCTCCACCGGGGGGTCGCTGGTGCTGTTCCTTGCCGGAGAACTTTCCCTTGCCGGAGACTTCTCCCTTTCCGGAGAACGCTCCCTTGCCGGGGAACCCTCCCTTGGCGGTGTAGTCGAAGCAGATGGCATGTCGGGGGTGGCTTCCGGGTACTCCTGGTGAGGCTGCTCTGCTCCTACACAAACCAATAAGTCAGATGTCAGCAAAGAAAGAACACCCATGCGCGCCTAACAGCAGGAAGTAAATCATATACTTACGCTAGGGGCTGCGCTGGGGGCTGCTTTGAAGAATAGTTGTCGGGTCCGGCAAGGTGGTCTCGGACACACCCCCTGCTGTCGTGGTGGGATCGTCCTCGATGACAATCACCGGGATCTTGGCTCTCTTCGCCGCTCTCTGGGGCAGAGTCCTGAAAAGGAATGGGTTCGGAGTAAAGAAAATCAGATACAAGACAAAACAGCAAGAATTGAAGAACTACAAGTACAACAGAGAATCTTACTCTTCTTCTTCCTCGTCGGAGCTGAGCGCGGAGAGGTCGAAGTTCGGCTCACCCCCGGCGCGACGAGGCGGAGGAGTAGGTTCCCTTAGCCGCTTGGCGGGGGCGGCGGCGGTGGTCTGAGACGGCCCAGCTCCGGCCGCCGTCGCGGCGTGAGAAGCGGCAGGAGCAGAAGCGGTGGTCCGGGAGGACCCCGCTCCAGTTGCCGCATTGGCGTGAGATGCTCCCGCGGCAACATTGCTTGCCACGGTGGAGCGTGTCGCGCGGCGCGGTGGCTGTTGACTTGTCTGCCGCCCCGCTACGTCCCCGGCCTTGCGGAGACGCCTTCTTGGTGGAGCTGGGGGCTCTGCTTGCGGCGAGCTGTCTGAAGATGAGGAGGAAGGGGAGTTGATCTTCAACGAACCGCTCACACCCTCGGCAGGCTCGCTCGACTCGACTTCAGGCCCGGCAAGCTCTCCCTCGCTGGCAAGCTCCCCTTCGCCGGCAAGCCCCTCTCGCTCGGCAAGGCTTGCCGCCTCTGATGCCTCTGCTGCCTCTGCCTCCTCCATGGTGAATCCAAACTCGCCCGCAGCAGCGGTTGCCGCCGCCTCTTCCAGCCTAGTGGCGATGCGCTGCATCTCTGCATCGGTGGTGTCGCGAGTAAGGCTTCTCTGTTCATCAGAGCGGACCGGCACTTCCACCAAGCCGTCGAAGAACTCCTGCACGACGTCGTCTGCAGGCTCTTGCCAAGTTGGGACAATTCCATGCGAATCGCACAGCGGCATCATTGCACGGATGCGATCGAGCGAGGAGTTGTTGCACAGCGGAACGACACCCTTCGGCAACCTGAACACTTCGGGATGTTCAGGGTCGTACTTGAACAGCTCCTGGAGTATTGCGGTAAGTTCCAGGACAGTGAAGTTGAAGTTGAGGCCCGGGCGCAGCCTCATGATGTCCGCAGCATTCTGGAACTCCCAGGCGGGTCTCCTCCTCTCCTGCAGGGGGGCGATGCGGCGGCGAAGAAAATCTGCGCCAACGGCGCCTACAGTGAGCCCGGCAAGCCTGAGGCGTTGGATCCAGGTGACGGCAATCTTCAGCCTGTCATCTTCCGGGGCCACGTTGCTCCAATCGCTGCCGCGCGCTACTGGGGCTTGGTGTTGGGCGGTAAATGGCTGCGGGTTCTCCTCGACAATCCAGCACCAGTCTGCTCTCCATTCCTCCCACTTGTCGCGGAGCTCTCCCTCCAGATAAGCTTCCTTCTTGCCAGCTCTTCAGATCCAGGCAATTCCGCCGGATAAAGGCTCCCCTCTCTCAACTCGGGGCATAAAGAAGTGGCGAAAAAGAGCTACATTTGGATAGACTCCGACAAAATTTTCGCAGAGATGTGCGAAAACTGCCATGGTCAGAACGACATTGGGGGTGAAGTTAAGGAGGCAGAACCCGTAGGTGTTCATTATGTCGCAGAAAAACTCGGAGAAAGGCGGGCAGAGCCCGCAGTAGAAGAATAACGCGAAGAAGGGATATCCATTCGGAGCAAGTTCCGAAGCGGCGGCTGAGAGTGCCTTCGTGCGCGGATGCGCTCGCGTCCCCATGGACCAGAAGAGGTAGTAATACTCCCTCAGCTCCTTCGCGGCGAGCTTGGGGGGGGGGAGATTGCCCGCTCCTTTCGCAGCGCCGCGAGCCGCTGTGCCTCGGTCGACTTCACGCCCTTCCCCTTGTCTGTTTTCGGAGCCATGGTGGAGGTGGTGGGGGAGATCGACGGCGTTGGTGGTGCTGGTGGCGATGGGGGGTGGAGCGCTGCTCTCTCTCAGCTTTGGGAAGAAGGGGGGAGCGGCGGAGGTTTTTGAGATCAGAATAGCAACCGGCGAGATGGGCGAACTGCCCCTGTTTCCCCTGCTTATAAAGAGGAAGGGGGCAGACGTTCCGTCTTTCCGAATAAAGAAACCACCCACGATCTCTCCCACGACGCCGCATTCGACGCGTGCCGTTCGGGGAGGGCGCGGTAGATGTGGAGTGAGATACGGCGTAACCCAGGCCGCGCGTGCCCGTGCCCTGTTTTGGGCCTGGCCCAACAGCGCTCGGCACCGTGTGTGGCCCAGGCCCGGGGGCTCCTGTCGGTGTATCAGCCGAAGAGTTACTTACTTGGGTGTCTGGGCGGTTGCAGTTTAGGCCCGCATCCTCGATGGTGTCCGGACACTTTATTCGTGATCCAAAGAACAATCTGTACATATCTTCGAGCGTCATGCCGAAGAATTGCTGAATGGTTCGTGGTCCTTCCGGGTTGAACTCCCACATAGGGAGAGAACGACGTTGGCATGGCAGGACCCGACGAGCTAGCATGACTTGCATTACCTTGACAAGGCTGATGTCTCTCTTGAGGAGATCCCGGATGTGACTCTGCAATGTCGGCACGTCATTAGCCGGCCCCCAGTCCAGTCCCTTGTTAACCCATGACGCCAGTTGTGGCGGGGGGCTCGAACGGAAGGCAGGGGCAGCTACCCACTTAGTACTTCGGGGAGCCGTGATGTAAAACCACTCCCGCTACCATAAGTTGGACATCTCGGGGAAGGATCCCTTTGGCCATGGGGCATCGACACCTTTGCTTATTATGGCGCCTCTGCACTCTGCGTGTCGCCCATCGATCATCTTCGGCTTCACATTAAAGGTCTGGAGCCATAAGCCGAAGTGTGGAGCGATGCGGGGAAGGCCTCGCACACGACGATAAACGACGAGATGTGAAGGATGGAATTCGGAGCCAGATCATAGAAATTTAGCCCATAATAGAACATAAGCCCTCTAACAAAGGGATCAAGACTAAAGCCTAGCCCTCAGAGGAAGTGGGAAACAAATACGACGCTCTCGTTAGGTTCGGGAGTGGGGATGACCTACCCTTAAGCAGGCACCCTGTGCGAGATTTCGGCGGTCAGATACCTGGCTTCTCTTAGCTTCTTGATGTCCTCCTCTGTGACGGAGGAGGCCACCCACCGGCCTTGAAGGTTGGATCCGGACATGATTGAAGGTCCGAAGTGCTTGGCCTCCGCCTTGGGTGCTGGAATTCGAGGTGGGAGAAGGGAAAGATCGAGCGCAAGAAGAAAAGGACAGGCCATGACCCCTTTATAAAGAGGGTGAATATCAAGCGCCCTCCGCACGACCGTCTGGAACTTGCCTAAAATCGAGGAGTCGTACCAGTGGGCACGATTGAGTTACCCACACCCATGTTGGGGAACGTAGTAATTTCAAAATTTTCCTACACACACGCAAGATCATGGTGATGCTGTTGGGGAACGTTGCAGAAAATTAAAATTTTTCCTACGGTTTCACCAAGATCCATCTATGAGTTCATCTAAGCAATGAGTCATGGGAGAGAGATTACGTCTACATACCACTTGTAGATCGCGAGCGGAAGCTTGCACGGTGATGATGGAGTCGTACTCGACGTGATTCAGATCACCGATGACCAAGTGCTGAACGGACAGCACCTCCGTGTTCAACACACGTACGGTACAGGCGACGTCTCCTCCGTCTTGATCCAGCAAGGAGGAAGGAGAGGTTGAGGAAGACAGCTCCACCGGCAGCACGACGGCGTGATGATGGTGGAGAAGCAGTACTCCGACAGGGCTTCGCCGAGCACACAACGGAGGAGGAGAGGTGTTGGGGAGGGGAGGGCTGCGCCTTGGCTTGTGGTACGGCTGCCCTCCCCTCACCCCTCTATTTATAGGGGGAAGGGAGAAGGGGGCCGGCCCATCTAGATGCATCTAGAGGGGGGGCGGTGGCCAAGGGGAGGGGGGACTTGCCCCCCAAGCAAGGGGGGCGCCCCCTCTAGGGTTCGCCCCTCAACCCTAGGCGCAAGGGCCCAAGGGAGGGGGTGCGCCCAGCCCACCAGGGGCTGGCCAACTCCCCACGCAGCCCAAGTGGCCCCCCCGGGAGGGGTGGCCCCTCCCGGTGGACCTCCGGAACCCTTCCGGTGGCCCCGGTACAATACCGGTATGCCCCCGAAACTTTCCGGTGTCCGTTTAACAACTTCCCATATATAAATCTTTACCTCCGGACCCTTCCGGAACTCCTCATAACATCCGGGATCTCATCCGGGACTCCGAACAACATTCGGTAGTCACATACTAGTCTTCCTAATAACCCTAGCGTCACCGAACCTTAAGTGTGTAGACCCTACGGGTTCGGGAGACATGCAGACATGACCGAGACGACTCTCGGGCAATAACCAACAGCGGGATCTGGATACCCATGTTGGCTCCCACATACTCCTCGATGATTTCATCGGTTGAACCACGATGTCGAGGATTCGATCAAACCCTGTATACAATTCCCTTTGTCAATCGGTACGTTACATGCCCGAGACTCGATCGTCGGTATCCCAATACCTCGTTCAGTCTCGTTACCGGCAAGTCACTTTACTCGTACCGTAATGCATGATCCCGTGGCCAACACCTTGGTCACCTTGAGCTCATTATGATGATGCATTATCGAGTGGGCCCAGAGATACCTCTCCGTCATACGGAGTGACAAATCCCAGTCTCGATCCGTGTCAACCCAACAGACACTTTCAGAGATACCTGTAGTGCACCTTTATAATCACCCAGTTACGTTGTGACGTTTGGTACACCCAAAGCACTCTTACAGTATCCGGGAGTTACACGATCTCATGGTCTAAGGAAGAGATACTTGACATTGGCAAAGCCCTAGCAAACGAACTACACGATCTTTGTGCTATGCTTAGGATTGGGTCTTGTCCATCACATCATTCTCCTAATGATGTGATCCCGTTATCAACGACATCCAATGTCCATAGCCAGGAAACCATGACTATCTGTTGATCACAACGAGCTAGTCAACTAGAGGCTCACTAGGGACATATTGTGGTCTATGTGTTCACACGTGTATTACGATTTCCGGATAATACAGTTATAGCATGAACAAAAGACAATTATCATGAACAACAAAATATAATAATACTTTTATTATTGCCTCTAGGGCATATTTCCAACGGTCTCCCACTTGCACTAGAGTCACCAATCTAGTTACATTGTGATGAATCGAACACCCATAGAGTTCTGGTGTTGATCATGTTTTGCTCGCGAGAGAGGTTTAGTCAACGGATCTGCGACATTCAGATCTGTATGTACTTTGCAAATTTCTATGTCTCCATCTTGAACATTTTCACGGATGGAGTTGAAACGACGCTTGATGTGCCTGGTCTTCTTGTGAAACCTGGGCTCCTTTGCAAGGGCAATAGCTCCAGTGTTGTCACAGAAGAGTTTGATTGGCCCCGACGCATTGGGTATGACTCCTAGGTCGGTGATGAACCCCTTCACCCAAATTGCTTCATGCGCTGCCTCCGAGGCTGCCATGTACTCCGCTTCACACGTAGATCCCGCCACGACGCTCTGCTTGCAGCTGCACCAGCTTACTGCTCCACCATTCAACATATACACGTATCCGGTTTGTGACTTAGAGTCATCCGAATCTGAGTCGAAGCTAGCGTCGACGTAACCCTTTACGACGAGCTCTTCGTCTCCTCCATAAACGAGAAACATGTCCCTTGTCCTTTTCAGGTACTTCAGGATATTCTTGACCGCTGTCCAGTGTTCCTTGCCGGGATTACTTTGGTATCTTGCTACCAAACTTACGGCAAGATTTACATCAGGTCTGGTACACAGCATGGCATACATAATAGATACTATGGCTGAAGCATAGGGGATGACACTCATCTATCTTTATCTTTTGCCGTGGTCGGTGACTGAGCCGAGCTCAATCTCACACCTTGTAACATAGGCAAGAACCCTTTCTTGGACTGATCCATTTAGAACCTTTTCAAAATCTTATCAAGGTATGTACTTTGTGAAAGACCTATGAGGCGTCTTGATCTATCTCTATAGATCTTGATGCCTAATATATAAGCAGCTTCTCCAAGGTCCTTCATTGAAAAACATTTGTTCAAGTAGGCCTTTATGCTGTCCAGAAATTCTATATTATTTCCCATCAAGAGTATGTCATCTACATATAATATGAGAAATGCTACAGAGCTCCCACTCACTTTCTTGTAAACACAGGCTTCTCCATAAGTCTGCATAAACCCAAACGCTTTGATCATCTCATCAAAACGAATATTCCAACTCCGAGATGCTTGCACCAGCCCATAAATGGATCGCTGGAGTTTGCATACTTTGTTAGCGTTCTTAGGATCGACAAAACCTTCCGGCTGCATCATATACAGCTCTTCCTTAAGATGCCCGTTAAGGAATGCCGTTTTGACGTCCATCTGCCATATCTCATAATCATAGTATGCGGCAATTGCTAACATGATTCAGACGGACTTCAGCTTCGCTACAGGAGAGAATGTCTCGTCGTAGTCAATCCCTTGAACTTGTCGATAACCCTTAGCGACAAGTCGAGCTTTATAGATGGTAACATTTCCATCCGCGTCTGTCTTCTTCTTAAAGATCCATTTGTTTTCTATTGCTCGCCGATCATCGGGCAAGTCTGTCAAAGTCCATACTTTGTTTTCATACATGGATTCTATCTCGGATTTCATGGCTTCAAGCCATTTGTTGGAATCTGGGCCCGCCATCGCTTCTTCATAGTTCGAAGGTTCACCATTGTCTAACAACATGATTTCCAGGACGGGGTTGCCGTACCACTCTGGTGCGGAACGTGTCCTTGTGGACCTACGAAGTTCAGTAGCAACTTGATCCGAAGTACCTTGATCATCATCATTGGTTTCCTCTTCAGTTGGTGTGGGCATCACAGGAACATTTTCCTGAGCTGCACCACTATCCCGTTCGAGAGGTAGCACTTCATCAAGTTCTACTTTCCTCCCACTTAGTTCTTTCGAGAGAAACTCTTTTTCCAGAAAACATCCGTTCTTGGCAACAAAGATCTTGCCCTCGGATCTTAAGTAGAAGGTATACCCGACAGTTTCCTTAGGGTATCCTATGAAGACGCATTTTTCCGACTTGGGTTCAAGCTTTTCAGGTTGAAGTTTCTTGACATAAGCATCGCATCCCCAAACTTTTAGAAACGACAGCTTAGGTTTCTTCCCAAACCATAATTCATACAGTGTCGTCTCAACGGATTTAGACGGTGCCCTATTTAAAGTGAATGTAGCTGTCTCTAGAGCGTATCCCCAAAATGATAGCGGTAAATCGGTAAGAGACATCATAGACCGCACCATATCCAATAGAGTGCGATTATGACGTTCGGACACACCGTTTCGCTGAGGTGTTCCAGGCGGCATGAGTTGTGAAACGATTCCACATTTCCTTAAGTGTGTGCCAAATTCGTGACTTAAATATTCTCCTCCACGATCTGATCGTAGGAACTTAATTTTTCGGTCACGTTGATTCTCTACTTCATTCTGAAATTCCTTGAACTTTTCAAAGGTCTCAGACTTGTGTTTCATTAAGTAGACATACCCATATCTACTCAAGTCATCAGTGAGAGTGAGAACATAACGATATCCTCCGCGAGCCTCAACGCTCATTGGACCGCACACATCGGTATGTATGATTTCCAACAAGTTGGTTGCTCGCTCCATTGTTCCGGAGAACGGAGTCTTGGTCATTTTGCCCATGAGGCATGGTTCGCATGTGTCAAACGATTCATAATCAAGAGACTCCAAAATTCCATCAGCATGGAGCTTCTTCATGCGCTTGACACCAATGTGACCAAGGCGGCAGTGCCACAAGTATGTGGGACTATCGTTATCAACTTTACATCTTTTGGCATCCACACTATGGACATGTGTAATATTACGCTCGAGATTCATTAAGAATAAACCATTGACCATCGGAGCATGACCATAAAACATATCTCTCATATAAATCGAACAACCATTATTCTCAGACTTAAATGAGTAGCCATCTCGTATTAAACGAGATCCAGATACAATGTTCATGCTCAAACTTGGCACTAAATAACGATTATTAAGGTTCAAAACTAATCCCGTGGGTAAATGTAGAGGCAGCGTGCCGACGGCGATCACATCGACTCTGGAACCATTCCCGACGCGCATCGTCACCTCGTCCTTCGCCAGTTTCCGTTTATTCCGCAGCTCCTGCTGTGAGTTACAAATATGAGCAACGGCACCGGTATCAAATACCCAGGAGTTACTACGAGTACTGGTAAGGTACACATCAATTACATGTATATCAAATATACCTTTGTTGTTGCCGGCCTTCTTATCTGCTAAGTATTTGGGGCAGTTCCGCTTCCAGTGACCCTTCCCCTTGCAATAAAAGCACTCAGTCTCAGGCTTGGGTCCATTCTTTGACTTCTTCCCGGCAACTGGCTTACTGGGCGCGGCAACATCCTTGCCGTCCTTCTTGAAGTTCTTCTTGCCCTTGCCCTTCTTGAACTTAGTGGTCTTATTGACCATCAACACTTGATGTTCTTTCTTGATTTCAGCCTCTGCTGACTTCAGCATCGAGAACAATTCAGGAATGGTCTTTTCCATCCCCTGCATGTTGTAGTTCATCACAAAGCTCTTGTAGCTTGGTGGGAGCGACTGGAGGATTCTGTCAATGACCGCCTCATCTGGGAGGTTAATGTTCAGCTGGGCTCGTCAAGTTAACCCTAAGTGTTATTGCCGTGTAAAACTGTCTTACACCCGTTGTATGTGAACGTAAGGATCCATCACACCCGATCATCACGTGGTGCTTAGAAACGACGAACTGTAGCAACGGTGCACAGTTAGGGGAGAACACTTCTTGAAATTTGGTAAGGGATCATCTTATTTACTACCGTCGTCCTAAGTAAACAAGATGCATAATCATAATAAACATCACATGCAATTATATAGTTGTGACATGATATGGCCAATATCATATAGCTCCATTGATCTCCATCTTCGGGGCTCCATGATCATCTTGTCACCGGCTTGACACCATGATCTCCATCATCATGATCTCCATCATCGTGTCTTCATGAAGTTGTCACGCCAACGACTACTTCTACTTCTATGGCTAACGCGTTTAGCAATAAAGTAAAGTAAGTTACATGGCGTTCTTCAATGACACGCAGGTCATACAAAAAAATAAAGACAACTCCTATGGCTCCTGCCGGTTGTCATACTCATCGACATGCAAGTCGTGAATCCTATTACAAGAACATGATCTCATACATCACAATTCATCATTCATCACAACTTCTGGCCATATCACATCACATGATCAATCGCTGCAAAAACAAGTTAGACGTCCTCTAATTGTTGTTGCATCTTTTACGTGGCTGCAATTGGGTTCTAGCAAGAACGTTTTCTTACCTACGAATAACCACAACGTGATTTTGTCAACTTCTATTTACCCTTCATAAGGGCCCTTTTCATCGAATCCGCTCCAACTAAAGTGGGAGAGACAGACACCCGCCAGCCACCTTATGCAACTAGTGCATGTCAGTCAGTGGAACCGGTCTCACATAAGCGTACGTGTAAGGTTGGTCCGGGCCGCTTCATCCCACAATACCGTTGAAGCAAGAAAAGACTAGTAGAGGCAAGTAAGTTGACAAGATCCACGCCCACAACAAAATTGTGTTCTACTCGTGCAAAGAGAACTACGCATAGACCTAGCTCATGATGCCACTGTTGGGGAACGTTGCAGAAAATTAAAATTTTTCCTACGGTTTCACCAAGATCCATCTATGAGATCATCTAAGCAATGAGTCATGGGAGAGAGATTGCGTCTACATACCACTTGTAGATCGCGAGCGGAAGCTTGCACGGTGATGATGGAGTCGTACTCGACGTGATTCAGATCACCAATGACCAAGTGCTGAACGGACAGCACCTCCGTGTTCAACACACGTATGGTACGGGCGACGTCTCCTCCGTCTTGATCCAGCAAGGAGGAAGGAGAGGTTGAGGAAGACAGCTCCACCGTCAGCACGACGGCGTGATGATGGTGGAGAAGCAGTACTGCGACAGGGCTTCGCCGAGCACACAACGGAGGAGGAGAGGTGTTGGGGAGGGGAGGGCTGCGCCTTGGCTTGTGGTGCGGCTGCCCTCCCCTCACCCCTCTATTTATAGGGGGAAGGGAGAAGGGGGCCGGCCCCTCTAGATGCATCTAGAGGGGGGGCGGCGGCCAAGGGGAGGGGGGACTTGCCCCCCAAGCAAGGGGGGGCGCCCCCTCTAGGGTTCGCCCCTCAACCCTAGGCGCAAGGGCCCAAGGGAGGGGGTGCGCCCAGCCCACCAGGGGCTGGCCAACTCCCCACGCAGCCCAAGTGGCCCCCCCGGGAGGGGTGGCCCCTCCCGGTGGACCTCCGGAACCCTTCCGGTGGCCCCGGTACAATACCGGTATGCCCCCGAAACTTTCCGGTGTCCGTTTAACAACTTCCCATATATAAATCTTTACCTCCGGACCCTTCCGGAACTCCTCGTGACGTCCGGGATCTCATCCGGGACTCCGAACAACATTCGGTAGTCACATACTAGTCTTCCTAATAACCCTAGCGTCACCGAACCTTAAGTGTGTAGACCCTACGGGTTCGGGAGACACGCAGACATGACCAAGATGACTCTCGGGCAATAACCAACAGCGGGATCTGGATACCCATGTTGGCTCCCACATGCTCCTCGATGATTTCATCGGTTGAACCACGATGTCAAGGATTCGATCAAACCCTGTATACAATTCCCTTTGTCAATCGGTACGTTACATGCCCGAGACTCGATCGTCGGTATCCCAATACCTCGTTCAGTCTCGTTACTGGCAAGTCACTTTACTCGTACCGTAATGCATGATCCCGTGGCCAACACCTTGGTCACCTTGAGCTCATTATGATGATGCATTACCGAGTGGGCCCAGAGATACCTCTCCGTCATACGGAGTGACAAATCCCAGTCTCGATCCGTGTCAACCCAACAGACACTTTTGGAGATACCTGTAGTGCACCTTTATAATCACCCAGTTACGTTGTGACGTTTGGTACACCCAAAGCACTCTTACGGTATCCGGGAGTTACACGATCTCATGGTCTAAGGAAGAGATACTTGACATTGGCAAAGCCCTAGCAAATGAACTACACGATCTTTGTGCTATGCTTAGGATTGGGTCTTGTCCATCACATCATTCTCCTAATGATGTGATCCCGTTATCAACGACATCCAATGTCCACAGCCAGGAAACCATAACTATCTGTTGATCACAACGAGCTAGTCAACTAGAGGCTCACTAGGGACATATTGTGGTCTATGTGTTCACGCCTAGTAGGACTCCCTCCTTCCTTGTTGGAGTAGGAGAAGGGGGAAATAGGGGGAGAGGAGGAAGGAAAAGGCAGCCCCTGCCTCCTTCCTTTCGGCCTCTCTCCTCTATTCCCGTATGGCCCAATAAGGCCCATATACTCCCCGGCGAATTCCCGTAACTCTCCGGTACTTCGAAAAAATACCCGAATCACTCGGAACCTTTCCGAACTCCGAATATAGTCGTCCAATATATCGATCTTTACGTCTCAACCATTTCGAGACTCCTCGTCATGTCCTTGATCTCATCCGGGACTCCGAACTCCTTCGGTACATCAAAACTCATAAACTCATAATATAACTATCATCGAAACCTTAAGCGTGCGGACCCTACGGGTTCGAGAACAATGTAGACATGACCTAGAAGTATTCTTGGTCAATAACCAATAGTGGAACCTGGATGCCCATATTGGCTCCTACATATTCTACGAAGATCTTCATCGGTCAAACCGCATAACAACATACTTTGTTCCCTTTGTCATCGGTATGTTACTTGCCTGAGATTCGATCATCGGTATCCAATACCTAGTTCAATCTCGTTACCGGCAAGTCTCTTTACTCGTTACATAATGCATCATTCTGTAACTAACTCATTAGCTACATTGCTTGCAAGGCTTATAGTGATGTGCATTACCGGGAGGGCCCAGAGATACCTCTCCGACAATCGGAGTGACAAAACCTAATCTCGAAATACGCCAACCCAACATGTACCTTTGGAGACACATGTAGTACTCCTTTATAATCACCCAGTTACATTGTGATGTTTGGTAGCACCCAAAGTGTACCTCCGGCAAACGGGAGTTGCATAATCTCATAGTTACAGGAACATGTATAAGTCATGAAGAAAGCAATAGCAACATACTAAACGATCAAGTGCTAGGCTAACGGAATGGGTCAAGTCAATCACATCATTCTCCTAATGATGTGATCCCGTTAATCAAATGACAACTCATGTCTATGGCTAGGAAACTTAACCATCTTTGATTCAACGAGCTAGTCAAGTAGAGGCATACTAGTGACACTATGTTTGTCTATGTATTCACACATGTATTATGTTTCCGGTTAATACAATTCTAGCATGAATAATAAACATTTATCATGATATAAGGAAATAAATAATAACTTTATTATTGCCTCTAGGGCATATTTCTTTCAGTCTCCCACTTGTACTAGAGTCAATAATCTAGTTCACATCACCATGTGATTTAACACCAATATTCATATCTGTATATGATTAACACCCATAGTTCACATCGTCATGTGACCAACACCCAAAGGGTTTACTAGAGTCAATAATCTAGTTCACATCGCTTATGTGATTAACACCCAAAGAGTACTAAGGTGTGATCATGTTTTGCTCGTGAGAGAAGCTTAGTCAACGGGTCTGTCACATTCAGAGCCGTACGTATTTTGCAAATATTCTATGTCTACAATGCTCTGTACGGAGCTACTCTAGCTAATTGCTCCCACTTTCAATATGTATCCAGATTGAGACTTAGAGTCATCTGGATCGGTGTAAAAGCTTGCACCGATGTAACTCTTTACGACGGGCTCTTTTATCACCTCCATAATCGAGAAATATTTCCTTAGTCCTCACTAAGGATATTCTTGACCAATGTCCAGTGATCTACTCCTAGATCACTATTGTACTCCCTTGCCAAATTCAGAGCAAGGTATACAATAGGTCTGGTACATATCATAGCATACTTTATAGAACCTATGACTGAGGCATAGGGAATGACTTTTCATTCTCTTTTCTTTTTTCTGCCGTGGTCGGGATTTGAATCTTACTCAATTTCACACCTTTGCAACACAGGCAAGAACTCTTTCTTTGACTGTTCCATTTTAAACTACTTCAAAATCTTGTCAAGGTATGTACTCATTGAAAATCTTATCAAGCATCTTGATCTATCTCAATAGATCTTGATGCTCAATATGTAAGTAGCTTTACTGAGGTCTTTCTTTTAAAGAACTCCTTTCAAACACTCCTTTATGCTTTGCAAAATAATTCTACATTATTTCCGATCAACAATATGTCATTCACATATACTTATCAGAAATGTTGTAGTGCTCCCACTCACTTTCTTGTAAATACAGGCTTCACCGTAAGTCTGTGCAAAACTATATGCTTTGATTAACTTATCAAAGTGTATATTCCAACTCTGAGATGCTTGCACCAGTCCATAGATGGATTGTTGGAGCTTGCACATTTTGTTAGCACCTTTAGGATTGACAAAACCTTCTGGTTGCATCATATACAACTCTTCTTTAAGAAATCCATTAAGGAATGCAGTTTTGACATCCATTTGCCAGATTTCATAAAATGTGGCAATTGCTAACATGATTCGGACAGACTTAAGCATCGCTACAGTTGAGAAAATCTCATTGTAGTCAACACCTTGAACTTGTCAAAAACCTTTTTGCGACAAGTTGAGCTATGTAGATAGTAACACCACTATCAACGTCCATCTTCCTCTTGAAGATCCATTTATTTCTTATGGTTTGCCGATCATCGGGCAAGTCCACCAAAGTCCACACTTTGTTCTCATACATGGATCCTATCTCAGATTTCATGGCCTCCAGCCATTTTGCGGAATTTGGGCTCATCATCGCTTCCTCATAGTTCGTAGGTTTATCATGGTCTAGTAACATGACTTTCAGAACAGGATTACCGTACCACACTGGTGCGGACCGTACTCTGGAAGACCTACGAGGTTCTGTAGTAACTTGATCTGAAGTTTCATGATCATCATCATTAGCTTCCTCACTAATTGGTGTAGGAATCACTGGAACTGATTTCAGTGATGAACTATTTTCCAATTCGGGAGAAGGTACAATTACCTCATCTAGTTCTACTTTCCTCCCACTCACTTCTTTCGAGAGAAACTGCTTCTCTAGAAAGGATCCATTTTTAGCAATGAATAACTTGCCTTTGGATCTGTGATAGAAGGTGTACCCAACAATTTCCTTTGGGTATTCTATGAAGACGCACTTCTCCGATTTGGGTTTGAGCTTATCAGGATGAAACTTTTTCACATAAGCATCACAACCCCAAACTTTAAGAAACGACAACTTGGGTTTCTTGCTAAACCACAGTTCATATGGTGTCGTCTCAACGGATTTAGATGGTGCCCTTTTAACGTGAATGCAGCTGTCTTTAATGCATAACCCCAAAACAGTAGTGGTAAATCAGTAGGAGACATCATAGATCGCACCATATCCAATAAAGTGCGGTTACGATGTTCGGACACACCATAACGTTGTGGTGTTCCAGGTGGCGTGAGCTGTGAAACTATTCCACATTGTTTTAATTGAAGACCAAACTCGTAACTCAAATATTCGTCTCCGCGATCAGATCGCAAAAACTTTATTTTCTTGTTACGATGATTTTTCCACTTCACTCTGAAATTTTTTGAACCTTTCAACTATTTCAGACTTATGTTTCATCAAGTAGATATACCCATATCTGCTCAAATCATCTGTGAAGGTCAGAAAATAACGATACCCGCTACGAGCCTTAATACTCATTGGTCTGCATACATCAGTATGTATTATTTCCAACAAGTTTGTTGCTCGTTCCATTGTTCCGAAGAACGGAGTTTTAGTCATCTTGCCCATGAGGCATGGTTCGCAAGTATCAAGTGATTCATAATCAAGTGATTCCAAAATCCCATCAGCATGGAGTTTCTTCATGCGCTTTACACCAATATGACCTAAACAGCAGTGCCACAAATAAGTTGCACTATCATTATTAACTTTGCATCTTTTGGCATCAATATTATGAATATGTGTATCACTACGATCGAGATCCAACAAACTATTTTCATTGGGTGTATAACCGTCGAAGGTTTTATTCATGTAAACAGAATAACAATTATTCTTTAACTTCAAATGAATAATCGTATTGCAATAAACATGATCAAATCATATTCATGCTCAACGCAAACGCTAAATAACATTTATTTAAGTTTAACACCTATCCCGAAAGTTTAGGGAGTGTGCGATGATGATCATATCAATCTTGGAACTACTTCCAACACTCATCGTCACTTCCCCTTCAACTAGTCTCTGTTTATTCTGTAACTCCTGTTTCGAGTTACTAATCTTAGCAATCGAACAAGTATCAAATGCTCAGGGGCTAATATAAACACTAGTAAGGCACACATCAATAACCTGTATATCAAATATACCCTTGTTCACTTTGCCATCCTTCTTATCTACCAAATATTTGGAGTAGTTCCACTTCCATTGACCATTTCCTTTGCAGTAGAAGCACTCCGTTTCAGGCTTAGGTCCAGCTTTGGGCTTCTTCACGGGAATGACAACTTGTTTGCCATTCTACGTGAAGTTTCCCTTTCTTTCCCTTTGCCTTTTCTTGAAACTTGTGGTCTTGTCAATCATCAACACTTGATGTTCTTTCTTGATTTCTACCTCCGTCGATTTCAACATCACGAAGAGCTCGGGAACCGTTTACGTCATCCCTTGCATACTATAGTTCATCACGAAGTTCTAGTAACTTAGTGATGGTGACTAGAGAATTCTGTCAATCACTATCTTATCAGGAAGATTAACTCCCACTTGATTCAAGCGGTTGAAGTACCCAGACAATCTGAGCACATGCTCACTAGTTGAGCGATTCTCCTCCATCTTTTAGCTATAGAACTTGTTGGAGACTTCATATCTCTCAACTCGGGTATTTCCTGGAAATATTAACTTTAACTCCTGGAACATCTCATATGGTCCATGACGTTCAAAACGTCTTTGAAGTCCCGATTCTAAGCCGTTAAGCATGGTGCACTAAACTATCAAGTAGTCATCATATTGAGCTAGCCAAACGTTCATAACGTCTGCATCTGCTCCTGCAATAGGTTTGTCACCTAGCGGTGCATCAAGGACATAATTCTTCTGCGCAGCAATGAGTATAAACCTTAGATCATGGATCCAATCCGCATCATTGCTACTAACATTTTTCAACACAGCTTTCTCTAGGAACATATCAAAATAAACATATGAAAGCAACAACGCGAGCTATTGATCAACATAATTTGCAAAATACTACCAGGACTAAGTTCATGATAAATTTAAGTTCAATTAATCATATTACTTAAGAACTCCCACTTAGACAGACATCTCTCTAGTCATCTAAGTGATCACGTGATCCAAATCAACTAAACCATAACCGATCATCATGTGAGATGGAGTAGTTTTCAATGGTGAACATCACTATGTTGATCATATCTACTACATGATTCATGCTCGACCTTTCGGTCTCCGTGTTCTGAGGCCATATCTGCATATGCTAAGCTCGTCAAGTTTAACCTAAGTATTCTGCGTGTGCAAAACTGGCTTGCACCCGTTGTAGATGGACGTAGAGCTTATCACACCCGATCACCACGTGGTGTCTGGGCACGACAAACTTTGGCAACGGTGCATACTCAGGGAGAACACTTCTTGATAATTTTTAGTGAGAGATCATCTTAAAATGCTACCGTCAATCAAAGCAAGATAAGATGCATAAAGGATAAACATCACATGCAATCAATATAAGTGATATGATATGGCCATCATCATCTTGTGCTTGTGATCTCCATCTCCGAAGCATCGTCGTGATCACCATCGTCACCGGCGCGACACCTTGATCTCTATCATAATATCGTTGTCGTTTACGCCATCTATTGCTTCTACGACTATCGCTACCGCTTAGTGATAAAGTAAAGCAATTACAGGGCGTTTGCATTTCATACAATAAAGCGACAACCATCTGGCTCCTGCCAGTTGCCGATAACTTCGGTTACAAAACATGATCATCTCATACAATAAAATATAGCATCACGTCTTGACCATATCACATCACAACATGCCCTGCAAAAACAAGTTAGACGTCCTCTACTTTGTTGTTGCAAGTTTTACGTGGCTGCTACGGGCTTAGCAAGAACCGTTCTTACCTACGCATCAAAACCACAACGATAGTTTGCCAAGTTAGTGCTGTTTTAACCTTCGCAAGGACCGGGCGTAGCCACACTCGATTCAGCTAAAGTGAGAGAGACAGACACCCGCCAGCCACCTTTAAGCACGAGTGCTAGTAACGGTGAAACCAGTCTCGCGTAAGCGTACGCGTAATGTCGGTCCGGGCCGCTTCATCTCACAATACCGCCAAACCAAAGTATGACATGCTGGTAAGCAGTATGACTTGTATCGCCCACAACTCACTTGTGTTCTACTCGTGCATATGACATCTACGCATAAAACCTGGCTCGGATGCCACTGTTGGGGAACGTAGTAATTTTAAAATTTTCCTACGCACACGCAAGATCATGGTGATGCATGAGCAACGAGAGGGGAGAGTGTGTCCACGTACCCTCGTAGACCGAAAGCGGAAGCGTTAGAACAACGCGGTTGATGTAGTCGTACGTCTTCACGGCCCGACCGATCAAACACCGAAACTACGGCACCTCCGAGTTCTAGCACACGTTCAGCTCGATGACGTCCCTCGAACTCCGATCCAGCCGAGTGTCGAGGGAGAGTTCCGTCAGCACGACGGCGTGGTGACGATCTTGATGTACTACCGACGCAGGGCTTTGCCTAAGCACCGCTACGATATTATCGAGGTGGATTATGGTGGACGGGGGCACCTCATAAGGCTAAGAGATCCAAGGGATCAATTGTTGTTGTGCCTAGAGGTGCCCTCATGTCCCCGTATATAAAGGAGCAAGGGGGGAGGGGGCAGCCGGCCTAGTAGGGGCGCGCCAAGGGGAGTCCTACTCCCACCGGGAGTAGGACTCCCTCCTTCCTTGTTGGAGTAGGAGAAGGGGAAAAGAGGGGGAGAGGAGGAAGGAAAAGGGGGCCGCACCCCTTGTCCAATTCGGACCAGAGGGGGGCTGCGCGCCTCCTTCCTTTCGGCCTCTCTCCTCTATTCCCGTATGGCCCAATAAGGCCCATATACTCCCCGGCGAATTCCCGTAACTCTCTGGTACTACGAAAAATACCCGAATCACTCGGAACCTTTCCGAACTCCGAATATAGTCGTCCAATATATCGATCTTTACGTCTCGACCATTTCGAGACTCCTCGTCATGTCCCCGATCTCATCCGGGACTCCGAACTCCTTCGGTACATCAAAACTCATAAACTCATAATATAACTATCATCGAAACCTTAAGCGTGCGGACACTACGGGTTCGAGAACAATGTAGACATGACCTAGAACTATTCTTGGTCAATAACCAATAGCGGAACCTGGATGCCCATATTGGCTCCTACATATTCTACGAAGATCTTTATCGGTCAAACCGCATAACAACATACTTTGTTCCCTTTGTCATCGGTATGTTACTTGCCTGAGATTCGATCGTCGGTATCCAATACCTAGTTCAATCTCGTTACCGGCAAGTCTCTTTACTCGTTACGTAATGCATCATTCCGTAACTAACTCATTAGCTACATTGCTTGCAAGGCTTATAGTGATGTGCATTACCGAGAGGGCCCAGAGATACCTCTCCGACAATCAGAGTGAAAAAACCTAATCTCGAAATACGCCAACCCAACATGTACCTTTGGAGACACCTGTAGTACTCCTTTATAATCACCTAGTTACATTGTGATGTTTGGTAGCACCCAAAGTGTACCTCCGGCAAACGGGAGTTGCATAATCTCATAGTTACAGGAACATGTATAAGTCATGAAGAAAGCAATAGCAACATACTAAACGATCAAGTGCTAGGCTAACGGAATGGGTCAAGTCAATCACACCATTCTCCTAATGATGTGATCCCGTTAATCAAATGACAACTCATGTCTATGGCTAGGAAACTTAACCATCTTTGATTCAACGAGCTAGTCAAGTAGAGGCATACTAGTGACACTATGTTTGTCTATGTATTCACACATGTATTATGTTTCCGGTTAATATAATTCTAGCATGAATAATGAACATTTATCATGAAATAAGGAAATAAATAATAACTTTATTATTTCCTCTAGGGCATATTTCTTTCAACCCATATTGATGAGAATCCCGTGAAAAGAGGGACATGATCTCTGCTTCGACAAGACGTGCCAATAAAACCGCCTCGCAACACGTGCAATGGCAGGCTCGGGAAAACGGTTCGTCATGACCAGACCACGGCAGAACGTCACGTTAAGAAAAGCTGTCAGCAGATTAGATTTGCGGAAATATTATTCTCTCTACGGTGGTATGTGGAATTTGTTTTGCAGAGCCGGACACTATCCTTGTGTTCAAAATCTTCTATGGAATATTCGGAGGAGGAACCCGCCTTGCAATGCCGAAGACAATCTGCGTGCCGGACTCATCGTCATTGAAGTCTGGTTCAGGGGCTACTGAGGGAGTCCTAGATTAGGGGGTCCTCGGATAGCCGGACTGTTGGACTATGAAGATACAAGATTGAAGACTTCGTACCGTGTTCGGATGGGACTCTCCTTGGAGTGGAAGGCAAGCTTGGCAATTCGGATATATATATCTCCTCCCTTGTAACCGACTCTGTGTAACCCTAGCCCCCTCCAGTGTCTATATAAACCGGATGGTTTAGTCCGTAGGACAACAACAATCATACCATAGGCTAGCTTCTAGGTTTAGCCTCTACGATCTCGTGGTAGATCAACTCTTGTAATACTCATATCATCAAGATCGATCAAGCAGGAAGTAGGGTATTACCTCCATCGAGAGGGCCCGGACCTGGGTAAACATCGTGTCCCCTGCCTCCTGTTACCATCCGCCTTAGACCACAGTTCGGGACCCCCTACCCGAGATCCGCCCGTTTTGACACCGACAGCGGCTGCGACGGGCAGAGACGACGGCAAAGAAAGAACAGTCCACGGCGACGGTTCGGCCACACCAGAGAGAAACAGATATCGAAACAGATCAAAAGTGTATTACAAAACATTAAAAGTATAAAGACTAAAGTGAAAAAAAGAAAAACATGAAAGGGAAACCGGAAACCGGAAATCACGGGAGAGGCTGTGCGCGCGACAAGTGTCGCGCGTGGAGCGCCCCGGAAAAGTCTCACGAGCGCTCCGTGCGTGACACTTGGCGTGCGGGGAGCGCTTCCCGACAAATCGTTGCGGGGAGCGCTCCTCAACAAGTGATTTTTTCAACTGAGCATCCTTTTTTGCTAATTTAATTTGCAGTGAAGCCACCGAATGGGCCGGCCCAATTTGATGCATGCCTGTGGGAAAGCTCCTCTTGTTGACGCACGGGAGCGTCAGCTAGGAGCACTCCTGATTACAACAGTGATCTCCCCACGCCCGTAACACCTCAGAATGTTTTGACATATTTAAAAGTTTGTCTGGGAAAACCATATTTAAAATTTGCAAAATATATGGAATAGAGCTGTAACATTGCTACGACGCCTAATTTCAAATCAAAATCAGTATGTAGCTCGAGAAACGAAGAAGAAGACTACATATTCGGCGTTGGTTGTGCTAATAGACCGAATCCACATACCAAGTTAAATTAGTTACTAATAATAGCTAGATTTTTTTGTTTTATTACTACAGATGCATTATGAATTTGGATTTGAAGATTTTTTTGTCATCTACTTTTGTTAGTTCATTTTTGTGACTTGTGTTCTCAATACCTCGGATATGATCTTTTAGCACCGGATACGTCCTTTTTCATGACTTCGGTGGTGATTTTTTCTAATTTGGAAATACCCCATGTGTGGGAGTACTCCGATACGTCTACCAGAACACATGACAAAGCTCTCATGCACGAGGAGAACACGGAGAACAATACACGATGAACAAAAGGACGCGCGCGCGCACACACACAAAATAAATAAATCCTAATAGACTAAGAACCCCGTGTCCATATGAAGTGTTGCAAGTGTCCACCGCTAAAGAAGCACGGAAAGAATGTGGAGCATCGAGTACACTACCATGGCATGGCTAAGCTTAATGTTGTCAGCTCCACCGAGGAAAAGGGGGAGCTTTTGCCTTGGGAATAGCATGGTCCAACAATGGGAGCAGACACACGCCATGCTCGAGCTGACAACAATCACATATAGAGTAGGTGATAACAATCACATATAGTTTACTTCTAGTTAATCAGGTGGAAGCATTCAAACGAGTTGTTGTCCGACTTTATCACTAATGGTGGGAAGATGTGGATCGACACCATGCCGGAGTTGGTGCCCTGGACTAAACATGGAATGAAGCATAAAACGTCGGCCGCTATGTTAAAATGGTCTCGAATGTTGGGGGAGCAGCCCACGAACATTTGCAGCCCAGTCATCACCGCAATTTATAACATGGTTCGGACGTTGTTGAAGGAGGCCGTACCCGTGGGTACATCAGTCAAGCGCAATGAACCCCACCCCTTTTCGCTCTTCGTTACTGCGTCGAGAGCTAGGGAGAGGTGAAGTCCTGCACATGTGCCCGCCGCACGCGAATGACGATGGGTTGGATTAGCTCAGTGGAGTCGATGAAATGATGAGCGAGTGGGCAATATCCCAAATCCCATTGATGAAGATATTGTCGTATTCCCCAATCTCAAGCACCTTGTGTAAGGAGATATGGTGAGGGACGTGCCTCGGGTCCACCTTGGCGACAGCAAAAATACAAGCAAAGTCATGAGCTAGGTTTATGGAACCCACCAGTGCTTTTGCAGGTGTAACCCATGCTCTAAATAGTGGGTAGTATATAGGTGATCCAATGGTCATTATTGATCCCTGTTTTTTTCTCTTGAGGACATTTTAGTAATTGGATGTAAGGGTAGATTAGTCCTTTCTTAATGATAATGTTATCTTTTTTTTTGAAAGGAAAACTTACTTCATTACACATACGGGCCAACAAAATCGCTGGCAACCACTTCAATTACAAAGTTTGGTACATCTGACAACCACATACATATATCTGGCTCAACCAAACTCGCGCCAAATGACGCTAGCTTATGGGCAGCTACATTACAGGACCTGGGACACCAATTGATAAAAGCAGACTGAAAATAGTACAAGAGTTTAAACTTTGCTTCTCGAAACAGGGCACCGAAAACTGAATTATCGTAGGCGTCTCCGTCAATAGCTTGTTTCAGCACCAATGCATCCGTTTCGAAGATTACATTCCTGCATCCCAACTCACTTGCTCTCTCCACGGCATATAACAGAGCAATTGTTTCTGCTTCAATTGCCTCAGAGAGTCTTGACAATCTCCCTGCCCCTGCTGCTTCTACTCCTCCTTCAGAGTTTCTGATAATGAAACCCCATCCTCCCTTCTTTGTGTCCTTTGTGAAGGCTTCGTCTATATTTATCTTTAGATAATTTTCCTCTGGCGGTTTCCAACAACTATCCTTGGTCGTTGTTTTTTTAGTACATTTCCTCTTAAAAAACTCGTCAGATTCTCTATCATGCTTTTCGAGGGATTCTAGAATTTCAGTTGTACTTCTTATAGCCTCTCCTTTATTAGCTTTATTTCTCTCGTGCCACCAAAGCCACATAAGAATACTTGCTCTTGCACTCTTCCTCTGATCAAGCTCAAAAATTCGAATGAGCACATCTTTCGGACTACAACAAATGCTAAGATTTTCCCTTATATCCTCCATTTGAGCCGCCCTCCATATGTGCTTCACTGGTTTGCATTTGAAGAAGGTGTGCCCTCCATCCTCGTCAGTACGTAAGCATACTGGGCACCATGGGTCTGCTTTAACTCCTCGCTGAATTAGTTTTTGTCTCAATGGCAGACTGTTTCTTGCCATTCTCCATAAAAAGTGCAAGATTTTTGCCGGTAGCGGAAGCCTCCATATTTTCTCCCACTCAAAGGGTAAGTGGTCAGCTGTTGTGCCAGATGCAGAAGCAATACCATGGATAGACTTCCTTGCATCTGTTTCAATGGCCACTCGATAAGCTGATTTCACAGAGAATAAGCCCCTTTTATCAAAGTGCCATGCAAGCCAGTCCTCGTTTCCTTCGCTGATTGGTATTTGCAGAATTTTCTCTGCATCTTTCTCATTAAACGTTTGTTTTATTAGGTCTTCATCCCAATCACCATCTACTGGGTTAATTAGTTCTGAGACTTTGTGGAGGATGACATTCCTTCTTTGGGGAGTGGCAGGTTTTCTACTCTTACCTCGTGGGATCCATGGGTCATTCCATATGTTCACCTTCTCACCATTGCCTATTCTCCAGATTACACCTTCTCTTAGCAGTTGAACTCCTTTAAGGATGCTTCTCCACGAATAAGACATGCCATCCTTTGGCACTGCTCTAATAATCTGACCTGATGGGTAGTATTTCGCAGATAGAACTCTAGCGCAAAGAGAGTTGGGCGCATTTGCTAACCTCCATGCTTGCCTCGCTAACATGGCTCTGTTAAACACATGGAGATCCCTGAAACCTAGCCCTCCATCCTTCTTTGGCAGCATCATATGTTCCCGACTAACCCAATGGATTTTATGTTCTTTGTCCATATTACTCCACCAGTATCTGCAGATCATCTCACTAATCTGGTTACATAAAGTCTTGGTCAGATCAAAACATGCCATTGCAAAGACCGGGACTGCTTGGGCTACGGCCTTTATTAGAATCTCTTTACCCGCCGTTGAGAGCATTTTTTCTTTCCATCCTTGAACTTTCCTCCAAATTTTGTCTTTGAGGTAGGCAAATGCCTTTTCTTTTGATCTTCCTATGTACACTGGCAGCCCTAAATACTTCTCTGTTCTTGCCTCCCTTGTAATATGCAATGCTGACATGATCATATTCTTCTGCTGATGCTGGGTATTCTTGCTAAACATTATGGCAGATTTCTCCTTATTGATTACTTGACCTGAGCAACCAGCATATGTCTCCAGGATATGATTTATCTCTATTGCAGTCCTATTTTCAGCTTTGAAGAGCAGTAAAGAATCATCTGCAAAGAGGAGATGATTAATGCTTGGAGCTCTTTTGCATACTTTGATGCCTATTATTTTTCCACGTTCCTCCGCTTTCTGCAGCATTGATGAGAGGCCCTCAGCACAAATAAGAAATAAATATGGAGATAGAGGGTCTCCTTGTCGGAGACCTCTCCCTGGGATGATTACATTCGTAGTATCATTATTCACCTTTATTTGATAACGAACCGTGGTGACGCAGTTCATAATGAGCTTGACCCAGGAAGAGTTAAACCCCATCTTTATCATCATGTCCCTCAAGAAAGTCCATTCAATTCGATCGTACGCCTTGCTCATGTCGAGTTTGAGTGCTGCAAAGCTGGCTTTCCCTCTTCTTTTATTCTACAAGAAATGAGTCAGCTCATATGCCAAGAGGATGTTATCCGAGATCATTCTCCCCGGAACAAAAGCACTTTGATTCGGAGAGATAATATCAGGTAATATCACCTTTAGTCTATTGGTCAGCACTTTATAAACTATCTTATAGACTACGTTGTAGAGGCTTATGGGTCGGAGGTCCTTCAAACTCTCAGGTCTGCTTACTTTTGGAATAAGCACCACCATTGTGTCATTCCACCCCATCGGCATCTCTCCTCCCCTCAGTATCCGCAAAGCTTCTTGAGTGATCTTCTCCCCTACTATGTGCCAGTAGCGCTTGTAAAATAGGGCCGGCATACCATCAGGGCCTGGTGCTTTCAAGTCCCCTATTGCGTCAAGGGCTGCTCTCACCTCATCTTCAGAAAATTCAGTGCACAGAATATTGTTCATGCTTTGGTCCACTCTTCTTCCTATGCAACTTAAAGCTTCTTGGCTACTTCCTTCTGCCTGGGCTGTAAACAGAGACACAAAGTAGTCATTGATTAGATTTTTTAAATTCTCATCACCTTCTACCCAGTCCCCACTATCATTTTTTAGCCGGCGGATTGTATTTCTCTTCTTTCTTTCAGAGGCGAAGGCATGAAAATACTTTGTGTTTTTGTCACCTGATTTAAGCCAATTGACATGTGAGCGTTGCTTCCAATAAAGGTCTCGTTGATGTTCCAGGCGCTCGAGCTTCTCACGTAGGAACAATTCACGAGAGACTTGTAGAGGGGATATTGCACTTCTTCTGACTTCCTCCAACTCCCTCTTTAAAATCTTCAACCTCTTTTCAAGATCGCCCAAGATATTTGTACTCCAGTTTTGAAGCTCACTAGCCACCTTTTGAAGGCCTTGAATAATGTTATTAGTTCCTTGTGCCATTGTCAACTTCCAGGCATTCTCTATGATGGTTTCACAGTTCTCTTCTTCCACCCAATTTGCTTCAAATCTGAAATGTGGAGTGCCTCTTCTGCTTTTAAAATACCTTCCTTCAGTTTCCACTATGATTGGTCGATGGTCGGAATGTCGGGGATCCCCATTTATTACCTTGAAACCAGGAAAACGGTCACACCACTCCATATTTGCCACAGCTCTATCCAGCCTCTCCTTAATGTATTTTTCTGCCGAATGGCTATGATTTCTCCATGTGAATATATCCCCCTCATAGCCCAGGTCCTGCAAACCACATTCTTCAAGAGTTTCTTTGAATTTGTCCATGTGGGCTTGAATTCTTGGGGGGGCCACCTTCTTTCTCATGGCCATACAATATTTCATTAAAATCTCCAACACAAATCCAAGGTCTTTCAAGCTGGGCACTCAGATCCCGAAGCAAATTGAAGGTCTTTTCCTTTTTGTCACTTGCTGGTTCGCCATATATACCTGTAAACCTCCATCTAAAATTATCGTATTCAATTATCTCAATGTCTATGTGGTACTTGGAGAAATTGTGAAGCTCAGCCTTCACTGTATCCTTCCAAAACATTGCTAGCCCTCCACTTTTTCCTTTACAGTCTTTTATTACCATTTCCTTCATACCCAACACCCATTTAAAATGCTTTATTCTCCTCTCATCCAGTTTGGTTTCGGACAAGAAAAGAATATCTGGGTCCTCCTGCTTCTGGATCTCCAGAAGCCC
This sequence comes from Triticum dicoccoides, assembly GCF_002162155.2. Lineage (NCBI taxonomy): Eukaryota > Viridiplantae > Streptophyta > Magnoliopsida > Poales > Poaceae > Triticum > Triticum dicoccoides. The sequence goes on from NC_041387.1 coordinate 15,717,387, forward strand.
TCGGACTGCCGGGCCGTTACCCAATCCCCGGCAGTTCCAAGCAATGAGTTTCATTTTTCCCTGCCGGGCTGTCCTGGCAGCCCAGCTTCCTTGTCTAAGTTATCTTTGTTTGGAGCTTCTTTCCCTACCACTCCATCTGTTTTCTCAACCTCCATCCTTACTTTATTCGCCAGATCATGTTCCCCGTCAATCTCCATGAGGTCCGCCCCTCTTTTCTTTAGTGGTGACTTCAACATTTCTTGAGTTTTTGCCTCTGCTTGCCTCTCTCTGCATTTGAAAGTGCCTCTCATCTTTTTGACATCTGGCTTTAGGTGTGTGTAATCAGGTTCTATGTCACTTGAGGATGACCCTACTCTCATTGGCTCTTTTGCTGTTTTCTCCAAGTTCTCCTCCTTTTCCTCTGCGCGCTTCTCTGTCATATTTTGCTCTGCCTTCGCTTGTGTTTTATGTTCGTCTACAGCGAATATCAACTTTTTACTCCCTGTTGTCGCTGTTTGCTCCTCTTGTATGAATTTTTTAGGGCTTGTGACTTCCTTCACATCTCTTTTTTCCCTGTCATCATCTCCCCCAGTTGATATAGTTTTCCTCCATGATGGGCCATCACTTCCCTGCCCACTACCGCTACTTCCTGCACTGTTACTTCTCCAAAAACCGCCTTTATCACTTGATCCCCTGCTTTTCTCTTCACTGGAGCTCCCTTTGTAGATTGTTGCACGCAACCATGGACCATATTGCCTCTCTCCTTCTCGTCTGGCTCTCGTTATGCAAGCTTTTTCGCCGTGACCAATGATCCCACAATTGTAGCAGAAGTCCGGTAAATGTTCATATTCAAATGAAACCATCTTCTTCTGCTCCTCCATTTTTCCATTTTCTCCTCTTACCATTTTTTCATCTTTTTGGTTCTGCTCATCCTCATCATCATCGAAGGTAATTCCTCTCATCAGTGGTACAGTGATGTCCATTCGTACTTTGATCCTCATAAATTGCCCAAATGCAAAGCCATTGTCATCCAGATCCATATCTAATACTTCTCCGATTTGTTCCCCAATCGGAGCCCCTGTTTCTCTATCCATCATCCCCATTGGAATACCATATAGCCTAACCCATATTGGTATCATCTTAAATTGGTAATCATCTATAGTTTTATTTGGTGCAAAATCTTCCACCACTAGCAAGCTTTTATTGAAAAACCACGGTCCATTATCTACTGCCTTCTTTTTCCCCTTTTCTTCACGGAAAGAAAACAAGAACCGGTTCTTACCAAGATCTTTACACTCCAAACCAGAGAAGGGGCACCAGACTCCAGCCAGAGTCTTCCCTAGATGTTCGGCTTTCGCCGGTCTATCCGACAACAGTTTCCCCACTGCCTGGAGCTTGCCCACTGTCATGAAGTTTGCATTTTTCCCGATTTTTACCACTTTCCTCTCCGCCTCCGAGAGCTGCAGACCCTTTAATTTTCCTTCCACTCTAGCCAAAGATGGTATCATCTCACCTCCCATTGTAGCCTCGGATAGCAGCAACCTCTGGCTGGACGTCACACCACCTACTCTGTCTTTCGCCACCACACTTCTCTCCAATTGGTTTGACAGCTCGACGAACTAACGACAGAGCTCGGTCGCGAGCGCAACTGCGGCAACGGCCTCGGGTGCGAGTAGAGCAAGCTGCTTGACCAGGACCTCCGCGGCGGCGTGGCGCCGTGGTCAGAGGAGGCGCTCCTGGACGAGTGGCTACGGCTGACGCAGCCGCTTCTGCTGTCGCTGGAGCTGACGCTACGGCAGACGGAGCGCTAGCCCAAGCCCGGAGTGGACGCGACGGACTCGGGCCGCGCGGAAGTAGGGCGATGCTGGGCGCGTCGGTCGACAAACTCCTGCTGGTGCCGGAAGAGCTTGAATCGCTCCTCACCTCCGGCGGATTGCTGATTCGAAGCTGATGACAGAGAGCTCTTTTGGATTTTGGGGACACAAATCCTTCCCTTGAAACTCTGTCGCCTCAAGCTCTCTCGCCTCAGATTCAGCACGTAAGATCTCTCTCACGGCTCTAGAGTGGTTGAGATTGATGAGAGAATTGGTGGATTATGCAGAGCAGCGATTAGATCGCAGAAAAAACGGGAGCAAGAATGTGGGTTTTGTGGATTTTGGGCTTAGATTTGAGCGGCGAGGCTTGCCGGACAGGAGCACGGTGGAAAGGCCACGAACTCGCCAGAAGCGGCA
>NC_041387.1:15719782-15722269 GCF_002162155.2 Triticum dicoccoides
TATATATATATATATATATATATATATATATATATATATATATATATATATATAATATATATATATCTTTCCCTACTAATAAAGCAAATAGTGCTTCTGCCCGTACGTCACTAAAATTACCCTTGGAGTTGTAAATAATTACCCACCATGCCACCGGTAAGTGGGAAAAAACGGTTCACTTAAATCGCGGACGGCTTATGTTTATTTAACGTAAGCCCATATCATTCATAACGCGAGGTAGAGTGGCGTGGTGGTATTAGCCTCACGTCTCCATACCTGAGACCCAGGTTCGATTCCTGGTTTTCTCCTTCTCCTTTTTGTTTTTTCGAGAAATCTTCTCCTTCTCCATTCTCTCCTATTTAGCTCTCCTTTTCACTTCTTTCTCCTTCTTCTTTTTGTTTTTTCGAGAAATCTTCTCCTTCTCCATTCTCTCCTATTTAGCAGATGGGCCACATGATGTTTCAGTTTTGGCCCAGCCACTTTATTTTTATTTTTTCTATTTTCGGGCACATTCAATTTTTTTTAACTCATAACTTTCAAACCCAAAATCTAACATGTCATATATGGAAATCTCTCAAAAAATCATGCAGATTTTAAATATGCTATTATATTAATCATTTCTAAAATTTTGTTTACGATACAACCTTAATTAATATCTTCTTTACATGTGGTATTTTGGAAATGTCTGTTTACCATTGATATTTATGTTGTTAAATAAATTTGAAACATCTTGAGTATTCAAAAATCATCCAATCTTATGCTTTTTGCGAAACACCACTTATCATGTTGTTTGTTGTGTGGCATCGTGAAAGATTTTAAAGGATTCGCCGATGTTGTAAAGTGTGAGCATGATGGATGGATATTTTTTTCCCGTTGCAACGCACGGGCATGTTTTGCTAGTATCTTTATCTTTACCTACTAATAAAGCAGATATTGCTTCTGCCCGTACGTCGTCAGCAATCTTGCAAAAAAGCCCCTCTACTTCTGAGAATTCAACCCGCAGTCCCTGTCTAAGTGGACCTGGGAAAACGCTTCATTTTTGCACAAAACACCCTATTGTTTGGATTATTCAACCCGTGGTCCGAGCAGATTTTTGTAAAGAGAAAAAAAGACCATAGGAGGAGCACGGGCTCGCCTCCTCTCCCTCTCGCCCAAGTCCTCGTCGCTGCCGCCGCCACCACCACCCACGCTGTGGCAATCTCCGGCGAGCTCCGGCGCCGCACAACACGCCGCAAAAAAGACCCTGCATTTGTAGTAATTCAACCCACGATCCCGTCTTCCTCTTCCTCGACACCTCCGCCGCCTGATAAAAAACAGAGGTGGCGATCTCCGCCGGCCAGCCTCCAGATCCCCGGCGACTGCGAGTGGTTCACGCGTGCCCACTCCCGGCAGCCCTTCTCTTCGCCGCCGTATGTGCCTCCCCTGGCCGGGACCTCCTCCGCCTCTTTGCCACCACTACCGTGAATAAAAAAAATAGCAGCACTAGCTGCCCAGCTTACAGAGGAGAATGGTTGCAGCTAATTTGCCATTTAGGCTAATCTTAAAGAAAAAAAGAGAGCCCAGGTGAAGATTCAGAAAAAATAGTCCACGCGTCCACCGACGAGATCTGGGCCCGCAGCCCCGCAGCAAGGCGTAGTCGGAGGAGGGTGGGCTGGACATGACCACGCCGATCCGGAGCCCGGAGCCCCGACGCAGATCCACGCGGCCCCGTCGAGCAGCCGTCAAGGTCGACCTTGAGCAGGCCACCGTTGTTGCGTCGACCCTGAGTAGACCACCGCTGCCGCGCCCTCCGCCACAGGCCCAGCCAACACCGTGTGCGCGGCCGGGCCACACCACTGCCGCGCCTCCAAGGTCGAGGCCACTGCTGCCGCACCCTCCGCCACAAGCCCAGCCAGCACCGTGCGCGCGGCCCGACCACCACGAGCCCATACACGATATGCAGCCGCGCCGCAACCGGGCAACGAACGCGAAGCAGCCGCCACGGGCGTGCGTGAGCTTGGTGTGGCTGGAGAACGGATAGAAGAGGAAGGAGAGCAGCCGCTGATAGAGAGAAGAGAAGGAGAGCAGCGCTGACGATGTGGGTTCGTGGGCTCGCTGGATGGATGAATAGAGGGAAGAAGAAGAAGAGCAGCTCTGTGCTAGAGGAATGGAGATGTGGAAGAAGAGCAACGCAATTGAGAGCTTCTCGGTGGGGATTTTTTTGTGTAGAATGCTTTTTTAGTGGCTGCACCGACCAGAAAGCTAAACTCAGCCGGATCCGGCGGCGGCTGGACTTGTAGGGGCTGCGGCGTCCTGCGTTGGGTCGAGGGCAACCGGATCCGGCGGCGGCTGCGGCTGGACTTGGGAAAAGAATGAACGGAGAAGGAGAGGCAACGAGGTGTTGCAGGCGGCGACATGGCCGGCGCAGCCGACGGAGACCGGGAACTCCTCGGGGGCGGTCGGCAGTGGATAACCGGCAAGAGCCGAGCCACGCGGAAGATAACCGCT
>NC_041387.1:15723418-15731051 GCF_002162155.2 Triticum dicoccoides
CTGTGCCCGCGCCACAAGCCTCCTTGCACCGCTCCGGCGGCCCCTCTCCACCCGCCGTCGTCGGCGACCACCAGCAGCGCCCGTCGCGCATCTCCACGCGCCACCCCGAGGCCCCAGCCAGGTCGTGCCGTTGTACTCCGCAACCTCGGCCTCCTCCCCGACCTCGCCTCTCCGAACAAAGGAATTAATCCCGCAAGTGAGGGAGCAAAGGAATAAATAAACTCTCCAATAATAGGAGCTTACAATCAGCAGCATCGGATTCAACATCTTTGGTGAAGAAAGCAGAGATGCAGATGGGACAATAAAGAACAAATGCAAAGGAGAGTCCCAGTCGCCGTCACCTATCCCGAGCGGCCTCGCCGCACCGAGTCTTCCACCGGCAAGGGCCGGCTTGCCCGCGCGCAGTGCGGCCCACGCGAGCGAGGCGAGAAGGAAGGCGCGCCCACGCGGGCGAGGCGAGAAGGACCGTCAATGGCGTCCCGCTGTCATCAGTGTCCTCACGCATGGCGAGGCAGAGGTTGCAGGGGAGGACAAGCGCCAGTGGCCGGCGAACTCGGAGGAGGCGGCGGCGCGACGATGTCCGGGTGGTGGCAGCAGCGGCGAGGCTCCCTGCGGATGCTCCCTGCATGGCGAGGGAAAAAGAAAGAACTGAGGCAGGGAAGGGAGAGAGGAAGAAGGAGAAAGGAGGGTGTTGTGAGGAGGCGCTAGAGCTCCGGTCGGGCGATGTGCGCGAGGGCACGACAAGTCAATTTGGGCGCTGAGCGCGTGGAGGAAGGAAGGAGGCGCTCGAGGAGGGCTGTCGGTGGTGGACTCTATCCGATCTGGATCGAGAGCTACGGAAGGGAGGAGAAGAGAGGAAGTGAATCAGCGATGGGGAGAAGAAAAGGCATGGGAAGATGCGAGGATGAGTCCCTGAGAAGATAACGTTGAAACAGCGGTGCATGGGGCCTAGGCGACACGCGTCGCCCCGCACGAGACGGCTGGTGGAATTGTTGTCCTGCAACAGCCACGCAGGAGCATCACTCACGGAATAGAGATTAACTTTGCTAAATAACTATTCATTTATATTATAGATTAATAAATAAAGAAGGGACACCCTCCTTTACCCATCAATGCCGTGAGTGCACACGATTGCCAGGTTTGGTTCTATTTTTTCTTTCTTGAAGTTGGATTTGCGTACGTTTGAATTTTTTATGTACTCATACCGACTGCATAGGTTAAGACACACTCAGAAAAAATTACATATGCCTAGACCCCTAATGAAGTAAATACATAAATTATCTTAGGGCGCTACTGATTCCAATTTATATGCGTGCATAACTAATCATCGGCGCCAAAACATAGACATTTACATGTCATGGCCAAAGAGTTCTTCATTGTTTTAAAAAAGGTTGTTATTTTGGATCATGTGGAAGATGTCATGCTTGACATCCCTGAAGATGGTTATGTTCAAGGTGGAATAGAGGAACGAGGCAACCATCTTATACATCCTTTTGACCAAAATGTTGATGCTATGGAGAAACAAGAACAATTGCATCTAGGTAAAATTACCGTGAAAGTGTTGCATACATGATAGTTTTATAGTCCGATGGCAGTGATATGGCTAATCTACCGGTATGGTATGCTTTGTCATTAGGCATCGACAAACTGATCTACAACGTAGTACTAAAGTCGGATGAAAAGGCCTTGGGCCCTAGGCGAAGTATGCGACATTTTTTATTATTCTTTCTCTAATAATAAAGGGGCTATTGCTTCTGGTCGTCCGTCATGAAAATTGTCCCCGAAATTGGCACTAATTTCACACCGTGCCACCTGTAAGCGATGAAAAAAACGATTAATTTCTATTTCAAAATCGCTGCCGGATTCTGTTCTTATCAAATGATGCACTTCAATAAAATGAGCTCACAAGTGGTGTGATGGCTAAGGGCGCAGTCATCCACACGGGAGACCAGGGATCTCCCTGGTTCTTCCTTCCCCCTTTTCTTCTCTTTTTCCTCTCTTGAGCGCACGCGGTAATGAGCCGACCCATAGTCGTGGAGGCCCCTGTTTTCTATTTTGTTTTTATTTACGCTTTTTATCCACTTTCTCATTTTTGTTATTTTTTTTCTAAATAAAATTTGGAATTTTCAAAAAACCCAAATTTCAAAATGTTGTAAGTTTTCTAAAAAAAATGAAAAGTCATAAACTATTTGTGAATTCAAAAAATATTTGGAAAATCATAAGATGTACATGATTTCAAAAAATTGTTCACATATTATAAAAAATCATGATTTTAAATAAATATCCAATAAATAAATAATGTTCATGATTATTAAAAAATGATCCAATATTCAAAACATATTTGTAAATTTGAAAAACATATCCATGAAATTTTAGAAAATGTTCAAAAAAGTTAAAACAAATCAGTAAATAATGAATAAAACGAACTATTGCTTACGTAGAGGTTTTATTAGGGGATCTACAGATGTTGTTTTATGATTTTATTTAGTTCCTCGCGCCGGGTAAAAAAATATTTCCGTGTTTTCATACACAACTATGTTTGTTTTGGTACCACAATATTGGCTATGGTAAACACCGGTATGCTAGGTCAAGGCGAGACACATCATTCATCAGTCTAGCTCACGCAGGGTCCATCAATGCAGTTTGCTCAGCCAATATATATTTCGTTGTGATGCCTTTAGAAATCAAGTCGTGATGAGACCATCACATTAGTTTTTGAAATGACTTTTTAAAAGTCCCTTGTGTCATCATGATATCACAGACAAAGTTTGGGAAATCACATTATAAAAGTCCCTCTCATGCTTGCATTTGATTCAATTTTTTTTATCTATCACACCTTCATAATCTGATAAGTTTTCTCCCGTTGCAACGCACGGGCATATTTCCTAGTATATATATCTTTCCCTACTAATAAAGCACGGAGTGCTTCTGCCCGTCCGTCATGGTCGTTTTGCAAAAAAGCCCCTCAGTTTACATAAAATCAACCCGCGCTCCCTGTTTTAGTGGCAACCAGAGAAAATGTTTCACTTTGACAAAAGAAACCTTATAGTCATTTGAATTCTGTCCGCAGTCCTCCCCGTCCGTCTTATCCACTCTGTCCTGCGCCGACGGCTTCGCCCATTCCGTCGTGCGCCAGCGGCCGATGTGCATCACGCGGGAGGATGGACGGCGCGGAGAGGCGCGCTCCCGTCCGAGCTTCTGTGCCCGCGCCACAAGCCTCCTTGCACCGCTCCGGCGGCCCCTCTCCACCCGCCGTCGTCGGCGACCACCAGCAGCGCCCGTCGCGCATCTCCACGCGCCACCCCGAGGCCCCAGCCAGGTCGTGCCGTTGTACTCCGCAACCTCGGCCTCCTCCCCGACCTCGCCTCTCCGAACAAAGGAATTAATCCCGCAAGTGAGGGAGCAAAGGAATAAATAAACTCTCCAATAATAGGAGCTTACAATCAGCAGCATCGGATTCAACATCTTTGGTGAAGAAAGCAGAGATGCAGATGGGACAATAAAGAACAAATGCAAAGGAGAGTCCCAGTCGCCGTCACCTATCCCGAGCGGCCTCGCCGCACCGAGTCTTCCACCGGCAAGGGCCGGCTTGCCCGCGCGCAGTGCGGCCCACGCGAGCGAGGCGAGAAGGAAGGCGCGCCCACGCGGGCGAGGCGAGAAGGACCGTCGATGGCGTCCCGCTGTCATCAGTGTCCTCACGCATGGCGAGGCAGAGGTTGCAGGGGAGGACAAGCGCCAGTGGCCGGCGAACTCGGAGGAGGCGGCGGCGCGACGATGTCCGGGTGGTGGCAGCAGCGGCGAGGCTCCCTGCGGATGCTCCCTGCATAGCGAGGGAAAAAGAAAGAACTGAGGTAGGGAAGGGAGAGAGGAAGAAGGAGAAAGGAGGGTGTTGTGAGGAGGCGCTAGAGCTCCGGTCGGGCGATGTGCGCGAGGGCGCGGCAAGTCAATTTGGGCGCTGAGCGCGTGGAGGAAGGAAGGAGGCGCTCGAGGAGGGCTGTCGGTGGTGGACTCTATCCGATCTGGATCGAGAGCTACGGAAGGGAGGAGAAGAGAGGAAGTGAATCAGCGATGGGGAGAAGAAAAGGCATGGGAAGATGCGAGGATGAGTCCCTGAGAAGATAACGTTGAAACAGCGGTGCATGGGGCCTAGGCGACACGCGTCGCCCCGCACGAGACGGCTGGTGGAATTGTTGTCCTGCAACAGCCACGCAGGAGCATCACTCACGGAATAGAGATTAACTTTGCTAAATAACTATTCATTTATATTATAGATTAATAAATAAAGAAGGGACACCCTCCTTTACCCATCAATGCCGTGAGTGCACACGATTGCCAGGTTTGGTTCTATTTTTTCTTTCTTGAAGTTGGATTTGCGTACGTTTGAATTTTTTATGTACTCATACCGACTGCATAGGTTAAGACACACTCAGAAAAAAATACATATGCCTAGACCCCTAATGAAGTAAATACATAAATTATCTTAGGGCGCTACTGATTCCGATTTATATGCGTGCATAACTAACCATCGGCGCCAAAACATAGACATTTACATGTCATGGCCAAAGAGTTCTTCATTGTTTTAAAAAAGGTTGTTATTTTGGATCATGTGGAAGATGTCATGCTTGACATCCCTGAAGATGGTTATGTTCAAGGTGGAATAGAGGAACGAGGCAACCATCTTATACATCCTTTTGACCAAAATGTTGATGCTATGGAGAAACAAGAACAATTGCATCTAGGTAAAATTACCGTGAAAGTGTTGCATACATGATAGTTTTATAGTCCGATGGCAGTGATATGGCTAATCTACCGGTATGGTATGCTTTGTCATTAGGCATCGACAAACTGATCTACAACGTAGTACTAAAGTCGGATGAAAAGGCCTTGGGCCCTAGGCGAAGTATGCGACATTTTTTATTATTCTTTCTCTAATAATAAAGGGGCTATTGCTTCTGGTCGTCCGTCATGAAAATTGTCCCCGAAATTGGCACTAATTTCACACCGTGCCACCTGTAAGCGATGAAAAAAACGATTAATTTCTATTTCAAAATCGCTGCCGGATTCTGTTCTTATCAAATGATGCACTTCAATAAAATGAGCTCACAAGTGGTGTGATGGCTAAGGGCGCAGTCATCCACACGGGAGACCAGGGATCTCCCTGGTTCTTCCTTCCCCCTTTTCTTCTCTTTTTCCTCTCTTGAGCGCACGCGGTAATGAGCCGGCCCATAGTCGTGGAGGCCCCTGTTTTCTATTTTGTTTTTATTTACGCTTTTTATCCACTTTCTCATTTTTGTTATTTTTTTTCTAAATAAAATTTGGAATTTTTAAAAAACCCAAATTTCAAAATGTTGTAAGTTTTCTAAAAAAAATGAAAAGTCATAAACTATTTGTGAATTCAAAAAATATTTGGAAAATCATAAGATGTACATGATTTCAAAAAATTGTTCACATATTATAAAAAATCATGATTTTAAATAAATATCCAATAAATAAATAATGTTCATGATTATTAAAAAATGATCCAATATTCAAAACATATTTGTAAATTTGAAAAACATATCCATGAAATTTTAGAAAATGTTCAAAAAGTTAAAACAAATCAGTAAATAATGAATAAAACGAACTATTGCTTACGTAGAGGTTTTATTAGGGGATCTGCAGATGTTGTTTTATGATTTTATTTAGTTCCTCGCGCCGGGTAAAAAAATATTTCCGTGTTTTCATACACAACTATGTTTGTTTTGGTACCACAATATTGGCTATGGTAAACACCGGTATGCTAGGTCAAGGCGAGACACATCATTCATCAGTCTAGCTCACGCAGGGTCCATCAATGCAGTTTGCTCAGCCAATATATATTTCGTTGTGATGCCTTTAGAAATCAAGTCGTGATGAGACCATCACATTAGTTTTTGAAATGACTTTTTAAAAGTCCCTTGTGTCATCATGATATCACAGACAAAGTTTGGGAAATCACATTATAAAAGTCCCTCTCATGCTTGCATTTGATTCAATTTTTTTTATCTATCACACCTTCATAATCTGATAAGTTTTCTCCCGTTGCAACGCACGGGCATATTTCCTAGTATATATATCTTTCCCTACTAATAAAGCACGGAGTGCTTCTGCCCGTCCGTCATGGTCGTTTTGCAAAAAAGCCCCTCAGTTTACATAAAATCAACCCGCGCTCCCTGTTTTAGTGGCAACCAGAGAAAACGTTTCACTTTGACAAAAGAAACCTTATAGTCATTTGAATTCTGTCCGCAGTCCTCCCCGTCCGTCTTATCCACTCTGTCCTGCGCCGACGGCTTCGCCCATTCCGTCGTGCGCCAGCGGCCGATGTGCATCACGCGGGAGGATGGACGGCGCGGAGAGGCGCGCTCCCGTCCGAGCTTCTGTGCCCGCGCCACAAGCCTCCTTGCACCGCTCCGGCGGCCCCTCTCCACCCGCCGTCGTTGGCGACCACCAGCAGCGCCCGTCGCGCATCTCCACGCGCCACCCCGAGGCCCCAGCCAGGTCGTGCCGTTGTACTCCGCAACCTCGGCCTCCTCCCCGACCTCGCCTCTCCGAACAAAGGAATTAATCCCGCAAGTGAGGGAGCAAAGGAATAAATAAACTCTCCAATAATAGGAGCTTACAATCAGCAGCATCGGATTCAACATCTTTGGTGAAGAAAGCAGAGATGCAGATGGGACAATAAAGAACAAATGCAAAGGAGAGTCCCAGTCGCCGTCACCTATCCCGAGCGGCCTCGCCGCACCGAGTCTTCCACCGGAAAGGGCCGGCTTGCCCGCGCGCAGTGCGGCCCACGCGAGCGAGGCGAGAAGGAAGGCGCGCCCACGCGGGCGAGGCGAGAAGGACCGTCGATGGCGTCCCGCTGTCATCAGTGTCCTCACGCATGGCGAGGCAGAGGTTGCAGGGGAGGACAAGCGCCAGTGGCCGGCGAACTCGGAGGAGGCGGCGGCGCGACGATGTCCGGGTGGTGGCAGCAGCGGCGAGGCTCCCTGCGGATGCTCCCTGCATAGCGAGGGAAAAAGAAAGAACTGAGGCAGGGAAGGGAGAGAGGAAGAAGGAGAAAGGAGGGTGTTGTGAGGAGGCGCTAGAGCTCCGGTCGGGCGATGTGCGCGAGGGCGCGGCAAGTCAATTTGGGCGCTGAGCGCGTGGAGGAAGGAAGGAGGCGCTCGAGGAGGGCTGTCGGTGGTGGACTCTATCCGATCTGGATCGAGAGCTACGGAAGGGAGGAGAAGAGAGGAAGTGAATCAGCGATGGGGAGAAGAAAAGGCATGGGAAGATGCGAGGATGAGTCCCTGAGAAGATAACGTTGAAACAGCGGTGCATGGGGCCTAGGCGACACGCGTCGCCCCGCACGAGACGGCTGGTGGAATTGTTGTCCTGCAACAGCCACGCAGGAGCATCACTCACGGAATAGAGATTAACTTTGCTAAATAACTATTCATTTATATTATAGATTAATAAATAAAGAAGGGACACCCTCCTTTACCCATCAATGCCGTGAGTGCACACGATTGCCAGGTTTGGTTCTATTTTTTCTTTCTTGAAGTTGGATTTGCGTACGTTTGAATTTTTTATGTACTCATACCGACTGCATAGGTTAAGACACACTCAGAAAAAA
>NC_041387.1:15732038-15743465 GCF_002162155.2 Triticum dicoccoides
ATGTACATGATTTCAAAAAATTGTTCACATATTATAAAAAATCATGATTTTAAATAAATATCCAATAAATAAATAATGTTCATGATTATTAAAAAATGATCCAATATTCAAAACATATTTGTAAATTTGAAAAACATATCCATGAAATTTTAGAAAATGTTCAAAAAAGTTAAAACAAATCAGTAAATAATGAATAAAACGAACTATTGCTTACGTAGAGGTTTTATTAGGGGATCTGCAGATGTTGTTTTATGATTTTATTTAGTTCCTCGCGCCGGGTAAAAAAATATTTCCGTGTTTTCATACACAACTATGTTTGTTTTGGTACCACAATATTGGCTATGGTAAACACCGGTATGCTAGGTCAAGGCGAGACACATCATTCATCAGTCTAGCTCACGCAGGGTCCATCAATGCAGTTTGCTCAGCCAATATATATTTCGTTGTGATGCCTTTAGAAATCAAGTCGTGATGAGACCATCACATTAGTTTTTGAAATGACTTTTTAAAAGTCCCTTGTGTCATCATGATATCACAGACAAAGTTTGGGAAATCACATTATAAAAGTCCCTCTCATGCTTGCATTTGATTCAATTTTTTTATCTATCACACCTTCATAATCTGATAAGTTTTCTCCCGTTGTAACGCACGGGCATATTTCCTAGTCCTAGTATATATAAACCAGCGATTGCTTCTGGTCGTCCGTCGTGGTTGTTTTGCAAAACAGCCCCTCAGTTTACACGAAATCAACCCGCAGTCCCTGTTTTAGTTGCTACCAGAGAAAACGTTTCGTTTTTACAAAAAAAACTCTCCATTTTGGTGTATTGAACCCGCGATCCTGGCTCTCAGAAAACATTGCAAAAAAGACCCGTGCATAACGAGCGACTGGGGGCGGCGGCTGCTCGATGCGGAACGACGCCGGCGTCTGGCGGCGGCGGCTGCTCGATGCGGCACGACGCCGGCGGCTGGAGCTTGCAGGGGCCGGATCCGTGTGCAGCAGAGGCTGGGGAGGCCGATTCGGAGGCAGGCGGCGAGGCAGGGGTCGCCGGTGACGATGAGGAAGGCCGAAGCGTGGTTTCCCTGGCAGATCCATGGCATCTGCGGCTCCTGGGCAGAAAGAAGAGTGGAGATGAGGGAGAGAAGAAGGAAGGAAGGAGGGGAGGTGCGGTGTGCTAGGCAGGAGCTCGCCGGAGCCGAGCGACGGAGGACGTGCGCTGCAGACGGAGGGATCCAGAGCCGGCCGGTGGGCGACAGTACACCAACCAGGCCAGGGGTGGCGTACGAATGAGGACTTCATCACCATCAGGTAATCCATTCATCTCCTCTCTTTTCCTAATTCCCCACGATCTGTTCATAAATCGCCATGTTCTTGAACTGCAGAAAATCACTCATTCCCCATTTACTTGAGTTGCAGAAACCATTGGTTAACCAAGTTTTCTGATACATTGCTGTCAAATTGCATGGGCCTATCAAATTTTGTAATATATAGATGATGTTATGCTGTCAAATTCCATCCATCTACATATTCATGTGCAAAGTAAAGAAATTAAGATGTTGCAGGTTGCAAACAAGCAAAACCATGACCTGTCATCTGCAGAATTAACTTACATATAAATAAAATTTCTCTTCCAACCATCTTTCAAAGATAAAATCGTACAGTGAATGGGTCAGTTTTAACTAATACAAGTACACACAACATTCAGGTCGACAATTGGTCATCTCCCTCCCATTTTTTTCTTTTCTGTTTCCAGTTCAATCAAGTCAGGATATCACATGTCTACAACGCCATTTTTTCCTCACATTCATAGCAAGCTTGCAAGTTCCTTCTATTAACAACAGGACCTAGCACATACACAAGTTTGTTGGCCGTTGGAGTTGCTGCACTCGTGGTCGTCGGAGTCTACCACCACGCTCATGCTCCACATGCATGTGGTCTTCAAGTCAGTGCGACGCCCATGTGGCTGTCCTGTAGCACAGCCAAGTTGACCGACCGTGGGAGCCAGAACCTTGGTGTCGGGCTGACGGCCATACCGCCTGTGGTTATCTTGGTGTCGCTGACTGTCAGGACGCCTATTTCTGCTTCCTTCTGGATGAACAAGGGAGATGGACGTGTCAGTAGAATTTGATCTGAATTGATTGATCGGCTTGTTTTGATGGCTTTTTGCGACATGTTTGTTATGTTTTAGGATCTTTTTGAAACTGAAATTTGAAAAGAGCATGAGTTGTGATAGGATTTTATATATTCTTCGGTTGCTTACTGTAATCTTTTTGAAACCGAAATTTGAAAAGAGCATGAGTTTTGATAGGATTTTATATATTCTTCGGTTGCTTACTGTAACCTGTACCTTCTGGTCGATTGATATAGATAGAATCATACTGATTTCCTATAATTTCGCTGTCACAAAGATGTTCTATTTGTTTGGTTTGCTGTATTGTGATGACCATCAGAAATTACCTATATATGCTATTCATACTGTTAAATTTAGTTCTAGCGACCCCGAGGAAGTAATGTGTTGTACGCCTGACACATGATTGAGAATTAACTTGCTTGAAGATATGGTTCAGCTCAAACCTCTTTTCCAAATATCAATGGGCTGCTGTTTCTGGAAATTTTGATCAACACTCGGAAAAATGTATGATGTACCTTTTTTACTTTGGAGTATCAGTATGCAAACTCCAGAATTGGAGTATTAGCATGAAAACTTCAGAAAGTTTATGTGGTCCTGATACACACATCATGAAGTTGGTAACTGTTGTGGTATTTATATTCAGATTTGACAGGAATAAAAACTGAACCTATTAAATAGTTATGTTAAGCTAGATGGTTTACTCATATTCCATCGCTAGATGAACTAGCCGCAAGAAGCACGGTTAAAATTCAGCTCCATTTGATTTACATTCAGATCATCTTGCTGCAACACCACTACTTTTCTTGATAGCAAACAACCAGTTTCAGTCATCATATATTGCTTTTCTGATTTGTTTATTCTATTATACCATAGATATCATAAGAGATAGTTAATCGCTTAATGAGAGGAACCTATTAAATAGTTATGTTAAGCTAGATGGTTTACTCATATTCCATCGCTAGATGAACTAGCCGCAAGAAGCACGGTTAAAATTCAGCTCCATTTGATTTACATTCAGATCATCTTGCTGCAACACCACTACTTTTCTTGATAGCAAACAACCAGTTTCAGTCATCATATATTGCTTTTCTGATTTGTTTATTCTATTATACCATAGATATCATAAGAGATAGTTAATCGCTTAATGAGAGTGTTTTGTTCAGTCAATTGAGTGCCTGCTGGTCTGATTAGTTTATGTATGTGACAGTTCCTTTTAATAATTATAAGTTGCAATTCCCAGACAAGGCATATGTTCTATTGTTTCTCAGGTTTGTGCATTCCAAGCCTGCCTTAGGACACCCCTTGTGATAGTATGCCTAAGATAAAGATAGGCCGTGTCGAATATACTGAAGGGTGGGTGCTTATTGAACCCACAATCTGTGAGCTGGATGCCAAAATTAGAGAAGGTATGCATTTTATTAAGCATGCTATCTATCGATGTGACCTTTTCAGATGTCGATTGATATTTCATACTACAGGATGAGTACTAATATGATCTGCACGCACATCTGAAAATGATACACATGACAGGAAGAGAAAGTGCAAAGCACTCTACCCAATTTCCCGCATTTCAAGAAGCCATTACATTTATGATCTTTTCCATAGAAGGAAGGATATGTCAAATGATCTGTATGAGTTTTGCCTGGACCAGGGTTATGCAGACTGTAATCTGATTGTAAAGTGGAAAAGGTCAGTTGCCTCAACTTTATATCATTTGAGCTAGGGACCAAGATGGATAAGGTTGATTTGGCTTGATCATGCCAAAGAAATTTACTTCCTTTTTGGAAAATGAAAGCATGTTTTGGAAGTTCAGGGTTAAGTTTCCAAAACTGAGCTTTATAGCAAGGCAAAGAGGATCAAGAGAAGCAGAGTAGGATAATAAAGGTTCACATATAGATGTAGTAATCTGTCACTATCAGCTAGCTCAAGTATGTATGACTGTATGATAATACAGGTTCACATATATATGTAGCAATCTGTCACTATCACCTAGCTCTAATTGAAATTTTCTTGGAGCAGTTTCATTTGCAAATAGACCAGCTACACGGGCACACACATAGACACACACCCTAATTGAGATATCATATTACTTACATGATGTGGGTTTATTCAGGTTATTATGATAAATTATTTGACTGATCATTGTAAGCTTTCAAATCCAGTGGGTAGATGGCTAGGCTGCCTTTAGATCCAATGTACTCCAAGGCATTGATAGTGTCTACCGAATTCAAGTTCTTGGAAGGAATGTTGATTGATGTTAGTAGCTACAGTTGTCTGAATGAGACAACGTACAGGAGCAATAAGAAGGATCTCATGCTGTACTTATGGGCTATCGAGCAGAACCACATATAGCCGTGTCTCCTTTGCTGCATCAAGGTCAGTAACCTCCAGATTCATTGCTTCTTGGTCTTTATTTTGTTGGTGAATAAATTGTAGTGCACTGAATAACACAGAATGGATCAGAGTGACTTGAGATTTTTTTTAATGTCTAGGTGAAAAACAGAATTTTTTCTTATCACATAGCATTCTGTTTTGCTATTTCAAATGTGCTCTTTATCGAACAATCTTTTGGCCTTCGAAGTTGCGAACCATTGTTTGTCACAATTTTTTAGATCGGTTGGAGATTTTATTGACCCCCTCACGTAAACTCGGAATTGAGTGATTCTTTTTACTCTGGAAAGCTTAAGTCAATAAGCATCTTGAGAAAAAATATAAAAAAATTGGTAAAAATATTCAGAGGATAAGTTGAAGAGAGAAGTTTCATTAATTGTACATGTTTTGGAGCTTATATTTTTTATCGAGAGCTAGGTTTGTTGGTCCTTTTGTGCAATTAAGCTCGTGCCGCTGGAACCATGTGTACATTTAATCAAGGCATTGGGGTCCGCAGATCTTGTTACGACACGAAAACATTTGATGATTATCATTGCAGACGCCCTCAGTCTCAGGAACACTCTCACTATGTCTTTGATTCTGTTAAAGACCCATGTAGGTATGCCCAACCTGCCATTTGTTTTTCCTGGCGACTTCATCAAAGTGCTACGGCAAAAGCATGCTTCCAAAAGCTATTCCGAGATGGTATCTATCCTCTCTTTTTTCTTTTCCATTAAAAAATATATTTATTAAGCTGAAACGGTCTGTTTTGAGTCTTATATTCAACTAGAATTGCAATTTTGGCAGATCATATATGTTGAAGCATGTGAAAGTGGCAGTATCTTTGAGGGATTAATGCCACAAGACCTTAATATTTATGTTACAACAGCAGCAAATGCGGAAGAAAGTAGCTAGGGAGCATACTGCCCTGGGATGGAAACACCAGCTCCTCCTGAATGTATGACCTGCTTGGGTGACGCATACAGGGTTTCTTGGATGGAAGACAGGTAAAAAGCATCAGGTGTAATATTTATGCTCTGTATGTTGTCTTGCTATTCTGAACCATGGGATCCTACTGTGCAGTGAAACTCACAATCTACGCAAGGAAACCATCAAGCAGCAGTACGAGGTGGTTAAAGCAAGAACGGCACCCCCAAATGACTCCAATATCGGTTCTCATGTCATGGAGTATGGTAACAAGACATTCAAGGATGACAAGCTTTTCCTTTATCAAGGTTTCTATCCTGTGAAGTCAAGCATCACAAACAGGCCGCTGCTTTCGCCCAGCCTCAAGGGTGCAATCAATCAAAGAGATGTTGATATTCTTTTCATGTGGAAGAAGGTAAAATCCCAGTTATATATTTCTTGTGTAGCTCATCTTCTCTGTTACTACTAATTTTCATGTGTTTTGTTTTGCCAAATTTGTCTGCTAACAATGTATCTTCTCGCTTTCAGTATGAGCAGTTAAATGTTGGATCAGAGGAGAAGCAGAGGGCTCTCACCTCTCAGGGAGGTCAAAGAAACTGTGTTACACAGGAAGCATCTCGACAGCAGTATCGATTTCATCGGGAAGCTTGTCTTTGGATTTGAGGGACCTTCGGTGCTTGAGGCTACTAAAGGCCCTGGCCAGCCATTAGTAGACTATTGGGATTGTCTGAAGATGATGGTGAGTGTAACAATTCCTTGTTTACAATCCCATAAATATGCAACACCCTGCAGTACTCTTTATGTTTCCGGTTCAGGTTAAGTTTACTGTGTACTGATGCCAATCACTGCTGTCAGGTGCGAGATTTCGAGTCCCGGTGCGGATCACTCACTCAGTATGGCACGAAACACATGAGGGCGTTCACAAACATCTGCAACAATGGCGTCTCCGAGACCGAGAAGGAGGCCAGCATCAGCGCTTGCGGACAGCTACAACATGGGGAAGTGGAGCCCGCCGGTTCTAGGGCACAGCGCCTGATCGGCTGCACTGCAGTAGTATGCATGGGAGCAGTACCAAATGCTCCAGAGGTTCGTAGCTAGACCTCATATATGGTGTGTGTGTACATATATGCATTGGTGTAAACATGCAAGAAACAAGCCGACGATGCGCCCCGTGTGGTGTTTGGGATGGAAATGCTCGTGATTTGTCTGTAGTCAGTTGAAAGGCAATGATTGTTGTGCATGCGTGCTATGCATATGATTCGTATTTGTGGATTTTGACATCAATAGTTTATCCAGAAGAAATATTGTAATCTCGTACAGCAGAGCCGACTAAGTTTTCTTAAAAAAAATATTGTCGTACGTGAACGATCATACAGGCATATGCTTGACTAAATTGATATTTATAAAAAAATTGAATTAGATGCACTAATTAGAAAATATGCATTTAAATTCAATCATCGCCTTTCGCCTCTACTTTGAGCTAGCTATTTTTTTTAAATGACTTCAGCTACTAATTTTAAAGACCCCTAAAAAATCTACTAACTTTAAAGGGTTCAGACACCTTTTCAAGCCGTTGGATACATGCACACTAAGATTATGTGCTAGGAAACTTTCCTTTTTTATTGTGATCTAGAACTGAAAGAGATGCGTGTGCGATTCTGGACTCTACAAAATGTGCGTGTTTTTTAAAAGAAAGAACCTACAATCAACACGAGAAGCTTGTGTTTGGGCCAAGTCCAAGAAGTGCAAAACGAAAAGAAACTTAATGTAATATTGCAAAGCAAACAACCAACATTTTCTAAAAAGAAAATCAACATAGCAAAAACATGCTTGCTTTTGAATATTAACAAATAACTATATATAAAAATCTCACATCAATGCACCACTACTCCTATCCGGTGATAGTGTGGTGCTGATTGAAGCAACATCGAAGGACATGAATGTGGGTTCATCAAGTTTTCTGAATTGCGAACACCAAAAATCATATCATCATTGAGGATGGTGTCAAACAAGAAAAGTGGCAACATGAATGAGACACTAAAAACATGCGATGATTTTCTCCTTCCGATGGGACGCACGACACATTAAATTGCTGCATACAAAAGTTAGATGGAACCTTCTTTTGAAAAACACAGTACAAACAGAGACTCACACACATACATACACTAACCCCTTGAGAGACTGACTGGATGGGTTTTGAGATTGATGAACGCACCACAAGTGTCTCGCTATCGACGCGAAAATCGCCACCCAGAAAAATAATATTTCGCCTTCATGAGACATGAAAGCGTCAAAGCTAGATTTTAATTCCTGTTGGTATTGGGTACCATCGCCCTCCAAACCATCCAATCCAACCAGAGGTTGGTTGTCATGGTTAAAGAGAAACTGACGAATCTATCGGCATGCACCTCCCTACCCCCGCCGTGCTATGATGATGTGTGTTTTGGTGGACACATCAATCTTCCCTCCTTTTGCAACGCACGTGCATATTTGAACTCTTCCAAATCAAACAAACAATTATCTCTAAAAAATCCACATAGTAAAAATCCATTTGAATTTAAATCTTTTGAAAATTCTAACAAAAATTTTGAATTAGTTAATAAACTCTTGATTAGTATAGAACATTCTAACATTTGTATGACCCACTAAAAATAAATGCACCACTTTTTCACCCAGTGATAGTGCTAAGCTGAAAGAGGCGCCATCAAAGGACACCACTACAACTTCTTTAACAGCAAGTACAATAGGATGATGTAGGCGGGTTGTAAGGGTTTAAATATTATATTTTTTATGAGTTGGAGGAGAGAGAAGAGGAGAGAGAAGAGAAGCGGGCACTGATTAACAGTCGCCTCTAGCACGCGCTCCTAGACACTTTGTGAGAGAGAAAGGGGTGTCATGTATCACCAAAGTAGTACATATTTATATGTAACTATTGTACTTGCTGGCTATAAGGTAGGATATAGATGATGTGGCAAGATCATATAGCCAGCGGTCGGCTATACTATTAACCATGCTCTAACTCTATACTCCATGGTCCGGACACCAGGAATCATTTTTTATTTACAGGCATTGGGCGTGTTTTTTTTTAAGATAATGAGAGTTTCTAATTGTTCTTGGTTTAAAAATATATAAACATATTTTAAATATGTTCACACTTTTAGGAAATGCCTAAAAACAAAATAAATAAACATATATAAACATATATAATTGTTCACAAAATAAATAAATAAATTCAAAAAAATAATGTGTTCATAAAATGTTTGGCCTCAAAACATGTTCCAGTTCCAATTAAAAAAACTTAAAATTGTTTAATTTCTTAAAAAATAAACAAATATTTGTGTTTTTTTAAAAGCAAAACATATAACCGATCCACATACTATTTCACCACTACTCTTTCACTAGACGAAGCAAGTTAGGTTGGTTCTTCACGTCCACACTTCATGCTCCGAACAACCTTATTACCAAGATTTATAGAATTGGTTATAAGAAATGGCACAAGGTGGCACACGAAGTAGGTTTTGTAATTTTTTCGCCCGTTGCAACGCACGGACATTTGTACTAGTTAATTAATAATATGGGTAATTGCAGTGATTAATAACGTAAGTAATCACAGCTGGAATAGAATCGTAAGTAATCACAGCTGGGTTTCACTTGTCGTGCGTGCGTTCTTCACTTTTGTGCCGCCGCCTGCCGCCGCCTATCTGCCCGGCAGCGTCGCACAGGGGCCGCCTCTCCTTCTCCCGCCCTGCGGATCGCTCCGTCGCACACGAGCCGCCTCTCCTTCCCCCTCCCATCGGTCGCCGTTGCCTGAGTCGCACTTGGGCGGCCGCTCCGTCTCCCGCCCTGCGGTCGCCGCCGCAAGATCTTGGACGGCCCCCAAGATCTTCAACGGCGCAGCCGGGCCGCGCCGCCCGGCGGCCCTCTCTCTCTGTCGCAGGATCTTCTGACGGCGCCCGAGATCGGTTCCTCCGCGCGTCGTGATTGAGATCCCTCGCATAGGTACGTTGCCTCTGTGCACGCAATACCAATTCAAAAATGGCTGCTGGGTTTTCTGTGCGTGTGGATGCTGAATTAGTAGTGTGTGTGAGGTTTCTAGTTCTTGTACTGTGAGTAAAATGTTGTCAGATTATGTGTTTGATATTGTGGGATGCATGTTCCTTCTTACAAGAACATAATACAAATTTCTTGGAACATGAAAACGATGGGTTAAAAATTACTATGGCCAGTAGGATTCTTGGCTTCTCAGAAAATTAGTAAGGATGTCAGAGATTATTGGTTCAGTTACAGATGATAATCGTTGACAATGTATAATTAATATGTTTTAGTTCCAGCGTATTTTCTTTCATGTAAATATGTAACAGGTTTTGCTGTTTCTTATTGCAAGATATCGGCATGGCTGGTGAAGGCATCTCGATAGATGAATTTATGGAGTACGACTCGATGGTCAGGCAGACATTTAAAAGTGAGAACGAAGCGTACAAGTTCTACTTAGCGTATGCGAAGAGCAAAGGGTTTGGTGTTAGAAAGGGCAATCTGAAATATAAGGGAAATAAGGAGGCTGTTGTCAACTCCCAAAAGAGGGAGATTCAAATTCTGGACTCACTCCAATCACGCAACAACCGCAAAGAAGTAATTGCTGCGGTGAGGCTCTAACAACATTTTATATAACTTACAGTTTATACGAATACGGTACTAAATTGAGTGATATGTTACTTGCAGCTTCTTGGAATGGAAACACATATTGATATAGCAGTGATGGAAAATGGAATGCAAGGAAGTAGATGGCCGGACACTCAAGTGGCTTCGTGGCCTATCAAAGACTATGAAGTGCCACAGCAAACAGATGGTTGTTCCTGTGCTCTCTCGGTGTTGAAATACATCCAATATTGGACTGGAGTGAGATTGTCGGCAATATTCAACCAGGTACCTACATCTTCCCTATCTAACTTAACTTTCACATATACAAAGGGTCCTAACGTCTACCTCCTATGCAGGATGACATAACACAGTTCAGAAGATGGCTTGCTGCTGCGTTGATCAATTCACCTCACAATGAGTTGAAAGTTCGGAAGGCCATACCAGCGTTTGACTTACAAGATGATTTAGAAGACCTCGACCTCGGAGGTGACGACGGACACAACGACAGCGGCCGAGATGTCTCGGGAGACGATGGTTCCGCACTATAGTTGTGTGGTGCTAGACTTAGGGTAGAGTTAATAGGATCGGGCGTGGTGTGGTTTTTGCCCCGTAGATGGTTTCCACACTGTTTTCAATTTTATTACTTTATCTATACAGCGGAGATGTATCAAACAATTCTTTTGGTTGTGCTACTTTATCTATACGGCAAATTGCCATAAATTTACCTACTTTTATCCGCATTGAATATCTACATTAATTTTTCATTAAAGTCTTTCACGCACAAAATCTTGTATTCTTTGTTTAATGATGCAATTCCCTTTGGTTTATAGGATGTGATTGAAAAACAAAATTTCTAAGTGGCTTTACACTTTCGGTCGCAATTTCCTTCTTACTTCTGTCCTTGGAAGCAACACATTCTTTTTAAACCTGGGGTTTCAATTCTGTATTATGCCAATGAATGATAGGCAAATGCTGTCCTGTTATGTCAACTTGTGCATCCTACCATTTAATTGATGATCAGGATTTTGTAAAGAGCCAACTTGGCCACCAACTTGGGAACTATCCATTGCCTATCTGAGTGCTCAACAGGTGTACTAATTAACTAGACTGAACTGAAACTGAAACATGCTCTATGTGGAATCTGAAACTGCACATGCTCTGCACTAATATCACATACAAAAAAAATCCTTGTGTACATGAGCCCCTGTACTTTCGGACTTGCTGCTATATATCACATACAAAAAAAATCCTTGTGTACATGAGCCCCTGTACTTTCGGACTTGCTGCTATATATCACATACAAAAAAAAAATCCTTGTGTACATGAGCTCCTGTACTTTCGGACTTGCTGCTATATATCATAT
>NC_041387.1:15744133-15758858 GCF_002162155.2 Triticum dicoccoides
ACAAAAAAAAAATCCTTGTGTACATGAGCTCCTGTACTTTCGGACTTGCTGCTATATATCACATAAAAAAAATCCTTGTGTACATGAGCTCCTGTACTTTCGGACTTGCTGCTATATATCACATACAAAAAATATCCTTGTGTACATGAGCTCCTGTACTTTCGGACTTGCTGCTATATATCACATACAAAAAAAATCCTTGTGTACATGAGCTCCTGTACTTTCGGACTTGCTGCTATACAAGCTAGTGTGGATTTCTGAATTTGAACAAGTACACAAGATGAGCAGAGAGGACGAGCATGGACCTGAACTGCTGCTGGTGTGATGGAACTCGTCCTCCTCCTAGGCGAGGACCATGGCTGGATCAGCTTTTTCCCTCCAAATCGCTTGTCACTGCTACACAGGAATGATAGATATCTTAATGATTCATGAACTAAGCTGAATAAGCCTAGGTCCAATTTCAGAATAAGCCTCGGTACAGACACAGCTAGCAAGTGGCGGTGCCTGGGCCAGAGACGATGGAGAAGCTAGCTTACGAAATCGAGGAAAGAAATGGGGGCCAATGGATCGATGGGTCGGATGCGAGTACCTGCATCGGCCGCGACAGATCTGTACGGCACTGGTCCGCGGCACGTAGGGCCTTGATGGCGACGGGGCATGCCGGCGACGTCTCGCCTTAGTCCTCCCCCTCGGCGAACCGCTCCACATCCCGCAGCTTAGGAGGGGAACACGAACGGCGGGGACATTTAGCCGCCGACCACACCCGCCTAGGACACCGGGGAGGGGCGGCGCCCGCGGTGCTGGCTCGTCCGGGTACGGCGGGGCACCAAACCGTACCGCCCGCAAATACTGCGCGGAGGGCACTCACGGCGACCGAGGTTCGCCGTCGTCCTGTCGCCATAGCGCCGCCATCGGTCGCCCTTTTCCTTTGACCTTTCATTCGAGGTTGTGTGCGTGGGCCTTCCGTCAGACTGCGGGTGAGGAAGGGCGACGATGGGTATTGAAAAAACAAATGATCACGTTAAATTCCACTAATGCCCTTCACTTGTTTTTCGGGGGAACCAGCCCGCGTTTTCGTTAAACAGTGAACTACCGAAACTACCCCTGAGCGCAAAATATACTATCAGAAATCGGGAGTAGTATTTCCATATCTGGGCCATCCATACAGAAAAATGAACGGCCAAAATTCATCTGATGCACCGTAAAATGTCTCTAAATATACAGTGTACGACACTAGCCATGCATGCGCTATCTAAATATCCATCGAAGCATGTCATCTTAGTGCCAAAAAGAGAAGCATGTCCTCTTTGCGTTAGTCCGTGGCTTGGGCTCTTTGTGTAGAGAGGAAACCCGAACAAACGATTAAGAACCTAGTTGGATTTTAGGAATATGAAAACACATAAATGGGGAAGATGCATGATTTAAATGTCACGTACCTAGAATCCTGCGAGAATTCTGCAGCAACCTCCTTTGGATGGTGCACTAAAAAAATAAAACGAGATATAAACCCGTGTTAAGATTCCTAGGGCGTAGGAATGAATTTGTAGTAATTTGATAACTCCAAGCCCATGATCCAAATGGTTTCCATAGAAAGGATTTCTTAGAGTTGTAATCATTCAGAGTTTCTATGAAAGTCGTATGTATACAATTCAAAGAGACCCTCCTAAGTGGGCATAAAAAACATCTTCTATTAGGTTTCTCTTAAATATGCAATCATGAGGTAATCTACACTGACCCAACACACTTCACAAGTCATTGGACCTTATTAATTATTGCATCGTTTGGAGTAGTACTACAAGTATTCAACCCAAACACGAGCCAAAATCGCACCATGTAGTATTTGGTTTCGCATAAGTATGGCGTGAGTGGTTGATGTTGAGAAGGACTAGAACCAAAAAGATATTGACGTTAGCGTCAAGAACTTGAGATGCCCCTCCTAGCAACAATACAACATTGACGTGTAGCACGGCTCGTCACTTTCACAAAAAGCCGGTTGGCCTGCCTCCGAGACTTCCCAACAGTATGTTATGTATGTTATTATTGAAATGCCACTACATTACAAAAGAAATGTCAATATCTTTCGTTCTTCCATGGATCCAAAAACCGGCTTGGATTCTACAAAACGCCGGCCGGGTCACATGCGCCGCGAGCCGCGATTAGAATAGGCATTGCTGGCGCTCTCCGAGCTAAAGGTCGGCCCGCCCGTGAGCCCATGACACACATCACAACCCTTGATTTGTCTCGGCTCTCTCTGGCGGCTCCCAACATTTTCTACAGGTACAGGCACGCATGGAAGTCGTGCCCTGCGTCTTGACCCCTGCGCTGTAACCTAGCGCCGAGGTCGTGATGATCGGTAGCATTGTCACGCAAACGGCGACGAGGCCCGCCTGCTCGCTGACGAGCAGTGCAGAGTAGAGTGCTGCGGCAGCACGTTCCTCGGTTGCTACCAAGATCAAGATCAGATAGGCATACCACCACGCCGATTGCCAAGACATCATCCACGAGAACCCTCGCCGCCGCTGCTGCTAGCCAGAGTGTTCGATCAAATCTGCCTGCAGCAGCATCTGCAACCGTATTGCCGGTACACGGTTAGCCGCCGGCGGATTTGCGTGCGTGCGCGGTTCTGTTTTGGTCTCCCAGATGCCACAAAGGCGAAACCGAACGCGGAAAAGGACGCGCCGGCCAACGGGCCAAGCCAGGCCACCACCCGTCCTGAGCTGAGCTCCTGATCGAGACCCCGGCCGTCACATCCGTCGGCCGATCAAACCTCGCCGAACTAACCCTGTTTGCGCCGCTATAAAACCTCCAGGAAACCCGCACCACGTCGTACCCGCATACCACCGAACCAAGAACCAGGCCTCCCGACCCCACCGTGAGCATGCGCTTCGCGTGAACGGCGCCGCTGCTCCGCTACCACATCGGCCCTTCTTCTTCCTCCTCGGACCACGCCGTCTCTTTGTGCTCTTCGTCTCAGACAGTTCCACTGGGAGCTAAGGAGCTAGCGTGATTCACTAATCTATAGCTGGAGAGGACAGGAGATACAGGCATGGAGCCCGGAGCTGTCTCGACAAGCAGGGCGGTGGCCTTCTCCTGGGAGCAGGAGCCGGGGGTGTCCAAGGAGAGCACGAAGAAGGTGGAGGCACGGACGCACCAGCTGCGCGTGCCGCCTCCGCCGGGAGGTCCCGGAGCACCGTCCCTGTCGCCGCCGGTGAAGGCGGTGAGGAGCAGGTCCAGCAGGCGGGGCGTCCGGCCGGAGGAGGACCCGTTCCTCGCGGCCTACGTCGCCTGCACGGCCAGCGGCAGGAAGACCGGCCGGGGGCACACCGAGGCCCAGAAGATGCTCGGGTAGGCCGGG
Source organism: Triticum dicoccoides (assembly GCF_002162155.2). Lineage (NCBI taxonomy): Eukaryota > Viridiplantae > Streptophyta > Magnoliopsida > Poales > Poaceae > Triticum > Triticum dicoccoides. The sequence continues at coordinate 15,747,489 of NC_041387.1, forward strand.
CTTAGGTTTGCTCTTGGGCTTGGCCTCTCTTGCAAGACCTCTTGTGGTGTTGCGGAGCACAGCGTCGTCAGCCTGGCTAAAAAACCCTGAAATGGAAGATCATTAGATTTCCCTAAAAAAAGGATGATCATTACATTGACTATTTCTGGTGTTTTTGTACTATACGATTTTTTTTGCCATTTTGTACTACTGCTGATGTCCTGTGGTGCAGATCATGTTCGTTAGTGGATGACAAGTACAGTAGCAACAAAATCAGAATCCTATAGTTTGGAGTTTTAAATTCAGTCACATGTTTTTTTGAGTGGTGTTAGGACCTTAATTTTTAGCTAAAAAGGCGACGACCAATGAACATGTGACCAACTTCTGAACTTTGGTGACAAAACTTGTCTACGAATGAGATTATACCGAGATACACGCGCACGCATAGTTGTGTAAATATGGATATCAGATTTCAGTCTTTGTTGGATATAGTTATGTACTATCAATCTTAACACCCCACCAAGAGGTGGCTTTTTGGCGGTACAATAAACGTTAAATTTTGAGAAAATGAAGTTTGGTTGTATGAGCAATGGAAGTATTATTTGTAGGAACAATTTCAAATTTTGGAAATTACATGAACATTTCATTTGATGTACTTGAACGCCTTATCTAACTCATATGAAAATTTTCTATATATGATGGGGCACATATTTATTAAAGTAGTATTTACATAAACATTTTTTAGAACATATAAAAGTCTTTAGCCATTTATGGTTTTACTAAAAAAACGACTACTTTTCATCAGCTTCAAGAAAATTGCACTAGAATTTGAGACCAACGTCTAAAAATATCATACTAAAGCTACAATAATAACTAGAATGGAAATATAATTATTGAAGTTAAAAGTTACGTAAATATTTTTAACCATAGTTGAAAATATTTTTCCATTCATGATTTTGAAAGGCAAATTTTAATAAAAATATATTTTATTTGGCTCATCGACATCCATAACTTACCACATCTACAAAACGAATTACTCCCTCCTTTCACAAACATAAGATGTTCTATCCTTTTTCTGATTTGGTTGCGTGTTTGTTTACTCATTTCAGTCTGTACGTAGCTCATATTAAAATATCCAAACCATCTTATATTTATGAATGGATGGAGTATAATGCAGTAGTTGGATCGTTAAGTTGTATACATTGAAGCATGAAAAGATCAGAAAACACACTGAACTACACAAAGTAAAAGATTTAAGGGCCGGGCCTAATACACCAAGAGGGTGCGTGGTCCTGCATTCAGACGCAAAAAAAGGATGCAAGAGCTATATACCCGCGACAGCTATATCTCTCTTAATGTAAGAATAGCTCTCATCTCGCCAGAAAGCACTTCCGACTGGGGCCGCAAGTGATTAGTGTTTTTTTGCTTTGCGCTAGCTCGGCCGGGGTTAGTTGCGGAGGCGCCTATACCTTGCTTGAGGCGACTTCGATGGTAGGCTCACCTGACGCGAATGCCATACTGGGTTAGCTCAAGCGTGCGGGAGTCCACTTCCTTGTTTTTTCCCTGTTTTTTTTTAACCTTTTTTTCATTTTTGATTTCCTTTCTTACATTTGTTTATACTTCCAAATATTCTAAACATATACTACTATATTACCAAAAATATAAACTTTATCTGCATTTTTTAGAAATGTGAATCATGCATTTGAAAAATGTTAAATGTGTAAATAAAAAAATGTTCCTCATGTTTACAAAAGATGTATAATGTGTATGGAAAACAATAGATATCCAAAAATATATGTTTTCTATAAATGTCAACAATCTGTTTCAAAAAACATTAAAATGCAAAAAAATGTTCCTGATATATACCAAAAATGTAGAATGTGTATTAAAAAAGTTAACGTAAAAACATATATTTCTAAAATGTTGACCGTGTAACAAAAACATGGTAGTAATATTTTTATTAAAATGGTAAACATCGATAAAAACTGTTCCTCATGCATACCAAAAAAATTAAAATGACTACAAAGAAATAGTCCTTAAACACAAATATTTGAAAAAATGTTAATCATCTATTTAGAAAAATGCTAAATGTGTACAAATTTTTTCCCGATGTATACGAAAAATCTAGAACATATATTGACACTTTTTTATGTTCAACATATAATTTTTGAAAGATGTTTATTGTGTATAAAAAATGTTAATAATACATTTCAAAAGTGTTAAACATGTACTAAAAATGTTCCTATACTAGCAGAATGTACAATGTGTATAAAAAAAGTACTCCCTCCGTCCCATAATGTAAGACGTTTTTTGACATTAGTGTAGTGTCAAAAAACGTCTTACATTATGGAACGGATGGAGTAGTCATCAAATATTAATATGTTCAAATGTAATAATGTATTTACAAGTTGTTAAAAATGTTTCTAATGTAAACATAAAATGTGCAAATATGTATGAAAAATTTAGAGATGTGTTGAATAAAACTGAAGAAATGAAAGAAAGAATCAAAAGAAACTCCTCAGAAACGAAGAAAAGTGGAAACCCGAAGAAAACCATGAAAAGTAAGTAAATAAGAAAGAAAAACTAAAGACAAGTAAAGAAAGCTGACGAAAACCAAGAAAGAAAGAATAAATAAAGTAAAAAGAATTGAAAAGGAAAAACAAAATAAAAACAAAGAGAAAAGAAACAGGACAACTGCAGAAAAACAATGCAAAAATAAATTGAAGATAGGTAAAACATAAGAAACCCGAATAAAACAAGAAAAACCAGAAAAGAGTTTTAAGAAACCCAATGAAAATACGAAACAACTAAAAAAGCCAAAATTGGAGAAGAAACCTACATAGGAAAATAACCGAAAGAAACCAAAAACTAAACCCAGTTTTTTAGGGGGGACAATTTAAACCCAATGAACGAAAGAGTTGCTATTTTAAGAAAAGCTTAGGGTTTCTTTACCTCCCGTCGGCGCCGCCGCCAATCCGCCTCGTCTCCGGTGGCCTTAGGGCCATGACGGCGCGGTGGATCTCGGCCCTTGCCAATGGGAGGGCTCCGTTTTTAGATGTTTTTTCAAGTTTTGTTAGGGTTTGTGTCCTGCTCAGGAAGACGAGACGACGGCGGCTCCCTGAAGATGAAATAAGGTCTTCCCCGCCTAGCCCCCATTCTGGTGGTGTGCCTAGCATCGCGGGTGGTCGTGTGAAGGTGTGTCTCCGGCGGATCTATCCTTGGTGGATTTGCTTGGATTTGGTCGTAGTTTGTCTATGTTTGTGTTTCTTCAGGTTTGATCCTTCCGATCTACGCTACTCTTCATCGGCGGCGATTGTTGTTCTGTTGCGTTGGTCCTATGGGGCCTTAGCACGACGACTTCCCGACTGTCTACTACAACAAGTTTTGCCTGACTCCGGCGAGAGAGAGACAATGACGGCGGCGCGTCTTCGGCTCGCTTTAGTGCTTATAGTCGTCGCTAGGTGGTTTATGGACCTAGATGTAATTTTTATTATTTCTGGTGTCCGTTGAATTGTCATGATTGAAGATGAATAGATTGAAATTTTTCTCGCAATTTTTTTTTTAACCCAATGAACAAAACTCAGCGAACCAGAACGAAACACAACGAATGAAAATAAAAACAGATGAATTGGCCCGACCTAGTATCTATAGTAAGGGATGAAGCTTCAGGCACGGACGGATCCATCACACTAAACCAGATATAGCTCCCAAGGTTCGTTGCCTTAACTGCGTTCGTTTCTTTCAGTTTTAATCTTTGTATGTTTTTCGTTTCCTTTTCATATTTCTTTGTTTTTTATTCTATTTCTTCACTGACATTCTCCATTTTATTTGTTTTCTTTGATTTTTCACTCGTTTTCTTTGTTTCCTTCACAGTTTTCACGGGTTTTTAATTTGTTTTTATTTGTTTCTTTCTTGGGTTTTTTGAGTGTTTTTGCTTACGTTTCTTTCTTCATTTTTCTTTGTTTCTTTCTTGATTTTTTTTTTGAGGAACTTGACAGTGGGAGAGAACTCCCACTGCATATTTTTCATATATCCATATAAATGGGGTGTTTACATAGATATATCACTTACATCACATCCCACCCTCACTACTGGTGTCACCAACAGGGGGGTGGTCAGCTAAGCCATGATCAGCACTCACACACTGTTTTTGGTTCTACGCAAGCTAACAGAGTACAGAAAAAAGAAGGACTCAACTAAGTGTGTCACAATATGAGAGCAGGGCAGCCCTGCGTGCACCTTTCACTCTATGTTGCGAGAGCCCCAAGTCCTCCTTGAAACGCTGAAACCAAGATGTAATGCTTGGGGCTACACCTCTGAAGTGCTTATTATTTCTTTCTTTCCACAAACTCCAGGCAGCAGTGTAGAACGTTTCGATGAAGAAAGGATGGGGCAGAATGGTTTGTGCGTTCTGCAGCGCCACAAACCTATTATGGAAATCCGGCCAGTCAACACCTATCCTGGCCCAGCACCTTTCACTAAACTGGCAAGTGAAGATCATATGCTCAAGAGTCTCCTGAATGTTTCGCCCGCAAAGGAGGCACGTGAAATCACCCCCAATATCATAATGTCTCCTCCTGAGCATGTCACAAGTGTTCAACCTGTCTTGCAGCAACAACCATCCAAATACCTTGATTTTCATTGTACAGTTAGATTTCCAAAGGAGCCTAAAAGAGGGATGAGCTGTTGCGTCGCGGGAAAAGTTGTTATAATAATCTTTTGGTCTGTATTTGGCTGCACCCCAAATGTAGTGCCAAACATCAGATATTGTCGTCGTTGGGTGTATGTGGGATGTTGCATGCTGGACATCCCGTACCTCAATAAGAGCACGGGCAGACAGCGGTAGGTGAAAGGTTTCATGCAGCTCATCGTTGGCCCAGAAGTCAGCGACCGTCATGTCCTCATGCACAGCAAAAGAGAAGGCGCGTGGGTGTGAAGATTGAAGCACATCATTGGACCACAGATCCTTCCAGAGCAGCGTGGTTGATCCATCAACCACTTGGACACGAGTGATCCCCCTGTAAATGGGCGTTAGTTTGAGAACGTCTTTCCACCAGAAAGACCCGATCGAATCCACCGCATGAGGCACCTGGGTGGCATAGTGATTATCCCAAAGCATTGTAACCCATGGCACGTCCAGCTTGTTATAGAACTTGTGCAAAAACTTTAGCAGGAGGGCATCATTATGTATTTGAATGTTGATTACTCCCAGCCCGCCCTTACTCTTGGGCTTGCAAACTAGATCCCAGGCAGCCAGCGAGTTGCATTTTTCTCCTTGATCAGTTTTCTTTTTCCAGAGGCATCTCCTTCGAATCTTGTCTAGAATTCCAATCAGTTTCGGAGGGAACTTGAGCGTGCACATGGCAAACACCAGGAGTGATGTGACAGAAGCATTGAGCCATGAGAGGCGGCCCCCATAAGACATCATGGCGATCGTGGCAGTGAGACGACGTTCCATTTTGCAAACCAGAGGCATGAATTCTTGGATGGTTGGTCTTGTAGTGCCAAGTGGGAGGCCCAGGTAGGTGAAGGGCATTGCACCTACATTGCATCCAAAGATAGCGGCCAAGCTTGAAGCTGAAATTGCATCCATGTTGATTGGTACCAGCGTTGATTTGTGGAAATTAATTTTGAGGCCGATCGAGGATGCATAGTCAGAAAGGATTTTTTTGACACGTATAGCTTGATTTGGGCAGGCAGGCAAGACAAGTAGCGTATCGTCCGCGTATTGGATCACCGGGTAATCAGTTTGCCCTAAGCAGGGAAAAGGCAGGCTGATATCTCCACGTCTGAAAGCATCATTGATCGCGCATTGAAGAAGCTCGGCAGCGAGGACAAAAATGAGGGGGGAGAGAGGGTCACTTTGCCTCACCCCACACCGGCAAAGAAATTGTCGGCCAGGGACTCCATTTAGTAGGACCGACGAACGACCCGAGGAGAAAAGGCACTTGATCCAAGAGATCCACTTGTCGTTGAAACCCATTTGCTGCATAATGCAAATCATCGGTTCGTGTGCAATAGTATCAAACGCCTTAGCGAAATCCAGTTTCAGAAGAACAATTGGGCGGCCCGAGCTTTGACATTGATGAAGATATTGGTATGCCCACGCCAGGCAATCCTGTATCGTGCGCCCTTTAATGAATCCATACTGGTTTCGGTGCACAAGGGAGATGATGACACGTTGAAGTCTATCAGCTAGCAGTTTGGTAATCAACTTGAGGCAGCAATTGAGCAGAGTAATGGGTCTGAAGTCATTTACAGTCTCAGGAGAGTTGATCTTAGGCCCGTTTCATGGACTATTTCTTTGTTTTTTCTTCTTTCCTTCTGTTATTTTGCAATGGTTTTCTTAGGCTTTCATTCATTTCCCTGGTTTTCTTTGTCTTTTTTTTGTTTTTATTGGTTTATCCTTTTTTCTTTGTTTTTTTGTTGGTTTTTATCCTTTTTTGTTCAACACATGTTAACTTTTTCAGTACACATTTAACATGTTTCATATACAATAGAAATAAATCTTATAGACATGTTTAACTTTTAAATATATGACTAGCATTTTTTGGAAACTTGCATATTTTGATGTCTACTTTTTTTTGTATATTTTTGCATACACACTATACTTTTTTGCTATATATCCTATATGTTTCATTTGCTCAATACACATTTAACATTCTTAAGTACAAGTTTAACATGTTTCATATACATGGCGCACATTTTTCAATACATGTTGTATATCTCATTCATTTACTTAATATACGCTTTGCATTTTTCATATGCACTAGGAACATTTTCTATACAGGATGAACATTTTTCATACACATTGTGTTTTTTTTTATAATTTTCATATACATGATAAACTGTATGCATTTCATATTTTAAATGTTTGAATAAAAAATCAAATACCTAATTAGCATTTTTTAAATGCTCGATTAACATTTTTTAAATATATGATCAACTTTTTTATAGGCGTTGTATAACTTTTTATATACATTTTTTCGTATACATGATGATGAACGGGGGAGCGAGAGAGATGCGGGGAGGAATGGCTAGGACGCATGCGAGAGGCCAGCGCAAAGTTGGGCCGGCTAAAATGAATGCAACCAATGTCAGACACCCAAAAATGGCAACCACCACGTCCAAAAAAATACCGCCGTCCGGATTTACTCCCTCCGTCCGGAAATACTTGTCGGAGGAATGGATATATCTAGATATATTTTAGTTCTAGATACATTCATTTTTATGCATTTCTCCGACGAGTATTTCCGGACGGAGGGAGTACGTCCTAGAGCAGGTTGTTTGTATCGGGTTATGTATGGGAAGTTCGATCGTTAGTCTCGATTAATTATCCCACGCTGCAGCCACGCACACAGATTAATTCCTGCTCGCTGAAGCAGGTTGTTTGTATCGGGTTATGTATGGGAAGTTCGATCGTTAGTCTCGATTAATTATCCCACGCTGCAGCCACGCACACAGATTAATTCCTGCTCGCTGAAGCTTCCTTCCTCCTCCTCTGAAAAAGACACGAGAGGAGTAAATCCAGAGGTTAACAAACGCGACAAAGAAGACAGGATCGATCTAGCCCATGTGAGGACGGACGAGGAGAAACGGGCAAAATAAGCATGCGACACGCCATGGTCGCCAGACATGCTTAGCAAGTTATGGTAGTAGCAGGCTAGCAGCTGCAGCACGTCGGGAGCATTAACCAACCCCAGTTTTGTTTTTGTTTTGCTTTGCTTTGTATATTATTGTAGCACACGCAGCGCTCGGTGCTTTGTCGCCTTCGTGTCCGTCTGCATGCACGTGTAGAAAGAAGGGTAGCGGAGAGGCCGGCCGGCCGGAGCGCACGGCCACGGCCACGAGCCCACGACAAAGGGTGGGTTGCCACAGGGCATCCAAGGCTGGCTGGGTGCGAGTGAGCAAACGAACCGCTGCCGCCTGCCGGAAGGGAAAGGACTCTAGTACTACTGCACAGTGTACACTGCCTGCGGTCCAGCTGTGCAATCGTTCGCATCTGCGGTCCATGAGTGAAGTCTATTTTAAACCTTGAATTCGTACCGCTCGTCTGAAATGGACTCCGACCTCTCAATCCCTGAAATCGGTACCCTGTACTTTTGAATCCGAGTAAACCTTAACCCTACACCTGTTTGGCACACCGGGAAAGAATCAATCCCGGCTGAGTTCATCACTAATCTCATTGACTAGGCGGGTCCACTACATGTCATCTTGGTCTTGTTCCCCAATCTCTCTCCGGCTAAGTCGATCCATGTCCTACTCGTGTCCGCATCTGCCAAGACGGGACTCACGCAGTCACACTGTACGCTGCAGCTCGTGTGTCCGATCGACGTCTCGCGTGCGTGTGTCCAGAAGAGATCGATCTAATCGATCAAGCTAGGCTCACGTAGACGTAGTAGCTAGTGCGTGCTTGTAGAGGAATCGACCAAGGCATCAAGCTATCCATGACCATGTACATGCGCGTCTTCATTCGGAGCTAGAGGAGGAGTGTCCGATCCATGCATGGTGGTGCACCGTGCGCAGTATCATGCGAGACGTCCTGTGTTTTGTCCGTACGCGATCAATTCCAGGCCTAAATTTGGGCCACACTTGTGTTGGTGCGGACACGCAGCAGACGTGCGCGACGCCCGTCCTTCTCCCTCCCCCCTGGCTCGCCAGTCAGCGGGAAAGCCACCCTATTTCCCAAAGAACCCCCATTCGCTTGCCATGGACGACGCGCTAATTCTCGGCGCCGCTGCCGGCCTCGCCTCCACCATCGCCAAGCCCCGCGCCGCCCGCAAAACGGTGGCGCCGACCAAGAAGGAGTTGACCGACGCGCAGCGGGCCATGCAATCGGCCAAGAGGGCTGGCCGGAGAAAGGTGCAGGCCCTCAAGTTAGAAGCCGAGGCGGCCGCTGCCCTTGCCGTCGCCGCACAGCAAGAGGCCGCCATTGCAGGAGAACAATGCCCTTGTCGATGCGGCCACTAGCTACCTAGGGTTTGACAACCCAGACTAGCACGGGCTTGTCGCGGCCACCGTGGTCGCGGCCAACACGGGCTCGTCGGCTGTTTGTTCGCCACGACCAGAGCCGCCGTGCACGTTGACCACCGCAGACGCCCGGCTTCCATCCCCACCCGCAAGCCTCCTGTTTCTCCACCTCTCCCGGGGACTGTTCGGCGGAGGTGAGTGTGGTCGCGCCGGCCAGGCCCGTGGCCATGGCCATCGACCTCAACGCCACACCTGTGGCCGATGGATCGTCCACCGGGGCCAGAGGAAATGCCTGTGAGAGATTCCCGTCGGCATACATCATGGCGCCCACAAAAGAAGTGACGCTCTCTTGCATGTTGAAGGGGGTGGAGATCATGAAGGTGGACTTGAGCACGGTGTCCCCGAGGGCGAGGCCTTGGTTCGAGAAGATGCATGACAACATGCTCAAGCTTGATGATTGATCTATGTCGGAGATCGTCATCTTTGTATGCTGGCAAGTGTGCTGGCATGACCACGGCCGAGATGGCGTGGTTGAACTCTCATCCTTTTATATGTGCCGACATATGTGCCAGCCACTAGCAAATGCGTCAGCATGAACTGTGTGGTATTTTATTTGTAGGCTGGCCTTTTGTTAAAATCAAAATGTTTCCTGCAAGGGCGAGAATTGAGTCGGCCTGTTGAGTGCACTGGTCCGACACAGGCGGACGACGAGCAGGCAACCGACCCAAATGAATGAAAAATGGATAAAGTGTGCATCTATTTGACCCGGCGCGTTGAAGTTGCTCTTATTAAACTTAAAGAAAGAAGAAATCGCAAGCAAAGAACTTGGCTTTGCACTGCGAAAATACTAGTGCACGCCATGAACAGCGCGAGGGAGCTAGGCCAGATTAAGACCACGTCATGAACAGTGCTCCTCGTCGACCTCCATCTACTATCGCCACAGTGCTACTCTAGCTAGCTAGTTCAGTAGCTTGCTGCGGCTGATCTGTACTGCAATCGCCCAGAATGGCGGAGTCCCCGCCGCAAACCACACTAGCTAGCACGGCGCTCACGACCTAGGAGTATGTATGCCGCCCAGCAGGCTTGACCCGAGAGAGACGGACTGGACTAGCTTGGACCGTAACACCCGCGTGTGTGTCGCACGCTTCGTTCGACCCCAAATGCATTGCGGGCAGACGCGGACAGCGGCGGCACCGGTCTGTCGACGGCCCAATTAAGCTCGCTAACAACTGCCGGTGCAAGTGGCGACTGTTGGAGCACATGACGACGGACGCTGTTGCACCATGAAAGCCGCAGGCTTACACACACATCGATGCAATGCATTTCTTTTTTTTTCGAGAAAATTTCCGATCTATTCATCTTCAATCATGGCAGTACAACGAATACCAGAAATAATAAAAATTACATCCAAATCCATAGACCACCTACCGAGCACTGAAGCGAGCCGAAGACGCGCCGCCGTCATCGCCCCTCCATCGCCGGAGTCGGAAACAACTTGTTGTAGTAGACAGTCGGAAAGTCGTCGTGCTAAGTCCCCGTAGGACCAGCGCACCAGAACAACAACCGTTATAGGACCAATGCACTCCGTATACGAAACAGAAACAAAACAAAAATTCAACGATGCATGAATTAGTGCCCTTTTCTTTTCGTTCATTTTCTTTTTGGAGAACAGTCTTTTTTTTTTTGGAGTGCTTTCTGGAGAACAGTCGGGAGGATGGATCTGCTACACAAAACAGCAACGTCGGCCCAGTTTGGCACGTTGGTGCAGTGATGCTGCGGTACGTGAGAGAGAGAGACAACGGAACAGTGGACGGCCCGATCGATCGACTGCATGATTTTGTACCGCGGCCGGCCGTGGACGGGACCGGCGGAAGCGTACGTTACTGTGCGCACCAACGTACCGCACCCACATGCCCATACAGACGGACCCTCATATTTCGTTCCGTGTATTCACATATTTTAAATTTGAACTCTCAAATCCATGCAAATACATATACGTCGATCATGCAACATAATATTGCACGTAATTAGTTGCTGGTATCAAGCATACATAGCGTTTACATAAAATTAATTTGAAGTGTCAAACTCAAGCATTGTCTCCTTGGTTGCCATTGTGGATCCATATGTACTCCACCAGATCATTGAGTAGCTGCGTGTGCACATGTTGATCTTGAAGATTCTGATACATTTGCAGAAAGTTCATAAGCTGAACCGCATCTTGATTTTCTGGGATTTCTACTTGTTCTCCGGACACCCTGTCCTGGTTGATCACTCTTCTCCATTTGATTGGGCCCTTGAAGTTGAGAATATGCTCCATTTACCGGCCCATTTCCTCTTGCATGCTCATGAGCATGATCATGTCCACTTCTTTGTCCGAATCCGACAGGGCGGGGCGCGGGCCGCCGGGGCGCGCGCGCCAGC
>NC_041387.1:15759244-15762133 GCF_002162155.2 Triticum dicoccoides
GGCGCGCGGCGCTCGCCCCCGGGGCGCAGGCAGGGCGGGGTGCGTGCGGCGCCGGCCATCGGGGCGTGGGCTGGTCCTGCAGGAGGCGGCGACGATGCTAGGCGGGACGGACAGGTTTTGGTCCTGGACGCGCTGGGCGCGGATGCGTTCGAGCACTGTCCGGGGGCCGGACGTCCGCTTTTTCGCTACCCATATGGATAAAATCGGACGTCCGGATGGGTCACGGATGGGTCACGCAATGGAGTTGGCCTAAGAAAGAGAGAGAACGGAACAGTGGACGGTTGGCTCCATCGACATCGATTGCATGCATGCATGATTATGCTTATGATTGTACCGTCAAAAATGCTAGACATGCAAAGATTTACAGGCTTTTACATGCTCTTTTCATCTAACAACCAATTATAAACCTCTTCCCTCCTGATTTTCAAGGGATGGACCGTCTCGCTCATCTGATCATCAATCAAGACTAACCTATCCTGTAAAAATCTGTAAACTGTTTGTACGTGTAGCATTACCGACCATGGCCGGCCGTGGAGGGGACGGGTGGACACGTACGTTTCTGTGCGCACCAACGTACCGCACCCACAGCGGTTGCAGCTTGTGTCGGGTGGGGCATCGCCATCAGCTATCTATCAGGGCAGCGTTCGGGTGGGCAACCGTGCAACCGGCCTGCCATCACCGCCGCGCCATTAATGGCGCACATGGCGTGACGCCGCGGCACCACCGGCGCCGGAGCCCGGACCACTCGTCGGAGGCCGGAGTCCGCCCGAAAAGCAACCGCTTCTTCGGCTAGCTCCTCGCCGGGACCGTACGGGGCGCAGCAACCATCGCCGTGAATGCCGCTTGCCGCGTAAAGCTCTACCGGTCCAATCCATGCGTGCGTCCTTGCAAAGACCACCGTGCTCAAAGCCTGAAACCCGATCCTCCGTTCGTGGCAACGGCTGAATTTGGTAGAGTAGTACTACATCAACTGTGAACTGTATCTCGTGCTGAGTTTCAACTTTCAACCAAGCTGCAAGTACGTGTCCATGCAGCTGTGCTTTGTTTCTTTCCCCAACCTGTACGTGTCCACTCGCTGATTCCTCAAGCCGTACGCCGCACGATCGGCGTAAGCGAGCTGACACGTTTGGTTACTGAGCTAAGCGTACTCCATGAGAAACGCTAGGGGTGCATGTGACTACAAAAACTGGCATTTCAGAGCGCATGTTCATTTCTTGGCGCTCCAGGTCCAGACAAGACAAGTTGACGAGTATCGCATCACGCTAATAAATATTTCCGCGGCGCGCCCACGCCCGCATGTGTGCGTGTTGAAGGCGAGACGTTCATTAAATGGGGTTTGTCCCCTTCTAACCGCCGTTTTGATTTGCTGCGATTTTCAGGTACTAACACAGCTGCCGGACCCTCCACATGATCAAACCAAAGACAAGATCATCGTCTAACTTCTACTCCCTCCGTTCCACAACGTAGTGCGCCTGCGCTTTCCGAATCTAACCTTGACCGTAAATTTAACCAACGAGACCGATTGCGGCGTGCAAAAATTATACCACCGAATTCGTATCGAAATACGAATTCGGTGGTATAATTTTTGCACGCCGCAATCGGTCTCGTTGGTTAAATTTATGGTCAAATTTAGATCTCGGGATGCGTGGGCGCACTACGTTATGGAACGGAGGTAGTACTAAAATACTTTCTTTGTTTTTATTTACTCCGCATATTAGTTTGGTTCAAAGACAAGTTTTGTAAACTTTGACAAAGTTTATAGACAAAAATATTTACATATACAATAACAAATTAATATCATTAGATTCATTATCTAATGTATTTCCACATCATATAGATTTATTATGGTAAAGGGTTGTATTCTTTTCTATTAACTTGGTCAAACTTTATAAAGTTTGACTTCAGTCAAGTCTATATGGAGAGTAAATAAAAACGGAGAAAGTACATAGTTTTATGTATCCACAAGGCTTTCTTGTTGATAGAAAAAAAAATTAAGTACAAGGGAAGATATACAACACATGCACGAACTCAAGGTGACGTGAATACGATGCCATGACAACGGGTGCTTGGCCCGAACAAGCAAACGACACAGCTAAACCAACTTGAAGTCTAACAACCACAAGTCCAACATTGGGGACCCGTGAACACAGAAGACGACGCCCTCGGAATGGAAAACGGTGTCGTGGCGTCATTGTCGTCTGATTCAAAGGATCGGGCCTAGGGTTTTCCCTGGTGCTCGGAGAGGGGCATAGAGAGAGACCATGGCAACACCTCCAAGGAGGGGACGACACTCGCCACTGCCACCAGCAAGCCAAGCAGGGATTTCTCCCTGGGCTATGTCTGAGCAATCCCAAAGCCATCGGACCAGGAACCTGGAGTTAGAAGTCAAATGTAGGTCAACCGCCATCACCAGAAGGGGATCCGCGCTGGACGTGACGAGGGGCGGGGCGAATGGGCCGATGCAAGGGACCCGATGGCGTTCGACGACGCCGACAAGCCAGGAACTAGAGGAGATGCACATCCGGGCCGCTAGGGCCAAGGCTGTCAGGATACTGGCCAGCCATAGAGGCTGGAGGAGACACAATCTCCAGAGCGCCGAGGTCGGCGTCGTGCTGGAAGAGACAAGACAACCCAAAGACATTGAAAAACGTAGGTTGAGTGCCACCGAGTCCGGAGCTACACCGGGAAGGGTTCCACTGCAAAGGCACGAGCGCGGCGGAATTCCAACAGGCGCACCATAAGGGGCAACCACCGATGGGGTGGCACCACCAGAAGCACACCCGAAAGCCATCATCTTGAAGTCATGGCCGCATATCGGAGGAAATGAGCGCCACTGCGACACCACAATGGCGTCCCGAGACAAGCAAAGGAGCACACCACCCTTAACCC
>NC_041387.1:15762452-15774645 GCF_002162155.2 Triticum dicoccoides
TCGGACGGGCCGACATGGAGTCGTGCCAAACGAGACACCCCACCGCCACCATATAGGGAGCCGGCGTGAGCTTCACCGTCCGCTCCTCCGATGGTGGCGAGGTGATGGGGGCTGGGAGGGGGCTGTGGTGGTGGTGAGCTACGGTTCCCTCGCCGCCACCATAGAGGGGGCGCGGGGACTCAGCGTAGCGAAAGCCAATCTAAATATATATATGAATTTCAATTCTATTTGTTTGTAAGCTGGGACAGGGTTCACTATGTTATAGCATTGCATTTTTTTTGTTCTGCCATTGCCGTGACCTAATGGTGAGAGCCAAGGCTTAACCTTTCTTCATTTCCTTTCCACCAAGGAGAACCGTCTCTCTAACAACCTGTTCAAACTTCCATTGAGTGGTAGTTGTACTACTACTACAACCACTTCTTTTTTGATGATGATAAAAGTATAACAGTCTAGTGTCCCTGTTAGCAGCACTACTGTCCTTAACCTACCAATTAACTAATCAACTGCTACTAACATAGCATGGTGTGATTCAAAGAAGGTACTGTACTACTCTACTGCCACTTTGACCCGGCTTAACCAAGCAAGATGCAGGCACATGGTCAGAAAGTGCACCCTAAACTAATCAGCCTTGTCCTTTTACCCCAGCTGCACAGGGCCTCCTTGCTTTGCCTCTGCTCCATCTGGAACTCCGCAATGCGCATGCTGCTAGGATTCCAAATGTGGATTGTGCTGCCGATTGATTGATTAATTTTTTCTGCTCCACGGACGAACTGAATTGAATCCCAACAATGATGCCCTTTTCTTCATTTGGCCACGCAGCTTTGATCTTCGGGCCTCCGGGCCACAGATTTGCCCGCTCGATTTCAATGGTTTTGTCTGCTGGCCAATTTCAGAACGGGAGCCAAGTGCCCCATTCTGCCAATGTGGCCATGCTCCAACCAAACTTTGCAGCTTGGAAACTCACAGTGTTTTGCATGAATACTTACAAGCCAAGGCATTAATTTGCTAGTCTTGTTAGATGCTGCTGGCGAGGTTGTTATTAACAATGAAGGAAGAGAGCTTGCCCTTTCATCACTCACTATATGTGTAGGGTATCCTATGTGTACCGTTCAGCAGATTGGGACGGTTTTGAACCGCCTTTTCGTTAATTAACTGAACAATTCTCTTCTGCCTGATTAGTCAACAGATTGTGACGGTTTTGGACCGCTTTTTTGTTAATTAACAGAACAATTCTCTTCTGCCTGATTAGTCGATGAGACAAATCTTTTGCCTCTGACCTATAAAAACCATTGCACTACTAGAATTACCTTTTCTTTTTGCAGACTAGGCAACATGGAACCTACCCAGCAAAGTCCCCAGGCACAGAGCAGACCAAGACTTTGGGGCTGGGGAACAAAACAAAATGATCTTCACATCAAGAAGCCTCACATTACACAGATCCTCTGCTACTAGCACTAGTAAATTTTTAACCACCCCACAAGCCCTCTCAATTTGTCTGTCTGGTCAACGAGAAGGTGGTGAAAATAATGTACAGTGTGAGGCGAGCATGTCGCAGACGGTCTCCCTCCTGATCTCCTCGAAGATGAGGGTCTCTATCCTGGCGCCGATCTCCCTGACCTCAGGCTCCAGCCCCCTCCTCCATTGCTGCGTGTGCTCTGACAGGTCCAGCTCCACCATCCCGGGGATCTTGTAGATGTCCCCCGCGATCCTCTCCCACGACGAGATCTGCTCCTCGATGCACTTGCCGCCGCGGTTGCCGGCCGCCTCTTCGTCCTCTTCCTCTGTCGTCTCCATTGCAAGAGCCTTGCCGCCGTGGACGTTGTAGGTGAAGCACAGCGAGGTGGGGCCATGGAAGTCTGAGGACAAAATTGAGGGTGAGCTCCCGGAGGTTGATGGCTTCTCGTCCTCCTCCCCTGTCGAGAGAACAGAGCAAAACAAGAAAGATAAAATCAGCCAGGGATTTTAACATGAGAGTGAGTCCATGGCGTGATCGATTGAAGTCAGGGAGCTTACATCGGGGATGCACCGGAGAGTCCTCGTCGGAGTGCAGCTCCAGGACGGAGACCGGGCTGAGCTGCCGCGACGAGTCCACCTCCATGTCCGTCTTCCACCTCGCTGCTCCCTCTCGCTCGTACTCGTCGTCGAACTCCATGGCACGGGCATCGCATTCGCCGCTGTGGCCGGCAGACCGCCGCAGCCGACGGAACTCGCGGTCGCCGCCGACGCCCACGCCGGTGAAACACCCGCCGCCAAGATTTTCCCAGCGGAACGCGCTCCTCAAGGCCTTGCCGCACAGCACCTTGCTCAGCGCGGACCTGAGGCCGCCAATGCCACCGCCACCGCTCCTCTTCTTGAAGCCGTGGTTGCAGAGCCTGAGCAGCCGCTGGCACGCGGCCACCGGGCAGCAAGCCCCTCCTGCTCCTCCCCCGCTGCCTGCACCTCCACGGCCGCGCCGCGGCCTCCGAATCTTGGCGGCCTCGACGAGGAACGGCTCCTGCTGCTCCTGGAGCAGCTCCGACAGCCTCCTCCCGGCGGCCATTGCCGCTCCTGGCTAGCTCCCGCCCCTTCTTGGAGCACACAACCGTGGCTCACTGACTAAGAACACGAGGAGGTGGCGGCAATGCCGGTCTGCTCAGTGCATTGCAAGGGGGTGGCTCCGTCCGTCCATTGAAGCGGAGGCGGAGGCGGAGGCGGTGATTGGGGGTGGGGGAGGGGGACAGTGCGTGGTTTCTCTTGTACGCATGTGTGGGAGGTGAAGCCAAGATGGAGTGGAAGGGAGGGAAGGGATCATAGTATTCTCATATGCTGGGCTGGGGCTGGGGCTGGGGATGGAGAAGGAGGTGTCTGCTCTGTGCTGTGTCGTGCAGTGTGTCTGCTCTGCTCGATCGGGGTCCCCGGGACACGGTTGTTGGCTAGTGGAAAGGAGTGAGGGTGTGTGTGTGTGGTGGTCATGCGGCGGTCTGAGGCAGCCATGGAGGGAGAAAGAAAGAATAGGAGGAGGTGAGAGTTAGTCCAACTCCACGACCCCAATCGGACGTCCGTTTTGTCCGGATTCTGTCCGTTCGGACAGGGGATGGGGTCGTGTCCCAGCCTGTTCTACGATGCGGTGGCCGTGCGCCCAGCGCGCGGCCCCATCTTTTACCCCATCCTTTTCGCGTCTATTTTAAAAAAAAAGAGCAACGTTTCAAATGCCAAGCCCTAGTTCACGGCCCCAGTTCATCACGCCGGCAACAAAACCAGCGGCCTACACATCCATCGCCGGCATCACCCAGCGCGCGGCCGGCAACACAGCCAGCCTCTAAAATGAATGGTTGTCCTCGCCGGCAACACAACCGGCCTTCAAAATGAATGTTTTACTCGCCGGCACACAGCCAGCGGCCCAGCGGACGGGCGGAACCCATGCCAGCCTCCAAAAAAAAAGGCCACGGCCGATCGGACGACTTAGTTCAGGTCGTCGGCGTCGAGCATCTCCTTCTGCCTGGCCTCGAACCAGGCCCTCGTCTTCTCGCTCATCTTCGACAAGTCCACGCTCATAATCGCAAGGGCCACCTCCTTCGCTTTGGTGGCGGCATTGGTGGCCTCGATGCCGAGCTGCCTTTGCCTGGCATTGACGTTGTCGGCCTCGATGTCGAGCAGCCTTTGCCGGGCCGCCTCCTCCATGTCGAGCTGCCTCTGCCGGGCCGCCTCCTCCATGTCGAGCTGCCTCTGCCGGGCCGGGCGACAAGGGTGTGGTCCGTGACGTCGGCGACTGGCAGTGCGGAGGCCAGGCGACCGACGACCCTGTGCTCGCCGGACCGACGGCCCCTCCAGAGAAACCGTACGGACGACAAATGCCAGCCATGAGAAGGGCGTGCGCTTTGCTGACGATGGCCTCCTCCTCCTCGACCTCGGCCTTGTGCCGCGCGGCCTCAATCGCAGCGTGGTCGGCGGCTCTCTTGGCCGCGGCGATGTTGTTCTAGGCGACCGCCCTCCGACCCCTCCTCTTCGCCGATTTCGCGTCCAACTTGGCGATCACCTCCGGCGTGCACTCCGACCGCGGCTTCCTTGGCGCATTGCCCTTCTTCTTCTTGGCCATTCCGGGCGGGTCGACGGCCAGCCTGCCGGAGTTCGGCTGGGCGTCGGCCATGGACGTGGGAGGGAGTGGGACGGGCGGGATGTGGGAGGGTTTGGGGCGGAATGGCGCCAAAGGGGCCGCGGGGGGGTGGGGGGGTGGGGTGGTGTTGCGCTGTCCATTTCGCCTAAAAAATGGTGCAAACTTGGGTCGCGGATGGGTCGAAAGCGGACACAAAACGGACAAAAGTCCGTTTTCTCCCGCGCGCTGGGCCGCCCGGTTTGTCCGTTTTACCCCAAACGGACAGGGCCGGACATGATGGGGTCGCGCGGTGGAGTTGTCCTTAGAGCATCTTCAGCCGTTGGCCTCCCAGGGGCACGTAAAATCGTCGCCTGGGGGCGAGCCGACGCAAAAGATCGGCCTGGGGGCGAGTGGGTTCCTAGTCGCCGACCCCAGGGCCGCCCCCAGACGCCGTTTATGTTTTAAAAAAAGCATTCGGCAAAGTTCGGCTAAAATTCGGCAAACTTGGCATATATTAAACATGTTTGACATTTTACATAGCAAATTTATTTTAAAAAAGGCCAAAACTACAACTACAAGCCGAAGAAGTCGCTGAACGCGGCGTAGTTGCCGCTGTCGCCACCATCCTCGCCGCCGTCGTCGTCGGCGGCCTTCTCCTCCTTGACGCGACTGCCCCTGCTGGACCCCTGCCCGGCGTTGCCATGGCGGACCGGTGGCGGTGGTGGCGCGTCATTGTCGTCGCTGTTGTTGAGGACGACGACGCCTCCTTCGTCGCGGCCCCGGCGGTGATGTTCGAAGTGCTCCATGGCGCGGCACTGGCGCTCCATCTCCATCTTCAGCTAGTCGTCGCGCGCCCATTTCAGGGCCGCCGCCTCGTCGAGCTCGCCGACGCCGTGCTCCGTCTTCACGGCGGGGAACCCTGGCTCCGTTTTCACGGCCGCGAGCCCCGGCTCCGTCTTCGGTTTGACGAAGCACGGAGGAGCCGAGGAGGAAGCGCGCCGACCACCCTCGTTTATGACGATGCCGACGCTGCGAGTGCGTCGGCCCAGCGGCATCTTCGCTGCGGGCTCGGCCTTGATGCCGAACACCGCCGACGAGCCGGAGGAGTGGGAAGAAGAACGGGAGGAGGAGTGCGAGGAGGAAGTTGAGGAGGAACCGAACCTCCTGGGCATCCATTTCCCGGCGCGCCGGTAATGGACCGGGGCGGCCGTCGCGGCAGGGTATGCCAGCGGCGGGTCGTTGCCGCCCTCGAGGTGCTCCAGCACATCGTCGAGCGTGCGGCCGGGGGCGCCCAACCACACGCGGTGCCCCTCGCTGTTCTTGACGCCGCCCATCACCGGTGCCCCGTTGGTGGACGCCAGCCTCTGCTCCTGGCGGCGCTGGAAGTACGCCGCCCACGCCGCGTGGTTGTCGGCAGCGTACTGGGGGAGGGCGAGCTGCTCTAGTTTCCAGCCGCACCCCCAGGTTTCGTCCCCCAGACGCCCATAAATTCAAACTTGTCTTTCTCGTTGTCAAAAAAATGCCACGAGTTCGCTGATCACCATGCCACAGTTTGGCGATCAAACATACACAAAAGTTCAGCGTTCAAAAGGAAGGACGCGTAGACAAAACAATGCATCAAATGACAGGCTCATCTGGCGTGGGACTGGCCGGTGTCGGCGTGGCTTTTGTGCTCGGGCTGGTTGTCGGGGTTGAACTCGCCATGCGCGTCACCGTCGGAGTAGCTGGGCGAGGGTACGTACTAACATTGCGGCGGGGTCGGCGAGAAGTTGGCCGGCGACGCGACGCTCGCCTGGCTCCCACACGCGACTTGTGTGCCGGGGACGGGCGGCAGGTTCATCATCCCTACGCGAGACGCCTCTACCTGCTTCGCCAGCCATCGAAGTGTCCCTGGCCTTCTTGGCATTGAGCCTGTTCCGCCGGCCGGCGGTGACCGCCTCCCGGCACTAGACGTTCGCCCTCCACCTCGCGTTCGACACGCCCGATAGTCTTGCCATCGGCGCCCTCGGCTTCCTCTGCTTCGGCTGGGTGGAATCGGCGATGGCGCGAGGGGCAACATATTTCTTCGGCGGCGTGGTGCGCGCCCGGTCTGATGAGAAGAATGGTGAGAATGACGGGGGAGAAGGGGGAAGCAATGGGGAAATGGAGGAAAAAGGCAGGCAAAATGGCGGGAAATATACCTGGTGTCGCCGACAGCGCGGCCCAGCACGACTTTTCGCTTCAGCCGGCGCCCCCAGGCGGCCGCGGGGGTGCTGGGTTCGGCTCGGGTTCGTCGGTTTTAGAGCATCTCCACTCGTTCGGCCCCCAGGGGCTTAACATAGCGCCGCCTGAGGGTGAGCCAGTGAAAAAATTGGCGGGGGGGGGGGGGCTATGGTTCCCAGTCACTGGCCCAAGGCTGACCCACACGCCGATTCTTGAAAAGTAAATTCGTCCAAAATTGGGCTAAACTTCCTACAAAAAGACACAAATTAGAGGAAATTCAGGAGGTTTCATTGAAATTTGTACAAACTGAAAACATAATTTAAAAACAAACTAATACTATTACACCAAATTTAGAAAACAAACTACTACTACGCCGCTGCCGCCGTATTTGATCCATTGTTTTCCATCTAATGAGGTCTCCGTATTTCATACGCTATGGTTAATTATGTAATGCATATATGTGTCGACAAATCATTGGAATTTAGCTACCATATGTTCAATTGCAATTGTTGTGAAATCTGATGAATGTTCTTTCTGTGGACACTATTTGTTCAATTGAATATTGTGGTGAATTTGGGATATTTTTGTTTTAACATGGCAATTGCTCCCCACACGGTTCAACTTAATGAGTGTGTGCGATCCACATCGGAAAACATACGTCAATTGTAGCGGAACCATAAGTGATACACAACAGATCACAAACAATTTTAGACATCCCGGTTACATCAAATATATCTCGTCATGTCTTTGGCTATATCATATCACAACATACCCTGCAAAAACAAGTTAGACGTCCTTGAATTGTTGTTGCATGTTTTACGAGGCTGCTATGGGTATCCAGCTAGAACGATTCTTACCTACCCAAAGCCACAACAGTGATATGCAAGTTGCTATTTAACCTTCTACAAGGACAACCTTTGTTGAATCCGATTCAACTAAGGTGGGAGAGACAGACACCCGCTAGCCATCTTTATGCAACAAAGTCACATGTCTGTCGATGGAACCGGTCTCATGTACGTGGACATGTAAAGTTGGCCCGAGCCGCTTCATCTCACAATACAGCCGAATCAAGAAAAGACCAAGGAAGGAAGCAATCTAAATATCAACGCACACAAACTCCTTCGTGTTCTACTCATGATGTCATCTACACATAGACCTAGCTCATGATGCCACTATTGGGGAACGTTGCATGGGGAACAAAAATTTTCCTACACTCACCAAGATCAATCTAGGAGATGACCATCTACAAGAGGAGAGATTGCAACTACATACCCTTGTAGATCGCTAAGCGGAAGCGTTAAGAAACACGGTTGATGTAGTCGAACGTATTCGCGATCCAATCAAGATCCGTCTTGCGAACTCCCGATCCAAGTGCCGAACGAACGTCACCTCTGCATTCAACACACGTACGACTTGATGACGGCTTCACCTCCTCGATCCAGCGAGCGATGATGAAGTAGTAGCTCGAGTCATCCGACAGCACGACGACGTGGTGGCAGTGGTGGTGCAGAAACCCCAGCAGGGCTTCGCCAAGCCTCACAAAGAAGAAGAAGGACTATGAGGGAGAGGGAGGGCAGCACCGTGGCATAGATGGGTGCGGCTGCCCTCCCTCTACCCATCTATATATAGGGGGAAGGGAGGAGGGGTGGCTGAAGGAAATATGCCCTAGAGGCAATAATAAAGTTGTTATTTTATATTTCCTTATTCATGATAAATATTAATTATTCATGCTAGAATTGTATTAACCTGAAACTTGATACATGTGTGAATACATAGACAAAACTACGTGTCCCTAGTATGCCTCTACTAGACTAGCTCGTTGATCAAAGATGGTTAAGTTTCCTAGCCATGGACATGAGTTGTCATTTGATAAACGGGATCACATCATTAGTGGAATGATGTGATGGACAAGACCCATCCGTTAGCTTAGCATAATGATTGTTCAGTTTTATTGCTACTACTTTCTTGGTGTCAAATATATATTCCTCCGACTATGAGATTATGCAACTCCCGGACACCGGAGGAATGCCTTGTGTGCTATCAAACATCACAACGTAACTGGGTGATTATAAAGATGCTCTACATGTATGTCCGAAGGTGTTTGTTGGGTTGGCATAGATCGAGATTAGGATTTGTCACTCCGAGTATCGGAGAGGTATCTCTGGGCCCTCTCGGTAATGCACATCATATGAAGCCTTGCAAGCAATGTGATTAATGAGTTAGTTACGGATGATGCACTACGGAACGAGTAAAGATACTTGCCGGTAATGAGATTGAACTAGGTATAAGGATACAAACGATCGAATCTCGGGCAAGTAACATACCGGTGACAAAGGGAATAACGTATGTTGGCATAGCGGTTCGACCGATAAAGATATTCGTATAATATGTGTGAACCAATATGAGCATCCAGGTTCCGCTATTGGTTATTGACCGGAGATGTGTCTCGGTCATGTCTACATAGTTCTCGAACCCGTAGGGTCCGCACGCTTAACGTTTGATGACGATATGTATTATATGAGTTATGTGTTTTGGTGACCGAAGGTAGTTCGGAGTCCCGGATGAAATCATGGACATGATGAGGAGTCTCGAAATGGTCGTGAGGTAAAGATTGATATATTGGATGATGATATTCGGACTCCAGAATGGTTTCGGAAAGGTTCGCGTATTTTTCGGAGTACCGGGAGGTTACCGGAACCCCCCGGGGAATTGTTGGGCCTACATGGGCCATAGGGGAGAGGGGAGGCAGCCCACAAGGGGTGGCCGCTGAGGGAGTCCTGGATAAGGGGGTATCCGGACTGCCGGACTATATACTTTGGCCGGACTGTTGGACTATGAAGATACAGGATAGAAGACTTCGTCCCATGTCCGGATGGGACTCTCCTTGGCGTGGAACGCAAGCTTGGCGATCCGGACGTAGATCTCCTCCTCTGTAAACCGACTCTGTGTAACCCTAGCCCCCTCCTGTGTCTATATAAACCGGAGGGTTTAGTCCGTAGGACTAATGATCATTATCAACAACAATCATACCATAGGCTAGCTTCTAGGGTTTAGCCTCTCTGATCTGTGGTAGATCAACTCTTGTAATACTCATATCATCAAGATCAATCAAGCAGGAAGTAGGGTATTACCTCCATCAAGAGGGCCCGAACCTGTGTAAACATCGTGCCCCCAGTCTCCTGTTACCATTAGCCTTAGACGCACAGTTCGGGACCCCCTACCCGAGATCCGCCGGTTTTGACACCGACATTGGTGCTTTCATTGAGAGTTCCTTTGTGTCGTCACTGCAAGGTTAGATGGCTTCTCCAACCTTCAACCACGCTGTCCTAGGCGAGACTTTTCTCCCCGGACAGATCTTCGTGTTCGGCGGCTTCGCACTGCGGGCCAATTCGCTTGGCCATCTGGAGCAGATCGATAGCTACGCCCCTGGCCATCAGGTCAGGTTTGGAAACCTAAACTACACCACCGACATCCGCAGAGACTTGATCTTTGATGGATTCGGGCCCGTGTCAGGAGCGTCAAACAATCACGACGTGCATGGCCTAGATCGGCAGTAGGACAGTATTCGGAACATCGCACCTGCTACCGCTCCGGACTTCGCTCCAGGGCGGGTCACGCCTTCCAAGGATGGGTGAATGGACCCCGCCCCGGAGGCCGCATACTCTTCGGCGCTGGAGCCGAACACAGACTCCTCTCCTAAAGGATCTGTGTCTCCGGACCACCGGACTCATCTCCGGCCGTGTGTTCCAGACCGCGCGTATCCATGCCCATTGAATCTAGCTGGGCTCCAGTCATGGGGTTCACCGCCGCGGATATCTTTCAGCACTCACCCTTCGGAGACGTGCTAGATTCTTTAAGGTCTCTCTCTCTCTCTCTGTCAGGAGACTCCCGGCCGAACTATGTCCGGCTCGAGTGGGAAGCTGGCGACGAAGAAATTCGTTTCCCAGCCACCACCCACTTAATAGACATGGTCGATGACTTGACCGACGTTCTTAACTTTGACTCCGAAGACATCAACGGTATAGACGATGATGCAGGAGAAGAACAGGAACCACCGCCCACAGGGCGCTGGACTGCCACCTCTTCATATGACATATACATGGTGGATACTCCCAAAGAAACCAATGGCGATGAGGCAACGTAAGATAACCCCTCGGGGAAGAAAGCAAAACACGAGCATCATCGGCGCCGCTCCAAGCCTTGCCACAACAATACCGGCACTGGAGAAGATAATCCAGATGGTGCCGAAGGGGAATACGATCCCGATCAACCCACCATCGACCAAGCTGAACAGAAGCAGCAGCAGCTCCAAGCTGACCAAGATCTGCTCGCAGATAAACGGACTAAGGCCCGGGCAGCCGAAGAATACGGACTCAAGTGCCGAACAAAATACTACCCAAAGCGCAGGTTACTACCTCAATTTGAAGAGGCGGCACTGAAAATCAAACACATGCCTACACCCTGCCGACAGCACACTACGGCAAGGGGCTGCGCACAAGACCAGCGTTACACACCAAACAACAACATAGAAAGTACCCCGGACGCATCAGTGGACAGAAACAGAGTCTACAAACCTTGGTGCAACAAATATAAGCGTCCCAAGACAAAGAATGGCGCCCAGGGAACGGCGATCAACACAGGAGCCCGTAATCCTCAAACCGTTGAGAGGGAGAAGAGACTTCAACATCTTAATCCGAGCCCCTCCAGCTTGAACCGCATACTTGACCGACCATGTCAAATCCATGGTACCCTAGGAGTAGCAGCCAATCATACAAATAGAAAATGTTGGGTCTTTAAACAAATCGGCACGCCGGCGCTAGAAGGAGCATGAAGAGGTGCCAGGGCAAGCAGCTCAGATTATCAGGTCCAGGGACCGACCACTTGAGGATCGGGCCCCACCAAACAACTCATTTTAGAGTGTCACACGTAGGCGTAAGGGCCACCCAGGCCCCACCATCCCAGAGATGGTCCCCGGATAGACAAAAATGTCATACCAACTTTCGGTCTTATACTTCCAGGCAGTAGCTATTCAGCACCGCCAGGGCACACTGCGACTCAACGCATTATCACCCAAGACCCACGTGATGATGTCACAATTGCGGTCAAGACCGAGCTTCGCCTCGGCACCGAAGAATATCCGACTACTTTATTCACTGAAGAAGCGAGTCACAGTTTCTTCAATCGAACCTAAATTCGACAGCCGAACTCTCAGACACCGACAAGGGAGTCCGAACTACTTCAGGATACCCCGACCTAATCGCAGCTCATACAGACCCTTCAGCATAAGCTGGACGGATCACATCCACGGCTCAGCCACTGCTCACACACGCCTCTTAAGCACTATTTGCAGGTTCACCCTCGCGCACAACCGGAGCGGCGGCTTGGAATCAGCTCGAACGCATACAGTGTTGCGTTTCGTAGTAATTTCAAAAAATTTCCTACGCACACGCAAGATCATGTGATGCATAGCAACGAGGGGAGAGTATTGTCTACGTACCCAACGCAGACCGACTGCGGAAGCGATGACACGACGTAGAGGAAGTAGTCGTACGTCTTCTCGATCCAACCGATCAAGCACCGAAACTACGGCACCTCCGAGTTCGAGCACACGTTCAGCTCGATGACGATCCCCGGACTCCGATCCAGCAAAGTGTCGGGGAAGAGTTTCGTCAGCACGACGGCGTGGTGACGATCTTGATGAACTACAGCAGCAGGGCTTCGCCTAAACTCCGCTACAGTATTATCGAGGAATATGGTGGCTGGGGGCACCGCACACGGCTAAGGAATCGATCACGTGGATCAACTTGTGTCAACTTGTGTGTTCAGAGGTGCCCCTGCCTCCGTATATAAAGGAGCCAAGGGGGGAGGGGGCGCCGGCCAAGAGAGAGAGGCGCAGGAGGAGTCCTACTCCTACCGGGA
>NC_041387.1:15774995-15804159 GCF_002162155.2 Triticum dicoccoides
TAGTTCAATCTCGTTACCGGCAAGTCTCTTTACTCGTTCCGTAATACATCATCTCACAACTAACATATTAGTTGTAATGCTTGCAAGGCTTATGTGATGTGTATTACCGAGAGGGCCCAGAGATACCTCTCCGACAATCGGAGTGACAAATCCTAATCTTGAAATACGCCAACCCAACATCGACCATTGGAGACACCTGTAGTACTCCTTTATAATCACCCAGTTACGTTGTGACGTTTGGTAGTACCCAAAGTGTTCCTCCGGTAAACGGGAGTTGCATAATCTCATAGTCATAGGAACATGTATAAGTCATGAAGAAAGCAATAGCAACATACTAAACGATCGGGTGCTAAGCTAATGGAATGGGTCATGTCAATCAGATCATTCTACTAATGATGTGACCTCGTTGATCAAATAACAACTCATTGTTTATGGTTAGGAAACATAACCATCTTTGATTAACGAGCTAGTCAAGTAGAGGCATACTAGTGACACTTTGTTTGTCTATGTATTCACACATGTATTATGTTTCCGGTAAATACAATTCTAGCATGAATAATAAACATTTATCATGATTATAAGGAAATAAATAATAACTTTATTATTGCCTCTAGGGCATATTTCCTTCATACAGGGGGGATGTCCACCCCACCTGAAAACAATCTGGATATTGCTCTGGACCCGCACACAGCCAACCACTGCCCGGCCCCAACAGGTTCTGTCGTCATGCCTCTCTTTTATAACATGCATCGTACCCATATGCATAGACGTATTACTTAAATACAGCATGTGGAGTCATGTGACGCTTATCTGCTATTTTTCAACGACATTTTGTCATAACGGCATCCGAACATCTTGTTATGCCTTCGAACGTCAGGGGCTTCCTCGCACCTGTACTACGGCGTCTAAAGTCCGAACACCTTCTCGGTCGTTCGGCACCCCGAACTTATAGCACTATATGCATCAGCTCCGAATCATGTCTTGGGTCATTGGTTGGGTTTGCCCGGCTCCCATTTTTTATTGCCTTACGTTCCGCAATATCGGCTAAGGTAGCGCTGGGAGAACTACTGCGATTGTGTCTCAGTTCTGCCGGACAAACACCTCAGTAGAGAAAGCCGAAAACCGACTGTCATGATAAGGCGAGAGCTTGTCAGCTGTTCGAGAGGTTGTCAAATCTTTAAGGATTTATTCCGCATAATGCCATAATAAAATGCAGCATGCAAAGGATCAGTCCACCGATTAGGCGCTATTAGAGCCCCCCGTGCGGTCTTCCGAACACCATGGGCTGCGCCGCCCATACTCAAAATCCTATGGCTAAGTGAGAGTAATAAAGCCTTATAGTCCGATTGCCTGGTTCGCTATGCTGAACACCTCCTTCATGGACCCAAGAATGGGATAAAGAGTGTTCAGGTGTATCCCGAACACCCCCCTAGTTCATACGTGGGGGCAGAAGCCGACGACTGGCCAACTCTCAAGACTAACATATTAAACGGCCGCGCAGGAATAAAATTTACACATAACAGGCACCTACATATAAGTGACTCTGTTTTGCCTTACAAAGCATAGCACAATTGCTTTCAGGGAAAAATAATGTCTTCCGTACATTCCTCGGCCATGAGGCGGGCGCCTTTCAGGATGCCATCATAATATAGTTCGGGCTTGCGGTGCTCCTTCCCCTCCGGCGGCCCCTCGGTCATCAGCTTCTCAGCATCAAGCTTCCCCAGTGCACTTTTGCACGGGAAAATGCCATTCGTGCCCCTTCTATGCAAACTGATCGCTTAATGACGTCCAGCCGAGGGCAGGCCCTCCCAATCCGCTTCACGAATGCAAAGACACTGCTCGGTATGGGCTCGGCGGGCCACAACCGGATAACCAAATCCTTCATGGCTAGTTCGGCCGCCTGATGCAGCTCGATTAGCTATTTTAGCTGGTCGACAAATGGCACCGGATAGTTCGACGCCAAATACTACGACCAGAAGAGCTTCTCCGCAGTTTCCTTCTTCTCAGCTTGGCAGAATTGGGCAACATCAGATATGATGCACGGCAAATCCGCGAACGCTCCTGAAAAAATTAGGATTCAATGGGTCACCATGAATCTTCCCTGCGAAAGCATAAGGCACCTTGAGAAAACAAAAACCCCCCTTACCAGCCGCAATCTTCCGCGCCTCCTGAATATCCTTCAGCGCGGCCTGGGCTTGCTCTCGAGCCTCACTCGCGGTCCGGAGAGCTTGGGCAAGTTCGGATTCTTTCAATGATAGACTCTGCTCCAAGCTCTCGTTCTCCCTACGGCCTCCTGAAGCTCTCGTTCAGCTTCCACGACCCTTGCCTCGTGTTTCTCACGGAGAGTACGCTCCACAACAACATTCTTTTCGGCCAAGGCAACAGCCTTCTTGAGCGCCTCAATTTCCGCATCCGCCCCTGGAGCGTGCAATATATATACTTTAAAGATAATCACAACTACTTACTTGTGGCAAAACTTACAAAAAGTTTTCCAAACATACCTTGTTTCTCCTCCAGCCGCCTCTTCACTCGGCCAAGTTCTTCTTCGGCCTGCACCAGACTCTGCTTGAGTCCGGACACTTCCGCAGTATGAGAGGAGGCAGTTGCTGCAGACATCTGATTCACAAAAATACACATATGTCATTAGCTACATCTCCTGCGGACGGGAAGTTGATCCCCTGTCCGGTTCCTGTCCTCTCCGAACAGTGTATCAGGGGCTACTATCTATACTATGACAGTCTTCTACACATACCTCCAAGCCTTTGATAAGGCTGACACAGGATTCATTCAGTCCGCTCTCGGCGGCCTGAATCCTTTCTATCACCACACCCATAAGGGCGCGGTGTTCATCCATAATGGACGCACTCTCCAGTGTTGTCGATAGGCCGCCTGACGCCTTTGGTTGGACGGAGGTCGCAGGCGGAGTAGGATCACTCCCTCCAGTCAAAGGGGGCTGCTTGCCTGATCTTAGAGCCGTCAGGGTCTCCGGAATCGTGTCCGGCTATGGGCCGGATCCACGATCGCCCCCGCCGTCGATATTCATGGGAACCGCCGCTCCCGTGCGTCCGGCCTCCAAGGTGCGCCCCTGTCTCAGGTCCTTTTTTGACGACACCTCGGTGTCACAACCAGGCTTTGGGGAAGGGGCCCTAGCAGGGGTCTCACTCTGCAAGGCATCGGAACTCAACGAGTCCTCTGTGAGTCCTGTTGGGCCGGAGACCTCGCCGGACTGTAAAAAGTACGGTGTGAATCAAAATACTGCATTCTAGTAAATTCTGGATGCATGGATGTGTCTGGATTTCATGCACTTCCGATTTTACTAGGGGCTGGGCCCTGGGATCCCACTCCGGGCTGCTGTCGGTAGCCGTGGTGGACGTCTCGGGGACGGATGTTCTTCCCCTCTTAGGCGAATCTGCCTTTAAGGATGAGGAGGCTGCCCTTTTCTTCCTCCCCCTCGTAAGGGACTCGGGCTCTTCTTCCTCCTCCTCCTCATCCTCATCCTCTTCCTCCTCCTCATTCTCTCTAGATGAGGGAGGGTCGCTGGAGTCTTTGGACTTCGTGTCCGAAGCGCCCCGACAACGGAGACTGCTCCTGGTCTCCTTGGCCTTTTTGTTGGCCTCTTTCTTCGGTGCCTTGCAGGGCGCTGGGACCAGCATCTTCGTCAGAAGAGGTCCCGCCTGTTCTTTTGGCAGCAGGGCTGGGTAATGAATCTGTCCCGCAACCTTCGTCCATTCCTGGGGCAACCGTGGAAAGACACGTTAGAAAATATCTCCACCAAGACATAGCAATAGCACATGCGAATAACCAAGCTATGATGACGACTTACCGGACTGGCGGGGTGGGACAACTGGTACCCGCGGTCTGCGGCAGAGTCCGGCCATGGTTTGCCGGACTTAAAGAGCACCTTCCAGATGTCCTTCTGCGTGGAGCCGAAAAGATCCCGCAGGGTTTGGTGCTCGGCCGGGTCGTACTCCCACAAATCACAGCCTCTGTGCTGGCAAGGAAGGATCAAGCGGACCAGCATCACCTGGACCACGTTAACGAGCCTGATGGCCTTGTCCTCCATACCTTTGACGCGCGCCTGGATCACTGAAAGTTTGTCGGACGACGACCAGTTTATGCCCTTCTTGGGCCAGGATGTGAGACGCAAAGGGGCTCTAGATCGAAACTCAGGAGCAGCGGCCCACTTTTTGCCGTGCGGCTCAGTGATATAGAACCACTGTTGCTGCCACTCCTTGACGGAGTCATTGAAAGTACCCGTCGGCCATGTGACCTTGGGCATCCTGCTCACCATGGCGCCTCCGCACTCGGCGTGTTCGCCACTCACCACTTTGGGCTTCACGTTGAAGATCTTGAGACATAGCCCGAAGTGTGGCGAGATACGGAGAAAGGCCTCACACACGACAATAAATGTCGAGATGTTGAGGAAAGAATTGGGGAATAGATCGTGGAAATCAATCCCGTAGTAATACATGATGCTGTGAACAAAAAGGTGGAGGGGAAACCCAAGCCCGCGGACGAAATGGGGGAGGAAAACAACTCTCTTGTGGGGCTCCGGAGTAGGGACAACCTGTCCCACCGTTGGAAGACGGTGGCCAATTTTCTTGGCCAGATATCCGTCCGCCCGCAGCTTCTTAATATCCTTCTCCTGGATGGAGGAGGCCATCCACTTGCCTCCTGCTCCGGATCTGGACATTTTCGGAGGACCTTTTTTCGGTGGGGAGGATGAATGCTTGGCCGCTAGGGCTCAGACGAAAGGAAAGGGGCGAGCGGAAGCAGAAGAAGGCGTGGGTAGAAAGGAGGAGGCTTTTCCCCTTTATAAAGGCGATAAAACTTTACGCCTCCCCGCTTGCCTAATGGAGCCTGCTCGTTCCCCACTTACCGTAATTGATGGTACGATTAGGCTACCAACGTCCGTATTGAAGAGGATCCCGCGATAAGGGGACATGATCTCTGCTTTGACAAGACGTGCCAAATGAACCGCCTCGCGATGTGTGCGGAAGCAGGTTGAAGAAAACGGTTCGAGTAAAAACCGGACCATGCCGTGATGTCACTTTTCGAAGAATTATCAGCAGATTGAATTCGTGGATTATTATTGTTCTCTACACGGTCCTTGTGTTCGGAATTTATCTTGGAGTATTCGGAGATGGAACCCGCCTCGCAATGCCGAAGACAATCTACGCGCCGGACTGATCTTCATTGAATCCTGGTTCAGGGGCTACTGAGGGAGTCCTGGATAAGGGGGTATCCGGACTGCCGGACTATATACTTTGGCCAGACTGTTGGACTATGAAGATACAATATAGAAGACTTCGTCCCGTGTCCGGATGGGACTCTCCTTGGCGTGGAAGGCAAGCTTGGCGATTCGGATGTAGATCTCCTCCTCTGTAAACCGACTCTGTGTAACCCTAGCCCCCTCCGGTGTCTATATAAACCAGAGGGTTTAGTCCATAGGACTAATGATCATTATCAACAACAATCATAACATAGGCTAGCTTCTAGGGTTTAGCCTCTCCGATCTCGTGGTAGATCAACTCTTGTAATACTCATATCATCAAGATCAATCAAGCAGGAAGTAGGGTATTACCTCCATCGAGAGGGCCCGAACCTGGGTAAACATCGTGTCCCCGGTCTCCTATTACCATTAGCCTTAGACGCACAGTTCGGGACCCCCTACCTGAGATCCGCCGGTTTTGACACCGATAGTCGCGCCCCCTCCCATGGGGAGTCCGAATTGGACTATGGGAGCCCCCCTTTCTTCTCCTCTTCCCTCTCCCTTCCCCTTTTCCCCCTCCATGAGAAGGAAAAAAAAGAGGGGGGGGGGGGGCGAATCCTACTAGGATTGGGAGTCCTAGTAGGACTCCCCCCCTCCTTGGCGTGCCCCTTGTGGCCGGCCTCCTCCCCTCCTCCTTTATATACGGGGGCAGGGGGCACCCCAAAGCACATCAATTGTTTAGCCGTGTGCTGTGCCCCCTCCACCGTTTACTCCTCCAGTCATATTGTCATAGTGCTTAGGCGAAGCCCTGCGCGGATCACTTCACCAACACCGTCATCACGCCGTCGTGCTGACGGAACTCATCGACTCCTTCATACCTCTACTGGATCAAGAGTTCGAGGGATGTCATCGAGCCGAACGTGTGAAAAACTCGGAGGTGCCGTACATTCGGTACTTGATCGGTTGATTCGAGAAGATGTTCAAGTACATCAACTGCGTTAAGTTAATGATTCCGCTTTCGGTCTACAAGGGTACGTGGACACACTCTCCCCTCTCGTTGCTATGCATCTCCTAGATAGATCTTGCGTGAGTGTAGGATTTTTTTTGAAATTGCATGCTACGTTTCCAAACAGTGGCAACTGAGCCAGGTCTATGCGTAGATGATATGAACGAGTAGAACACAAAGAGTTGTGGGTGGTGATCATCATACTGCTTACTAGCAATGCCTTATTTTGATTCGGCGGTATTGTTGGATGAAGCGGCCTGAACCAACCTTACATGACCGCGTTCATGA
Organism: Triticum dicoccoides; assembly: GCF_002162155.2. Classification (NCBI taxonomy): domain Eukaryota; kingdom Viridiplantae; phylum Streptophyta; class Magnoliopsida; order Poales; family Poaceae; genus Triticum; species Triticum dicoccoides. Next base: position 15,781,502 of record NC_041387.1, read on the forward strand.
GACCGTTTCCACCGACAGACATGCAACTAGTTTTGCATAAAGGTGGTTGGCGGGTGTCTGTTTCTCCAACTTTAGTTGAATCAAATTTGACTGCGGCCGGTCCTTGTGAAGGTTAAAACAGCAAACTTGATAAATCACCGTTGTGGTTTTTGTGCCGTAGGTATGTACGGTTCATCCTAGCAGCCCGTAGCAGCCACGTAAAACTTGCAACAAGCAAAGTAGAGGACGTCTAACTTGTTTTTGCAGGGCTTGCTGTGATGTGATATGGTCAAGACATGATGTGATATAAAGATTGTTGTATGAGATGATCATGTTTTGTAAAAGTTATCGGCAAGTGGCAGGAGCCATATGGTTGTCGCTTTATTGTATGAAATACAAACGCTATGTAATTGCCTTCCTTTATCACTAAGCAGTAGTGATAGTCGTAGAAGCAATAGTTGGTGAGACGACCACGACGCTACGATGGAGATCAAGGTGTCAAGCCAGTGACAATGGAGATCATGACATTCCGTCGATGATGGAGATCAAAAGCACAAGATGATGATGGCCATATCATGTATTTTGATTGCATGTGATGTTTATCTTTTATGCATCTTATTTTGCTTAGTACGGCGGTAGCATTATAAGATAACCCCTTAGTAAATTTCAAGGTATAAGTGTACTCCCCGAGTATGCACCGTTGTGAAAGTTCTTCATGCTAAGACACCACATGATGATCGGGTGTGATAGGTGAGGGAGTTTTGGATAAGGGGGTATCCGGACTGCCGGACTATATACTTTGGCCGGACTGTTGGACTATGAAGATACAAGATAGAAGACTTCGTCCCGTGTCCGGATGGGACTCTCCTCGGCGTGGAAGGCAAGCTTGGCGATTTGGATGTAGATCTCCTCCTCTATAAACCGACTCTGTGTAACCCTAGCCCCCTCCGGTGTCTATATAAACCGGAGGGTTTAGTCCGTAGGACTAATGATCATTATCAACAACAATCATACCATAGGCTAGCTTCTAGTGTTTAGCCTCTCTGATCTCGTGGTAGATCAACTCTTGTAATACTCATATCATCAAGATCAATCAAGCAGGAAGTACGGTATTACCTCCATCGAGAGGGCTCGAACCTGGGTAAACATTATGTCCCCAGTCTCCTGTTACCATTAGCCTTAGACGCACAGTTCGGGACCCCCTACCCGAGATCCGCCGGTTTTGACACCGACATTGGTGCTTTCATTGAGAGTTCCAATGTGTCGTCACTGCAAGGTTAGATGGCTTCTCCAACCTTCAACCACACTGTCCTAGGCGAGAATTTTCTCCCTGGACAGATCTTCGTGTTCGACGGCTTCGCACTGCGGGCCAATTCGCTTGGCCATCTGGAGCAGATCGATAGCTACGCCCCCGGCCATCAGGTCAGGTTTGGAAACCTAAACTACACCACCGACATCCGCGCAGACTTGATCTTCGACGGATTCAGGCCCGTGTCAGGAGCACCGAACAATCACGATGTGCATGACCTAGATCGACAGTCGGACAGTATTCGGAACATCGCACCTGCTACCGCTCCGGACTTTGCTCCAGGCGGGTCGTGCCTTCCAAGGACGGGTGGACGGACCCCGCCCTGGAGGCCACATACTCTTCGGCGTTGGAGCCGAACACAGATTCCTCTCCTAAAGGGATCTGTGTCTCCGGACCCCCGGACTCATCTCCGGCCATGTGTTCTGGACCGCGCGTATCCATGCCCATTGAATCTAACTGGGCTCCAGTGATGGGGTTCACCGCCGCGGATATCTTTCAGCACTCACCCTTCGGAGACGTGCTAGATTCTTTAAGGTCTCTCTCTCTGTCAGGAGACTCTCGGTCGAACTATGTCCGGCTCGAGTGGGAAGCTGGCGACAAAGAAATTCGTTTCCCACCCACCACCCACTTAATAGCCACGGTCGATGACTTGACCGACGTGCTTAACTTCGACTCCGAAGACATCGACGGTATAGATGACAATGCAGGAGAAGAACAGGAACCACCGCCCGCAGGGCGCTGGACTACCACCTCTTCATATGACATATACATGGTGGATACTCCCAAAGAAACCAATGGCGACGAGGCAACGGAAGATAACCCCTCCGGGAAGAAAGCAAAACACGGGCGTCATCGGCACCGCTCCAAGCCTCGCCACAACAATACCGGCACTGGAGAAGATAGTCCAGATGGTGCCGAAGGGGAATACGATCCCGATCAACCCACCATCAAGCAAGCTGAACAGAAGCAGCAGCAGCTCCAAGCTGACCAAGATATGCTCGCAGACAAACGGACTAAGGCCCGGGCAACCGAAGAATACGGACTCAAGTGCCGAACAAAATATTACCCAAAGCGCATGTTACTACCTCAATTCGAGGAGGCGGCACTGAAAATCAAACGCATGCCTACACCCCGCCGACAGCACACTGCAGCAAGGGGCTGCGCACAAGACCAGCGTTACATACCAAACAGCAACATAGAAAGTACCCCGGACGCATCAGCAGACAGAAACAGAGTCTACAAACCTTGGTGCAACAAATATAAGCATACCAAGACAAAGAATGGCGCCCGGGGAACGGCGATCAACACAGGAGCCCGTAATCCTCAAACCGTTGAGAGGGAGAAGAGACTTCAACATCTTAATCCGGCCCCCTCCAGCTTGAACCGCATACTTGACCGACCATGTCAAATCCATGGTACCCTAGGAGCAGCAGCCAATCATACAAATAGAGAATGCTGGGTCTTTAAACAAATCGGCAGGCCGGCGCCAGTAGGAGCATGAAGAGGTGCCAGGGCAAGCAGCTCAGATTATCAGGTCCAGGGACCGACTACTCGAGGATCGGGCCCCACCAAACAACTCATTTTAGAGTGTCACACGTAGGCGTAAGGGCCACCCAGACCCCGCCACCCAGGAGATGGTCTCCGGATAGACAAAAATGTCATACCAACTTTTGGTCTTATACTTCCAGGCAGTAGCTATTCAGCACCGCCAGGGCACACTGCGACTCAACGCATTATCACCCAAGACCCACGTGATGACGTCACAATTGCGGTCAAGATCGAGATTCGCCTCGGCATCGAAGAATATTCGGCTACTTTATTCATTGAAGCAGTGAGTCACGGTTTCTTCAATCGAACCTAAATTCGACAGCCGAACTCCCGGACACCGACAAGGGAGTCCAAACTACTTCAGGATACCCCAACCTAATCACAGCTCATATAGACCCTTCAGCATAAGCTGGACGGATCACATCCACGACTCAGGCACTGCTCACACACGCCTCTTAAGCACTATTTGCAGGTTCACCCTCGCGCACAACCGGACTGGCGGCTTGGAATCAGCTCGGACGCATATAGGGGGGTGTCCACGCCACCTGAAAACAATCTGGATATTCCTCTGGACCCGCGCACAGCCCACCACCGCCCGGCCCCAACAGGTTCTGCCGTCATGCCTCTCTTTTATAACATGCACCGTACCCATACGCATAGACGTATTACTTAAATACAGCATGTGGAGTCATGTGACGCTTATCTGCTATTTTTGAATGACATTTTGTCATAACGGCATCCGAACATCTTGTTATGCCTTCGAACGTCAGGGGCTTCCTCGTAGCCGTACTACGGCGTCTAAAGTCCAAACACATTCTCGGTCGTTCGGCACCCCGAACTTATAGCACTATATGCATCAGCTCCGAATCATGTCTTGGGTCATTGGTTGGGTTTGCCCGGCTCCCATGTTTTGGTACCTTACGTTCCGCAATATCGGCTAAGGTAGCGCTGGGAGAACTACTGCGATTGTGTCCCGGTTCTGCCGGACGAACACCTCAGTAGAGAAAGTCGAAAACCCACTGTCATGATAAGGCGAGAGCTGGTCAGCTGTTCGAGAGGTTGTTAAATCTTTAAGGATTTATTCTGCATAATGCCATAATAAAATGCAGCGTGCGAAGGATCGGTCCACCGATCAGGCGCTATTAAAGCCCCTCGTGCGGTCTTCCGAACCCCAGGGGCTGCGCCGCCCATACTCAAAATCCTATGGCTAAGTGAGAGTAATAAAGCCTTATAGTCCGATTGCCTGGTTCGCTGTGCTGAACACCTCCTTCATGGACCCAAGAATGGGATAAAGAGTGTTCAGGTGTATCCCGAACACCCCCGTAGTTCCTACGTGGGGGTAGAAGCCGACGACTGGCCAACTCTCAAGACTAACATATTAAACGGCGGCGCAGGAATAAAATTTACACATAACAGACACCTACATATAAGTGACTCTGTTTTGCCTTACAAAGCATAGCACAATTGCTTTCAGGAAAAAATAATGTCTTTCATACATTCCTTGGCCATGAGGCGGGCGCCTTTCAGGATGCCATCATAATATAGTTCGGGCTTGCGGTGCTCCTTCCCCTCCGGCGGCCCCTCGGTCATCAGCTTCTCAGCATCAAGATTCCCCCAGTGCACTTTTGCACGAGCAAATGCCATTCGTGCCCCTTCTATGCAAACTAACCGCTTAATGACGTCCAGCCGAGGGCATGCCCTCCCAATCCTCTTCACGAGCGCAAAGAAACTGCTCGGTATGGGCTCGACGGGCCACAGCCGGATAACCAAATCCTTCATGGCAAGTTCGGCCGCCTGATTCAGCTCGATCAACTGTTTTAGCTGGTCGACAAATGGCACCGGATAGTTTGGCGCCAAATACTACGACCAGAAGAGCTTCTCCGCAGTTTCCTTCTTCTCAGCTCGGCAGAATTGAGCAGCATCAGATATGCTGTGCGGCAAATCCGCAAACGCTCCTAAAAAATTAGGATTCAATGGGTCACCATGAATCTTCCCAGCGAAAGCGTAAGGCACCTTGAGAAAACAAAAACCCCCCTTATCAGCTGCAATCTTCCGCGCCTCCTGAATATCATTCAGCACGGCCTGGGCTTCCTCTCGAGCCTCACTCGCGGTCCGGAGAGCTTGGGCAAGTTCAGATTCTTTCAACGATAGACTCTGCTCCAAGCTCTCGTTTCTTCCTACGGTCTCGTGAAGCTCTTGTTCAGCTTCCACGACCCTCGCCTCGTGTTTCTCACGGAGAGTCTGCTCCGCGGCAGCATTCTTTTCGGCCAAGGCAACAACCTTCTTGAGCGCCTCAATTTTGGCATCCGCCCCTGGAGCGCGCAATATATATACTTTAAAGATAGTCACAACTACTTACTTGTGGAAAAACTTACTAAAAGTTTTCCAAACATACCTTGTTTCTCCTCCAGCCGCCTCTTCACTCGGCCGAGTTCTTCTTCGCCTTCACCAGACTCTGCTTGAGTCCAGACACTTCCGCAGTATGAGAGGAGGCAGTTGCTGCAGACATCTGATTCACAAAAATACATATATGTCATTAGCTACGTCTCCTGTGGACGGGAAGTTGATCCCCTGTCCGGTTCCTGTCCTCTCCGCACAGTGTATCAGGGGCTACTATCTATACTATGACAGTCTTCTACACATACCTCCAAGCCTTTTATAAGGCTGACGCAGGATTCATTCAGTCTGCTCTCGGCGGCCTGAATCCTTTCTATCACCACGCCCATAAGGGGCGCGGTGTTCATCCATAATGGACGCACTCTCCAGTGCTGTCGATAGGCCGCCTGACGCCTTTGGTTGGACAGAGGTCGCAGGCGGATTAGGATCGCCCCTTCCAGTCAAAGGGGGCTGCTTGCCTGATCTCAGAGCCGTCAGGGTCTCCGGAACCGTGTCCGGCTGTGGGCCGGATCCACGATTGCCCCCGCCTTCGATATTCATGGGAACCGCCACTCCCGGGTGTCCGACCTCCAAGGTGCGCCCCCCTAGCTCAGGTCCTTTTTCGATGACACCTCGGTGTCACAGCCAGGCTTTGGGGAAGGGGCCCTAGGAGGGGTCTCACTCTGCAAGGCATCGGAACTCAACGAGTCCTCTGATGAGTCCTGTTGGACCGGAGACCTCGCCGGACTGTAAAAAGTATGGTGCTAATCAAAATACTACATTCTAGTAAATTCTGGATGCATGGATGTGTCCGGATTTCGTGCACTTACGATTTTACCAGGGACTGGGCCCTAGGATCCCACTCCGGGCTGCTGTCGGTAGCCGTGGTGGACGCCTCGGGGACGGATGTTCTTCCCCTCTTAGGCGAATCTGCCTCTAAGGATGAGGAGGCTGCCGTTTTCTTCCTCCCCCTCGTAAGGGACTCGGGCTCTTCTTCCTCCTCCTCCTCATTCTCATCCTCTTCCTCCTCCTCATTCTCTTTGGAGGAGGGAGGGTCGTTGGAGTCTTCGGACTTCGTGTCCGAAGCGCCCCGACGACGGAGACCGCTCCTGGTCTCCTTGGCTTTTTTGTTGGCCTCTTTCTTCGGCGCCTTGTAGGGCGCTGGGACTAGCATCTTCGTCAAAAGAGGTCCCGCAGGTTCTTCCGGCAGCGGGGTCGGGCAATGAATCCGCCCCGCCACCTTCATTCATTCCTGAGGCAACCGTGGAAAGACACGTTAGAAAATATCTCCTTCAAGACATAACAATGGCACATGCGAATAACCAAGCTATGATGATGACTTACCGGACTGGCAGGGTGGGACAACTGGTACCCGCGGTCTGCGGCAGAGTCCGGCGATGGTTTGCCGGACTTAAAGAGCACCTTCTAGATGTCCTTGTGCGTGGATCCGAAAAGCTCCCGCAGGGTTTGGTGCTCAGCTGGGTCGTACTCCCACAAATCACAGCCTCTGTGCTGGCAAGGAAGGATCAGGCGGACCAGCATCACCTGGACCACGTCAACGAGCCTGATTGCCTTGTCCTCCATACCTTTGACGCGCGCCTGGATCACTGACAGTTCATCGGATGACGACTAGTTTATGCCCTTCTTGGGCCAGGATGTGAGCCGCAAAGGGGCTCCAGATCGAAACTCGGGAGCAGTGACCCACTTTTTGCCGTGCAGCTCAGTGATATAGAACCACTGTTGCTGCCACTCCTTGACGGAGTCGTTGAAAGTACTCGTCGGCCATGTGACCTTGGGCATCCTGCTCACCATGGTACCTCCGCACTCGGCGTGTTCGCCACTCACCACTTTGGGCTTCACGTTGAAGATCTTGAGCCATAGCCCGAAGTGTGGCGAGATATGAAGAAAGGCCTCACACACAACAGTAAATGTCGAGATGTTGAGGAAAGAACAGGAGATAGATCGTGGAAATCAATCCCGTAGTAATACATGATGCCGTGAACAAAAGGGTGGAGGGAAACTCGAGCCCACGGACGAAATGGGGGAGGAAAACAACTCTCTCGTGGGGCTCCGGAGTAGGGACAACCTGTCCCGCCGTTGGAAGACGGTGGCCGATTTTCTTGGCCAGATATCCGGCCGCCCGCAGTTTTTTAATATCCTTCTCCTGGACGGAGGAGGCCATTCACTTGCCTCCTGCTCCAGATCCGGACATTTTCGGAGGACCTTTTTTCGGTGGGGAGGATGAATTCTTGGGCGCTAGGGCTCAGACGAAAGGAAAGGGGCGAGCGGAAGCAGAAGAAGGCATGGGTAGAAAGGAGAAGGCTTTTCCCCTTTATAAAGGCGATAAAACTTTACGCCTCCCCGCTTGCCTAATGGAGCCTGCTCGTTCCCCACTTACCGTAATTGATGGTATGGTTAGGCTACCCACGTCCGTATTGAAGAGGATCCCGTGATAAGGGGACACGACCTCTGCTTTGACAAGACATGCCAAAGGAACCGCCTCGCGATGTGTGCGGAAGCAGGTTGAAGAAAACGGTTCGAATAAAAACCGGACCGTGGCGTGATGTCACTTTTCGAAGAATTGTCAGCAGATTGAAATCTTGGATTATTATTGTTCTCTTTACGGTGATATATGGAATGATTATCTTGCAGAGCCGGACACGGTCCTTGTGTTCGGAATTTATCTTGGAGTATTCAGAGATGGAACCCGCCTCGCAATGCTGAAGACAATCTACGCGCCGGACTGATCGTCATTGAAGCCTGGTTCAGGGGCTACTGAGGGAGTCCTGGATAAGGGGCTATCCGGACTGCCGGACTATATAATTTGGCCGAACTGTTGGACTATGAAGATACAAGATAGAAGACTTTGTCTCGTGTTCGGATGGGACTCTCCTTGGCGTGGAAGGCAAGCTTGGCGATTCGGATGTAGATCTCCTCCTCTGTAAACCGACTATGTGTAACCCTAGCCCCCTCCGGTGTCTATATAAACCGAAGGGTTTAGTCCGTAGGACTAATGATCATTATCAACAACAATCATACCACAGGCTAGCTTCTAGGGTTTAGCCTCTCTGATCTCGTGGTAGATCAACTCTTGTAATACTCATATCATCAAGATCAATCAAGCAGGAAGTAGGGTATTATCTCCATCGAGAGGGCCTGAACCTGGGTAAACACCGTGTTCCAGTCTCCTATTACCATTAGCCTTAGACGCACAGTTCGGGACCCCCTACCCGAGATCCGCCGGTTTTGACACCGACAATAGGCTCTACGTTCAAATACAACGGGTGCAAGCCAGATTTGTACACGTAGAATACTCGGGTTAAACTTGACGAGCCTAGCATATACAGATATGGCCTCGGAACACTAGAGACCGAAAGGTTGAACGTGAATCATATAGTAGATATGATCAACATAGTGATGTTCACCATTGAAGACTACTCCATCTCACGTGATGATCAGAAATGGTTTAGTTGATTTGGATCATGTATCATTTAGATGACTATAGGGATGTCTATCTAAGTGGGATTTTTTAAGTAATATGATTAATTGAACCTAATTTATCATGAACTTAGTCCTGATAGTTTTTTGCATATCTATGTTGTAGATCAATGGCCCGTGCTACCGTTCCTTTGAATTTTAATGCATTCCTAGAGAAAGCTAAGTTGAAACGGACTCGGTCCGTAACTTGAGGATTATTCTCATTGTTCCACGGAAGAATTATGTCCTTGAAGCACCGCTAGGTGCAAGGGCTACTGTAGGAGCAGAAGCTCACGTTGTGAATGCCTGGCAAGCTCGATGTGATGACTACTCATTAGTTAAGTGTGCCATGATTTACGACTTAGAATTGGGACTTCAAAGCCGTTTTGAACGTCATGGACCATATGAGATGTTCTAGGAGTTGAAGTTAATATTTCAAGAAAATGCCCGAGTTGAGAGATATGAAGTCTCCAACAAGCTCTATAGCTGCAAGATGGAGGAGAACAGTTCTGTTAATGAGCACATACTCAGAATGTCTGGGTACCATAATCACTTGACTCAGCTGGGAGTTAATCTTCCAGATGATTGTGTCATTGACAGAGTTCTTCAATCACTACCACCAAGCTACAAAGGCTTCATGATGAACTGCGATATGCAAGGGATGGAAAAGACTATTCTCGAGCTCTTCGTGATGCTAAAGGCCGCGGAGGTAGAAATCAAGAAGGAGCATCAAGTGTTGATGGTTAACAAAACCACTAGTTTCAAGAAGAAGGGCAAGGGTAAAAAGAAGGGGAACTTCAAGAAGACTGACAAGCAAGTTGTCACTCCCGGGAAGAAACGTAAAAGTGGACCCAAACCTGAAACTGAGTGCTTCTACTGCAAAGGGACTGGTCACTGGAAGCGGAACTACCCCAAGTATTTGGCGGATAATAAGGATGGCAAAGTGAGCAAAGGTATATTTGATATGCATGTTATTGATGTGTACCTTACTAATTCTAGTAGTAGTGCCTGGGTATTTGATATCGGTTCGGTTACTCATATTTGTAACTCAAAGCAGGGACTATAGATTAAATGAAGATTGGCTAAGGACGAGGTGACGATGCGCGTCGGAAATGGTTCCAAGGTTGATGTGATCGCCGTTGGCACGCTACCTCTACATCTACCTTCGGGATTAGTTTAGTCCTGAATAATTTTTATTTGGTGCCAGCGTTGAGCATGAACATTATATCTGGATCTTGTTTAGTGCGAGATGGTTATTCATTTAAATCATAGAATAATGGTTGTTCTATTTATATGAGTAATATCTTTTATGGTCATGCACCCTTGAAGAGTGGTCTATTTCTGTTGAATCTTGATCGTGACGATACACATATTCATAATATTGATGCCAAAAGATGCAAAGTTGATAATGATAGTGCAACTTATTTGTGGCACTGCCGTTTAGGTCATATCGGTGTAAAGCGCATGAAGAAACTCCATAAAGCTGGACTTTTGGAATCACTTGATTATGAATCATTTGATACTTGCGAACCGTGCCTTATGGGCAAGATGACTAAAACTCCGTTCTCTGGAACAATGGAATGAGCTAGTGACTTATTGGAAATAATACATACCAATGTATGCGGTCCAATGAGTGTTGATGCTCGTGGCGGGTATCGTTATTTTCTGACCTTCACAGATGATTTGAGCAGATATGGGTATATCTACTTAATACAAGTCTGAAATATTTGAAAAGTTCAAAGAATTTCAGAGTGAAGTGGAGAATCATTGTAACAAGAAAATAAAGTTTCTACAATCTGATCGTGGAGGAGAATATTTGAGTTACGAGTTTGGCCTTCATTTAAAACAATGTGGAATAGTTTCACAGCTCACGCCACCTGGAACACCACAACGTAATGGTGTGTTCGAACGTCGTAACCGCACTTTATTAGATATGGTGCAATGTGTGATGTCTCTTACCAATTTACCACTATCCTTTTGTGGTTATGCATTAGAGACAGCTGCATTCACTTTAAACAAGGCACCATAAAAATCCATTGAGACGACACCATATGAATTGTGGTTTGGTAGCAAACCTAACACTACAAACAAAAGACACATCCGTGACATTTTGGTCCGAACGGATTTTTTTCCTGTCATACTTATGACACTTCTATGATTATAATTGTGACAAAACCCGGTATCATCATTGATGTGGTGGGATCCTACTTCTATGACAAAAAATCATGACAGAAAATGGGCTTTTCGTCCTGGGCAGGCCGGAGATGCAGCTGCAAGACATTCTTTGGGCCGTCCATGACATAAATAACCGTGGTAGAAGCGAGGGCGAGGAAAATATTGGGGAGTTCCCGGTTACGGTGGGTGGTCGGGGGCCGAGCTCTGCGCGTATCTTTCGTACACATACGCGTGTGTGTGCGAGGCGTTGGGCTCTAACTGAACCCGAGCGAGGCATTGGGCTCTAACTGAACCCGAGTGATTGCACTAGCTACCTTACTGAACCCGAGTGATTCCTTCGCTACTGCTGCTAACTGAAGCCGATCGAACCCTGCTGCCTCCTTCCCTTGATGAACAATGAGCATTGTTGGGGTGGGGGGGTCTAGATGAACAGTTCCTGGTGGGGGTGGATGTACAGGAACCCGTGGTGTTGCCTCTTGATGAACAGGACCCCGATCGAGCCGGTTGGGGCTGGATGAACAGGACCCCATGGAGGGCTGGATGAACAGGACGACCCCGTGGAGGGCTGGTTGAACAGTAGTCGGTGGAGGGTTGGATAAACAGTAGCCCGTGGAGGGGTGGTTGAACAGGACCCCGTGGAGAGGGCTGGTTGAACAGTAGCCGGTGGAGTAGCGCGCGGTGGAGGCTAGATGAACAGGAGCTCGTGGAGGAACAGTCGCAGGTGGAGGCTGGAGGAGGTCGAAGGTGGATGAACAGTAGCCCCATGGAGGCTAGAGGAGGTCGACGGTGGAGATGAACAGTATCTGGTGGAGTCCCGTTTTGCGGTATGCCACACCCCTCTCGATGAACAGGACCCCCGTTTCGACCGTAGCGCTCCAACACAAGTCTGTTTCCTCCGTTTTGCGGTACGCCACACCCCTCCCGATCAACAGGACCCCGTTTCGACCGTAGGAGGTCCAACAAAAGTTTGTTTCCTCCGTTTTGCGGCACGCCAGACCCCTCTTGATGAATAGGATCCTGTTTCGACCGTGGTCGGTCGAGCACAAGTCCGTTTCCTCCATTCTGCGGTACGCAATGCCTCATTTCCATCGGTTGTTCCATCCAAGCCCTCCCAATGAACACGACGACACATTTCGTTCTGACCTAGCCGGTTGGCTCCCCATGAACACGACGATGACGCAATTTGTCCATTCCGACTCAGCCATGTACACAAGCCCTGGCCGTACGTATGCGCGAGTAGGCGTTCGAGACCCCGCCCGTATGTACGTACGTGGTCGTATTTACTTTCTTGCACCCTGGCTGTTGTACGTACGTGTATATGCTACGTGCGCGCCTCTACTACGACACGTGCGTGCCTCTACATCGACCAGTATGTACGTACACGTTCATGACCAGAATGTCAACGCTACATACGCTTCGACTAGGTGGCTCCCGACTGTCAGGCACTTCCTTGCATGCGAAGATGTAGCTGGTGGGTCCTAGCAGTCAAGGGGAAAATGTTTTTTCCGTGAAATACGTTGGCCCATCCGGTGGGTCCCAACTGTCAGGTGGAGGAATCATTATTTTCCGCGTAATAAGGAGGCACTTCCTTGCTGCGGTCGTGGACCCAACTGTCAGCCTCTCCATGTACAGTGCTCTTCCGATGGAAGTCGTTCCTTGACAACATTGACCACGTCGCGCCAAGAGCAGCAGGCGGTGGACGACGGCGAGGACTAGGAAGGGGATGCGGAGCTGGTGAAGACGCGGCAGTGGATGCCCAGTCGGAGAGCAGTACGAGGGTTAACTGGTTTGGCTTCGGTGCGAGGCTACCATCGCCGCAGAATAACAGGGGGTGTAGGTGAGTGGAGGGATGGCCTGGCCACCGGTGGGAGTAGTAGTGGGGCAGTGAGGCCTCCGCGGTAGCACAAACGGCCACGGGAGGCAGGAGTAGGCGGCATCGGCGCTGCTTTGGGCGGCTGGAGCAAGAAGACCAGAGATTGAAGAAGCACTACGGCTGTTGGATGGACATCGTATGGTCACTGGAGCTAGAATCGTTCTATTGACTAAGTTGACAAAGCCCTCCATCCCCGTCAACTTAGTAGGCCCACAAGTTAGGCTCCCACTATGCTGGGTCCCAGCTAGCACGGGAGTATTCATTTTTTTGTGCGTAATAAGGAGGCACTTCCTTGCGTGCGAAGATATAGTTGGTGGGTCCGACCTGTCAGCGGGGGGAACATTTTTTCGCAAGATACAGAGGCCCTTCCGGTGGGTCCCAGATGTCAGCTGGAGGAATCATTATTTTGCACGTAATAAGGAGGCATTTCCTTGTGTGCGGCCATGGACCTAGCTGTCAGCCTCCCCACGTACAGTCCACGTCCGATGGAAGTCATTCCTTGACCATGTTCACCACACCGCGCTAAGAGCACCAGGGCGGTGGACGACGGCGAGGCCTAGGAAGGGGACGCGGAGCTGGGGAACACGCGTGTTATGGCGCTGCTAGAAGGAGGGCGTGAGAGGGCCGGCCGGGGGCCTTTTTTCCCACGGCCGGGCAAGAGGGAAGGGATTTCCTTCTTAATTCTTGCTTGATTAGATTGATACATCTCCTCTCTTTATATAGAGAGGTTTACTTGACTCTCAAGAAAGGCTTACTTGACTCCTAAGCAAACGACCCTTATCTCTAATTAACCCTAAGACTAATGGGCCCATTAGGCCCATTACGTACTCTAACACTACACCCCATCTGGACATGCAACTTGTCCTCGAGCTGCAGCCTAACCAACTTATAACCATGACTCGACGCAACACAAACCTAACACCTAAAAACAAGCCTTTTACATCTCGGCTTGTTTTATTATTCTCAACCTGAAATAGACTAGGATGCTTTATTTTGGATGTGCACGTGTACAGCCACCTGGATCCCATGGACACCACCTGGAAAAAAGGAGTGCATGTGTATGGCTGTTGGTCTGCACCGCACAGGGAAGAGTGGAGGGCTTGCAATGAAGAATGACGAGGAGGGGTGTGCCCCCCAACCGCCGATGTCGCAGACTTTGAGGTCGCTGCCCGCGAGGAAAACAGCATGCCGGCCGCTCGTGGGGGAAACCACATGCCAAAGATCCCCGACGCAGCGGACGAGATCGAGGTCTTTGTGCAGCGAAGGGCAACTTGGAGGAGCGGCAGCTGCATACCACGCATCTCCCGCACACGCCAACGCGCTAGGAGGCCGCACGCAGCAGCCTGCAGCCTCACCGCCGCGTGGCGGGTAGCGATCCAAGACGGAAGCGGTGACGATGACGGCAGGGACTTGATCTGCTGGATGTGGACGCCCCGGGATGGCGGTGGCGCTGATGGGAATGAGGTCGTCACACTCCTGTCATAGGGCATCCCATACTGGACAACGGAGCTGACCGGCGGTGGCTGCTACAGCTGCAACGGATGCTGCACTATCGCGCCGGGCGTGGCGGAGGCCGCCAGGAGCGGCGGCTGCCACTGCAGCCAAGGCTGGGCAGTGGTGGCGATGGATGGCAGCTACAGCGGCCCGGCGAGCGTGGCGAAGGCCGCCTGGTGCGGCGGCTGCCACGGCAGCCACAACGGAGCGGGGGCGGCAATGGGCGGCACAACCGAGTGTGACCTGTAGGACCCGGCCAAGAACAGGTGGATCTCCTGGACCGCCTGGGTTAGGTCCTGCAGCACCCCGGACACCTCCTCCCAGGTGAGGACGGTGGGGGCGGGTGCGACAGAGGATCCCGGCGCAAGCAGGAGCGGGGTGACGGTCGTGGTGGTCGCCGGAGGCGACAAGGTGACCGGTAGCGGAAGAGATGGGCTTGGCGGCTGTCGGTGTCAAAACCGGTGGATCTCGGGTAGGGGGTCCCGAACTGTGCGTCTAGGCGGATGGTAACAGGAGACAAGGGACACGATGTTTTTACCCAGGTTCGGGCCATCTCGATGGAGGTAAAACCCTACTCGTGCTTGATTAATATTGATGATATGGGTAGTAGAAGAGTTGATCTACCACGAGATCAGAGAGGCTAAACCCTAGAAGCTAGCCTATGGTATGATTGTTGTTCGTCCTACAGACTAAAACTCTCCGGTTTATATAGACATCGGAGAGGGCTAGGGTTACACAGAGTCGGTTACAATGGGAGGAGATCTACATATCGTATCGCCAAGCTTGCCTTCCACGCCAAGGAAAGTCCTATCCGGACACGGGACGAAGTCTTCAATCTTGTATCTTCATAGTCCAGGAGTCCGGCCAAAGGTCATAGTCCGGCCATCCGGACACCCCCTAATCCGGGACTCCCTCAGTAGCCCTGAACCAGGCTTCAATGACGACGAGTTCGGCGCGCAATTTGTCTTCGGCATTGCAAGGCGGGTTCCTCCTCCGAATACTTCATAAAAGATGTTTGAACACAAGGATAGTGTCCGGCTCTGCAAAATAAGTTCCACATACCACCGTAGAGAGAATAATATTTACACAAATCTAATCTGCTGACTATTCCGTAGTGTGACATCACGCCACGGCCAAGCCTTTATTCGAATCGTTTTACTGTCCCACCTCAGCGCGTTTAGCGAGGCGGTTTCCTTGGCACGTCTTGTCAAAGCAGAGATCGTGTCCCCTTATTCCGGGATTCTCATCAATACGGGCATGGGTAACCCAACCGTGCCATTGGTATGACTTCTTAATTGAAAGTGAGTCCCAAAAGGTCACGGGGAGGGCTCTTGGTATTCAACCTCTTTATAAAGAGACCAAGGCTCGACTCCTTTCTTTCAATCCAATCAAATCTGCCTCTCGCCTCGAGTTCCAACACCCAAAGCTCCAGATTCAGGCACTTCGGACCTTCGATGATGTACGGCTCCGACCTCCAAGGTCGGTGGATGCCTTCCACCGTTACGGAAGAAGACGTGCGAAAGCTGAGAGATGCCAGGTATCTGATCGGTGAAATCTCACATAGGCTGCCTGCTCAAGGGCAGGCTATTCCCACTCCCCATCCCGGTGAGAGTGTGGTGTTCACATCTCACTTCCTTCGGGGGCTAGGCTTCCTGATTGATCCCTTCGTGAGAGGGCTCATGTTTTATTATGGGCTGGAATTTCACGACTTAGCTCTGGAGTCCATCCTCCAAATCTCATCGTTCATTGTCGTGTGTGAGGCCTTCCTCCATATTACTCCTCACTTCGAACTGTGGTAAAACCTTCAAGGTAGAACCGAAGATGATCGAGGGGCAGCACGCTGAGTGCGGAGGTGCTATTATAAGCAAGATTGCCGACGCTCCATGGCCCGAGGGCTCTTTTCAAGAGGAGTTCGGCTTATGGCAACGAGAGTGGTTTTACATCACAGCTCCCAGGGGCACCACGTGGGTGACGCCACCTGCTTTTCGCTCGGGTCCCCCACCACGGCTAGCGTCATCGATCAATAAAGGGCTTAACTGGGGGCCGTCCAAGGACATATTGCTGCAGGGCCGCATTCGAGATCTCCTAGAAAGAGATACCAATTTGGCCGTAGTGGCGCAGGTTATGCTGATTCGCCGCATACTGCCCTGCAAACATCGCCCCCTCTGCCTGTGGGAATTTAATCCGGAAGGACCACGAGCCCTCCAACATTTTATGTGCCCGACGCCCGTGGAGATGTACAAATTGTTCTTCGGATCACAAGCAATGTGTCCGGACTTGTCCGAGGACGCAGGTCTGAGCTGCAATCGCCCGGACACTCAAGTAAGTAGCCCTGTACCCGGACACGCTATCCGTACATTTATCATAAAACTGCCCTCAAAAGAGCTATCCTTTAAACAGGAGTGGATAGCGAAAGTAAAGCTTATCAGGTATCCGGCCCCCCTCCCTGAGACCACGCCGGATCCCGTGTTGACTAGGATGCTGGAGATTGCGCCTTTGGAAGAAGGCGAAGAGGGGAACAAAGAAGCTACCGCCTCCACGAAGGAGGCTGTCAGGAAAGGAGGAATCGAGAATTCCTCTATCCAGGGAAAGAAGAGGACCGCCTCTGAAGACCCGGAGGCGATTGCCTCAAAGCGGGGGAAGAAATCTTCGTCAGAGGGTCCGACGCCGGAGGGTGCCCCGGCCGCATTACGCCCCCAAGGGGATCAGCTCTCCACCGAGCCGTAAGTAAAGAGAGGGGTTTTAAAATGAGAGACATCCCTGTTTTATTTTTGAGGAAGATAACCGAAATTTTACCTTGTAGTTCGGATCTCAACCCTTCGCAACAGAGCTCATCTTCAGGGGATTTTCGTCCGGAGATGATGGAGAGCGGAACTCCTCCCCCAGCTGTACCGTCTTGCGAGGCGGGTGACCCCGAGGTGTCGTCTCGGAGGGTTTCTCTGAATCCGGCCTTGGAAAAAGGTCTTCGGACGAGTCCGGCACCGTCTGGTGCACGATCGGAGGAGCTGAAGGATCTGCTCGGGCGAGCGTCTATCTCAGAAGAACATCGTGTGTTGATGAACACGGTGATTAGAAGGATTTCATCCGCAGAAAGCGAATTGCACGAGGCCGCCAGGAGTTTACTGATAGGTTTTGAGGTACGCAAAAAGATGTACCTTTTGACAGAGTCGCATATATAAAATGCGCCCTGTATAGATAGTAGCCCCTGAGACTCTTTGTGTTGTCAAAAATGACGGCGCACAGAGGATCATAATCCCATGTATAATATGTCGCCTTTCCTATGTAGGTGGCGAGGTGTTCGGTGGCTAGCTGGACTGATGAATTTGCCGAGCTAAAGCGGCAACTTGACGTGGCAGATGCCGACATCCCGCCTGCAAATGAGCGACCGGACGAGGCACAAGGTATGTAATGTCTCCGAAGACATCTGGTAAGAGGAGCTTGATGCTCGTACCTTATAACATGTGTGCTAAATGCAGATGGTGCCACTGCCGTGGAAAACCTTCGGGCGGAACTTGCCCGAGCCAAGAGCAAGCGAGGAAAAGTGATGCAGCTGCCGTGAAGGCGGCTGAAGAGCTAAAAGCCGAACAGGCTGCTCATTGCCAAAGCAAGAAAGGAATGGCTGAGATGGCTGTAAAATTGAAGGATGCTGCCAACCGTTGTAAGCTTCTTGAAAAAGAAGGTAGGGTGGCACAGAAGGACCTAGAAAAGGTCACTGCCGAGGACAAGGACACTCGCTCTGCAAGGAGAGCTATGAAGCAGGAGCTACGTCAGGCCGGAGATATCACGGCTGGAAAGCCCTATATGCTGCGGATGAAGTTCGGGGATCCTAAGTATGCTCCGTTAGACCGGAAGTGAAGTGCCGTGGACGCGACCGAACACTTCCGGGGTCTAGATGACCATGAATTGGAAGAACTTGTTTGGTCGCAGTTCCACAATCCAGAGCGCCCACTTTCGGTATCCGATCGTTTGGCCGCATGGGCGGAGATGAACAGGTTATCCGGACTCGCCATGAAGCATGTCGTGAGTCATCAGTGGCCGAAAGGGCCAGAGCCGAAGAGTTATTTTAGCTTGGTGCAGCAGTTCCTTGGTACGGTGTCGCATATTGATGCAATGAAGAGGTCAGCGTGCATAGAGGGTGCACAGATGGCTCTTGCCCGTGTCAAGACATATTGAGCGGAGATGAAGGCCAGTGTTGTTGCATCCCAGGATTCGGACGAAAGCCGAGTACCTGCCCAGCACTACTTTGAGGAAGTTCTGCAAGGCGCTCGTTTAATAAAAACGCAGTGCTCGAAGGATGTTGTGTTCGCATAACATGTGCTGTTGTAAAACAATGTTTTGATGGAATATAAAAGCTTTTTATACTTGTGCTTTCAAGAATTAGAATACCTCCTGTGCGGCCGTTAATGTATATGTGTATATAACCTAAAAGATGGCAGTCGTTGGCTTCAGCCCCCACGCATATAATGCGGGGGTGTTCGCAGAAGGCGCATTTTCACACTTGATCCAACGTCTTGGTCCTATAAAGGAGGTGATAGCGCAGCGAACTAGGCAACAGACTATAATGCTTTACCACTTTCACTTAGCCATAGGAGTTTGATAGTGGGGCTACTGAATAGCCCCTGGGGGCACCGTGCTCGCCCGAATTCAGGGCGCATGTGTGCCTGACCGGGAAACGGCCCTTCGTTAATGCGGAGGAATCCTAAAGATTCCGGCAAGTCATCGAGTGGTTGACCAGTCTCTCGCTATATCATGACAGTCAGTTTTCGGCTTTCTCTACTGAGGTGCTCGCCTGGACGAACCGGGGCACAATCGCAGTAGTTCTCCTGGTGCCGCCTTAGTCGATAGAGCGGAACGTAAGGCAGCAAAACACAGGAGTCGGGCAAACCCAACATTTGACCAAAGACATGATTCGGAGCTGATGCATATAAGGCCAAACTCGCGACGCCGAACACTCCCTAAGGTATTCGGTCTTTATGAAAACAGGTTGAACAAAAGCCCTTGGTAAGAAGCCCCTGGTGTCCAGGTACGCGCAAAATTCTGGCGTGGCCACATGCCAAGACGCCAGCCTCCTCCTCGGTTATAGCAAAAAACCGGGGGATGTTATCAACAAGAGACAGTAAAAAAGGTTTACGCAGGGTCTTAATCTGAAAAGAATCCTTGAAACGGGTCCCTACTGCATGTCTGCGCTTGTGTCTCCGTTGTACCGTATCCTGGACGGGTGTAGCACGGTGTTCGTCTCCAAAAGAGAGGAACTTAGTGGAAAACAATCGTGCGAGAAATCTATGTTAAAATAAACAAAGTATAATACAAAAAAATGGGTAGAATTGAGCTTTATTATCTCCTGGTGTAAACGCGCGGAGCCCCTTGTACAGGGGAATGCGGCTATTAAGCCTTTGTATGTTTACGCCGGACTCATCGAGCCATGTCCGGGGTCATGAACGACCTATTTAGGTGCTCTAACTAGTAAAGCTGGATTAGTGCGTGGCTGTCAAGGCAGCCGCACCGTCGTCCGCGCTCGAGGAGCACTTGATATTTCCCTTTAATGAGATGATGCCTCGTGGACCGGGCATTTTGAGTGTAAGGGATGCATAATGCGGTATTGCGTTAAAGCGGGCGAAAGCTTCGCGTCCCAGTAGTGCTTGATAGCTACTTATGAATGGGGCGATGTGGAAGGTTAGCTTTTCGCTTCGGAAGTTGTCGGGGGAGCCGAACATAACTTCTAACGAGAGGGATCCCATACAATGGGTATCTGGGCCTGGCGTGACCCCTTGAAAGGAAGTGTTGCCATGGCGAATTATTGCTGGGTTTATCCCCATTTTGCGGATTGTGTCCTGATATAGCAGGTTTAGGTCACTGCCGCCATCCATTAGGACTTGTGTAAAGTGGAGTCCGTCAATTATCGGATCTAAGACCAAGGCAGTCCAGCCTGCGTTCCGGATACCTCTAGAGTAATCCTGATGATCGAAGGAGATTGGTTGTAACAACTAGTGGCGGGACTCCTCTGGGATAGGCCGTATGGTGCATATCTCCATAGGCGCCACTCCGTTTTTCCCTTTTGTCACATGAAGTGAGTTTACTATTTTGACTTCTTGCGGGAACTTCTTTTGTTCTCCGGTGTTCTGCTTGTGGGGTTCGTCGTCATCCTCGCTTGGTATCACTAGTGCAGAACCGGCCTTTAGTGCCGGTTCGTAACGGGCTTTAGTGCCGGTTCGCCAACCGGCACTAAAGAGTGGGGACTAAAGGTCCCCGGCCTTTTGTACCGGTTCGTCACAAACCGGCGCTAAAGTGTCACCACGTGGCACGAGCCAGGCCCATTTGCGTGGAGGGCATTAGTACCGGTTGGTAACACCAACCGGTACTAAATGTTTGGGTGTTTTTTTTAAATTTTTCTTTAATTTTGTGTTTTCAATTTAATTTAGTGATTGTTTTACATTATAATGAGTTGTTAAATCATTAGGTGAAAGTACCATGGATTAGTTTCGACTGGATGCATTATTGGATATCTCTATATATAGCTAGCTAGCTAGAGTATATGCCATATCCATATTATACTTGATCAACTATATAATATATACGGATATGGCATATACTTGATCACTTAGCTAGGTAGGATTCATCCAGCTGAAACTAATCTGTGGTTTCTTTCATTAAATGATATAATAATTAACTAGCTATCTAATCACCACCAGCACTACTAGCTTAAAGAAGAAACATTCACTTGTACTAGAAGCAAAAATATTATCGATCGAGTTCAACATGATTGTCATGATATTATAAGCGTTCATATATAACACCAAAAAGCAAATCACTTAAGTTCAGAACAAAGAACACGGACATGAAAGGACAAGTACTAATTAAGAGCAGCATGAAGAACTAGCTAAAACACTCCTGCTAGTTACTCTCTCTCTGGTAAAATAGCATAGAACATGTATAGCTCTCTTGATTGATCATACTGGAGCATGCCGATGAACCTGTCTCCTAATCATGGGCTGCGCTTCTCATTGCTGCCCCCTAGTACTTCTCTGCGATCATTAACAATTTTCCTCCAATCTTTTACTATTAAGCATTCATCGCTTCTAGAAATCCTGAATGCATTCATGTGCAATTGAGGATATCTTGGCCGTAAGCTAACAATTGACATATGACCTTTAGTCTCAATCCCCTGAGGCATAACTGTCATCGGGAGTCCCTGTTGAAGAACATTGTATAGCACTTAATTAATATACTTAGCAATGAAAGTTTAGCAAAAAAATTATGTATGCAAAATATGCACTGAGGACAAATAGTAAATATCTTACCATCATTCCTAAATAGATGTGACCGTAGTTCAATACCATCACTATTGGTCGCACGTTTTGAGTACTAACATTTCTAAGTGTAGGAAGAAAATTTGTCTTGACAGTATGAAGATCCTCAAGCCATGAAACATAATGACTTATCTCCTCACAGTTTAGTTCAGCTCCGGGACAGTAGTAGGTCCTGTCTACCAAGCACCGGACATGTTTGGTTGAATGGAGATAAGTTGTCAATAGAAATTAGTTGTCAGTTATTTTTGAATAAGCAATATCAAAGACAAAAATATAGTTGAGAAGAACTCACATAATGGTAGAACTGGAGGCGTCTGCACATCGACCCATATGTCTCTATTACCTTCAATATCATCTTCCGGACGAATATCAAAGGTGATAACCATACCAGGCTCAAATGCATAAGCCTTGCATAGTGCTTGCCAAGTTTTTCATTCAAAATATGTGTACGTGTGTGTATTGTATACTTTGACGTTGAAAGTATAACCATCATGCTCAGTTTTCAGGTAAGCTCTCTTTACCTCCATAGTTTTCATATCTTTGAAACCTATCTTATCCAAGACAAAAATTTCTTGCATGGCACAGGATGCGCTAGTAGAATAGTGAAAATTAAAAATTATAAGTCAGGCAAATGAAGCATATATAAGTCATGCTTAATTACGAAAACAGACTTTTCGTTGTGACTTACTGTATCGAATTCGAAAGTCTCATCCAGCTTGATGCTGAATCGCCTACCATCAACAAGGAAATTTCTGTCGCACTGGCCGCGCTGGTCTTCACAGTATTCGCACATAATGAAATTTTTTCCGTCGTCAGACGATATTTTCTATGTTCATATTAGGCGAAACATTAATCACTTACTAATTCAATTAATTTAACTACTTCTATTAATTCAACTAAGCATTTACTAAAATAAACTAGTTATATTAATTCAATTAGTTTAAAGCATTTACTAAAAATAAACTACTTCTATATATATATATATATTAATTCAACTAGTTTAACTAAACATTTACTAAAAATAAACTAGTTATATTAATTCAACTAGTTCAAACTAAGCATATACTAAAAATAAACTGGTTCTATATATTAATTCAACTAGTTCAACTAAGCATTTACT
>NC_041387.1:15805480-15806860 GCF_002162155.2 Triticum dicoccoides
GAGCTCGGCGGGGGCGGCGACGACGACGGTCGGTGGGGGCGCGCGGCAACGACGACGGGCGGCGGGGGCGCGCGGCGACGACGACGACGGGCGGCGGGGGCGGCGAGGGCGACGGCACGGCGGCGCGGCGGGGGCGGCGTCGTCGAGATCGAGACTCGCGCGCGCGAGAAGTGGAACGAATTAGTGGCGACGATAACTGATTTTTCATAAGCGTAGTATATATAGGATGGGCCTTTAGTACCGGTTGGTGGCTCCAACCGGTACTAAAGGTCAATTTTGGCCAGCCCAAGCGGCGGGAAACGTGGGCCTTTAGTACCGGTTGGTGGCTCCGACCGGTACTAAAGGGCAACACATTAGTACCGGTTGGAGCCTCCAACCGGTACTAATGCCCGTGCGCTGCCACCCCGCAGTGCGCTACATTTAGTCCCACCTCGCCAAGCGAAGGGCAGCCGCACTGGTTTATAAACCCAGCCGCGGCTGCCCTTTCAAACTCCTCTATATAGTAGGCTTCTGGGCCTAATTAGGGCGCGCTGCCCTGTGAGCCTGCTGGACCTAATGGGCATGTATTTGCACACCCAAGGTCTGGCAGGCCCACCGGACAGCGCCCCAACATGTTTTTTATAAAAAAAATTCTTCGTGAATTTTTTTTTAGTATATGCTTTATTTTTCTTCGTGAAGAAGAGGCCCACCGGTCTGAATTATATAGTTATTTCTTTTCTGCTTTATTTTTTTCTTCTATTTATTTCTGAATAGTTTTTTTGCTGTATTTAGTTCCTTCGTGAATTTTTTGCTTTATATAATTTTTTTCTTTTCTGCATTATTTATTTTCTTCTATTTATTTTTGAGTAATTTTTTTATATAGTTATTCCTTTTCTGCTTTATTTTGTTCTTCTATTTATTTCTGAATAGTATTTATTTTCTTCTATTTATTTTTGAGTAATTTTTTTATATAGTTATTCCTTTTCTGCTTTATTTTCTTCTTCTATTTATTTCTGAATAGTATTTATTTTCTTCTATTTATTTTTGAGTAATTTGTTTATATAGTTATTCCTTTTCTGCTTTATTTTTTTCTTCTATTTATTTCTGAATAGTATTTATTTTCTTCTATTTATTTTTGAGTAATTTGTTTATATAGTTATTTCTTTTCTGCTTTATTTTTTTCTTCTATTTATTTTTGAGTAGTTTCTTCTTCTTCTTCTTCTTCTTCTTCCTCTTCTTCTTCTTCTTCCTCCTCTTCTTCTTCTTCCTCCTTCTCCTCCTCCTCCTCTTCTTCTTCTTCTCCTTCGTCTTCCTCCTCTTCCTCTTCTTCTTCCTCCTTCTCCTACTCTTCTTCTTCTTCTTGTTCTTCTTCTTCTTCTTCTTCTTCTTCTTCTCCTTCTT
>NC_041387.1:15807987-15820498 GCF_002162155.2 Triticum dicoccoides
CTCCTCCTCCTCCTCCTCCTCTTCTTCTTCTTCTTTAAATTGTGCATCTGAATGTAGAAAAAATACATTGATCAGTACCGCCTTTCAGCCAAAACGCGCGCTACTGCTACACAGAAGTACATATAAAAAATACATTGATCATCAATGATCTTTTTGTATAGAATCTAAATCGTCAATAGGAATCTACCACCGATTTAAGAACCGGCGAAGACTCCTATTGCAGCCACAGATCCTACACATAGAGTTCAATGAAGACCAAATGCTTGGGATGGTTTGAGAAGTAACATACTTAAGGTGGTCAAATTCTTGTTAGGGGAGCGAGGTGGGACTAAAAATAGCGCCTGCCACAACCTATTTAGTACCGGTTCGTGCCACGAACCGGTACTAAAGGTGCTGGCATCTGTAGTACCGGTTTGTGGCATGAACCGGTACTAAAGATTCCCAAAGAACCGGTACTAAAGGTCACCTCCCGCCAAGTCATTTGAACCGGCACTAATGGGAGCATTAGTGCCGGCTCATATGCCAATCGGTACTAATGTTTCACATATTAGGTCCTTTTTCTACTAGTGTATGTCGAGCCCTTGTGTTCGGCGTTGAGTGTGCCGGATTGTTTGAAGACCCAACAATCTTTGTCGGTGTGGTTTGCAGGCCTCCCGGGAGTACTGTGGATTTGACATATTTTGTCCAAGATTTTGTTGAGGTTAGATAGCTCGTCCCTACTATCTTTGGGGGGCGACTTTTTCTGATTCTGCCGAGAGCTTTTGAATCCGGCGTTGATTGTCGTGCTCTTCGGGCTGTTATCCTTGAATCGGCGCCGTTCCTTACTACGGCGTGGTTTCCCGTTTCCATCTCTGACTTCGGATGTACTTGGGTTGCTGGTGCTGCTTCTTGCCAGCTAGCTATCCTCTCCTTCGCAAAAGCGGGTCATGAGGCTTGTCAATGCGGCCATTGTTCTTGGCTTTTCTTGGCCGAGGTGTCTGGCGAGCCATTCGTCTCGAACGCTATGTTTGAAAGCTTCTAAGGCTTCGGCGTCCGGACAGTCGACTATCTGATTATTTTAGTAAGAAATCTGTTCCAGAGTTTCTGGGCTGACTCTCCGGGTTGTTGAGTTATATGGCTTAGATCGTCTGCATCTGGAGGTCGGACATAGGTCCCTTGAAAATTTGCCCGAAAAGCATCCTCGAGCTCCTCCCAACTTCCTATGGTGTTTTCGGGAAGGCTTTTAAGCCAATGCCGGGCTGGCCCTTTGAGCTTGAGGGGTAAGTATTTTATGGCGTGGAGGTCATCTCCTCTAGCCATGTGTATGTGGAGGATATAATCCTCAATCCAGACTCCAGAGTCTATTGTTCCGTCGTATGCCTCTATGCTTACGGGCTTGAATCCCGCTGGAAATTCATGGTCCAGCACCTCATCGGTGAAACATAGGGGATGTGCAGCGCCCCTGTATTTAGGTGTGCCGCGATGTTCGGATATTTGTTGCATTACATTGCTTACTAGAGCTTGCTTTCTTGGCCCATAGATAGATCTAGTTGGGTCGTCTTTTTGATGCAAATCCTTGTGCGGATCGCGTGCCGGATTGAATGCAGCGCCCTTTGCCGCTCGATGTCGGTCATGGGTCGTCTGTCCGACCTGGTGGCTTCCTTGTTTTTTGACCGTGGGGGCTCTAAGGCCTCCTCATCAAATTCCGGTAGTAATTTTCACTTCAGATAGCTCTTTGTGTGGTGACTGTCGCCATACTTGTGTCCAGTGTTGAGTACTTTGCCCCATTTGATTCTGAGTGCATCTTCCACTGTTTTGAGCTTCCGCTTCTGCTTTTTCAGGCTACGCGCAGTGGCGACGAGCCTTTGGTGGAGGTTCTTCTTCTCCAGCAACTTGTCCGGCGTGAGGTCGTCCGGACTATTATCTTCGCCGGGGATGGGTTGTTCGGTTTGTCTATCCAAGTTGCCCTGTTCGGACGGTTGCTCGATGGCATGTTCGTCGTCCGCCGGTTCGTCCTGCTCTATGTCTGGGTCTCTGTCGAGGTGGGGTTTGGCGCGGCGCTTCCGCCGCCGCTTTGATTGCTTTTCGAGGGAACGATCCCTTGTTGCGCCCTTTTGATCCTCGTCGTTGTTTCTTTTAGGTGTGTCCACCATGTGTACATCATGGGATGAGGTGGTTGTCCAGTGCCCTATAGGCGCTGGTTCTTGTTTGTCTTCTTCATCGGCGTCCATACCGTCGATGTCTTCAGAGTCGAAGTCGAGCATGTCGGTTAAATCGTCGACAGTGGCTACGAAGTGGGTGGTGGGTGGGTTTCAAATTTCTTCGTCGTCCGCATCCCAACCTTGCTGACCATAGTCCGGCCAGGGCTCTCCTGATAAAGAGAGAGACTTTAGTGAATTCAGGATATCGCCAAAGGGCGAGTGTTGAAAGATGTCCGCAGCGGTGAACT
Source organism: Triticum dicoccoides (assembly GCF_002162155.2). NCBI lineage: Eukaryota > Viridiplantae > Streptophyta > Magnoliopsida > Poales > Poaceae > Triticum > Triticum dicoccoides. The sequence goes on from NC_041387.1 coordinate 15,810,416, forward strand.
CCATGATCGGAGCCGAATTGGGTTCGATCGGGAGGGGTGCGTATTATTCGGAGTCTGGAAAGGAGTCTGGCACCTGGGAGTCACGAGCTCCGCGAAGGACAAGATTGGTGTTTGGCTCGATCGCCGTAGAGATTGCAGCCCCCGAGGCGGCGTCTAGCCACCCGTCCTCGACCGGTGCAGTCGGCTCCGAGCTAAGGGTCAGAGCAGACACCTGAGCGGCGCTCTGGGCACTGTCCGGCGGCAGAGCTAGATCATGCCCATCGTGACAGTGCAGCGCGCTCGGCTGTGGCTTGAATCCGTCGAAGATCAAGTCTCCGCGGATTTCAGCCGTGTAGTTTAAACTTCCAAATCTGACCTGATGGCCAGGGGCGTAGCTTTCGATCTGCTCCAGATGGCCAAGTGAATTGGCCCGCAGTGCAAAGCCGCCGAATACGAAGATCTGTCCAGGGAGAAAAGTCTCACCCTGGATCGTGTCGTGGTTGATGATCGAAGAAGCCATCGGGCCTAAAGGCGACGACACAGAGGAACTCTCAATGAAAGCACCAATGTCGGTGTCAAAACCGGCGAATCTCGGGTAGGGGGTCCCGAACTATGCGTCTAGGTGGATGGTAACAGGAGACAAGGGACACGATGTTTTTACCCTGGTTCGGGCCCTCTCGATGGAGGTAAAACCCTACTCCTGCTTGATTAATATTGATGATATGGGTAGTACAAGAGTTGATCTACCACGAGATCAGAGAGGCTAAACCCTAGAAGCTAGCCTATGGTATGATTGTTGTTCGTCCTATGGACTAAAACTCTCCGGTTTATATAGACACCGGAGAGGGCTAGGGTTACATAGAGTCGGTTACAATGGGAGGAGATCTACATATCGTATCGCCAAGCTTGCCTTCCACGCCTAGGAAAGTCCTATCCAGACATGGGACGAAGTCTTCAATCTTATATCTTCATAGTCCAGGAGTCCGGCCAAAGGTCATAGTCCGGTCATCCGGACACCCCTTAATCCGGGACTCCCTCAGCGGCGGTGAAGACATGATCGAACCAAAGCTAGCTGATACCAAATTGTTATGGCGCTACTAGACGGAGGGCGTGAGAGGGCCGGCCGGGGGCCTTTTTGCCCACGGTCGGGCAAGAGGGAAGGGATTTCCTTCTTAATTCTTGCTTGATTAGATTGATACATCTCCTCTCTTTATATAGAGAGGTTTACTTGACTCTCAAGCAAGGCTTACTTGACCCCTAAGCAAACGACCCTTACCTCTAATTAACCCTAAGACTAATGGGCCCATTAGGCCCATTACGTACTCTTACAACGTGACACTGGATGCCCACGCGGAGAGGAGTACAAGGGTTCACTGGTTCGGCTTTGGTGTGAGGTTACCATCGCCGCAGAATAATGTTGGAAGTATGCCCTAGAGGCAATAATAAAATGGTTATTATTATATTTACTTGTTCATGATAATTGTCTAATGTTCATGCTATAATTGTATTAACCGGAAACCGTAATACATGTGTGAATATATAGACCACAATATGTCCCTAGTGAGCCTCTAGTTGACTAGCTCGTTGATCAATAGATGGTTATGGTTTCCTGACCATGGACATTAGATGTCATTGATAACGGGATCACATCATTAGGAGAACGATGTGATGGACAAGACCCAATCCTAAGCATAGCACAAGATCGTGTAGTTCGTTTGCTAAGAGCTTTTCTAATGTCAAGTATCATTTCCGTAGACCATGAGATTGTGCAACTCCCAGATACTGTGGGAATGCTTTGGGTGTTCCAAACGTCACAACATAACTGGGTGGCTATAAAGGTACACTACAGGTATCTCCGAAAGTGTCTATTGAGTTGGCACGAATCGAGACTGGGATCTGTCACTCCATATGATGGAGAGGTATCTCTGGGCCCACTCGGTAATGCATCATCATAATGAGCTCAATGTGACTAAGGAGTTGGTCACGAGATCATGCATTACAGAACGAGTAAAGAGACTTGCCAGTAACGAGATTGAACTAGGTATTGGGATACCGACAATCGAATCTTCGACAAGTAACATACCGGTTGACAAAGGGAATTGTATACGTGATTGATTGAATCCCCGACATCGTGGTTCATCCGATGAGATAATCGTGGAATTTGTGGGAACCAACATGGGTATCCAGATCCCGTTGTTGGTTATTGGCCGGAGAGATGTCTCGGTCATGTCTGCATGATTCCCGAACCCGTAGGGTCTACACACTTAAGGTTCGGTGACGCTAGAGTTGTTATAGGAAATAGTATGTGGTTACCGAATGTTGTTCAGAGTCTCGGATGAGATCCCGGACATCACGAGGAGTTTCGTAATGGTCCGGTAATGAATATTTATATATGGGAAGTCCTTATTCGGTCGCCGGAAGTGTTCGGGGGTCTACCGGTATTGTACCGGGACCACCGAAGGGATTCCGGGGGTCCACCGAGAGGGTCCACCTGCCCAGGAGGGCCCTATGGGCTGAATATGGAGGTGAACCAGCCCCTAGGTGGGCTGGGCACCAACTCCTCCTAGGGCCCATGCGCCTAGGATTTGGGGGAAACCCTAAAGGGGGCGCCCCCCTTGGCTTGGGGGGCAAGCCTCCCCCCTTGGACGCCCCCTCTAGATCCATCTGGAGGGGGCTGGCCCCCCTCTCCCTTGCCCCTATAAATAGTGGGGAGGTGGGAGGGCTGCCGCACCCCTCCCCTGGCGCAACCCTTCCCCTCTCCAACACCTCCTCCTCCTCCATAGTGCTTGGCGAAGCCCTGCCGGAGAACTGCAAGCTCCACCACCACGCCGTCGTGCTGCCGGAGCTCTCCCTCAACTTATCATCTTCCCTTGCTGGATCAAGAAGGAGGAGACATCCCCGAGCTGTATGTGTGTTGAACGCGGAGGCACCGTCCATTCGGTGTTAGATCGGATCTTCCGCGATTTGAATCGTCGCGAGTATGACTCCATCATCCGCGTTCTAGTAACGCTTCCGCTTAGCGATCTTCAAAGGTATGAAGATGCACATCCTCTCTCTCTCTCTCTCTCTCTCTCTTGTTGCTAGAATCTCCTAGATTGATCTTGGTGGTACGTAGGAAAATTTTGAATTATTGCTACGTTCCCCTATAGTGGCATCATGAGCTAGGTCTATGCGTACATTCTATGCACGAGTAGAACACAAGTAGTTGTGGGTGTTGGTTTGTTCAATTTGCTTACCGTTACTAGTCCTATCTTGTTTCGGCGGTATTGTGGGATGAAGCGGCCTGGACTGACCTTACACATACGCTTACGTGAGACGGGTTCCACCGACTGACATGCACTTGTTGCATAAGGTGGCCAGCGGGTGTCTGTCTATCCCACTTTACTCGAATCGGATTCGATGAAAAGGGTCCTTATGAAGGATAAATAGCAGTTGGCATATCACCGTTGTGGCTTTTGCGCAGGTAAGAAACGTTCTTGCTAGAAACCCATAGCAGCCACGTAAAACATGCAACAATAATTAGAGGACGTCTAACTTGTTTTTGCAGGGTATGCTATGTGATGTGATATGGCCAAAAGAATGTGATGAATGATATATGTAAGGTATGAGATTGATCATGTTCTTCTAATAGGAATCACGACTTGCATGTCGATGAGTACGACAACCGGTAGGAGCCATAGGAGTTGTCTTAATTTATTGTATGACCTGCGTGTCATTGAAAAGCGCCATGTAATTACTTTACTTTATTGCTAACCGTTAGCCATAGTAGTAGAAGTAATAGTTGGTGAGACAACTTCATAAAGACACGATGATGGAGATCATGGTGTCATGCCGGTGACGAAGGTGACCATGTCGCGCCTCAAAGATGGAGATCAAAGGCGCACGATGATATTGGCCATATCATGTCACTTTATGATTTGCATGTGATGTTTGTCATGTTTACATCTTATTTGCTTAGAACGATGGTAGCATAAATAAGTTGATCCCTGATTAAAAATTTCAAGAAAGTGTTCCACCTAACTGTGCATCGTTGCGAAAGTTCGTTGTTTCGAAGCACCACGTGATGATTGGGTGTGATAGATTCTAACGATCGCATACAACGAGTGTAAGTCAGATTTACACATGCAAAACACTTAGGTTGACTTGACGAGCCTAGCATGTACAGACATGGCCTCGGAACACAAGAGACCGAAAGTTCGAACATGAGTCGTATAGAAGATACGATCAACATGGAGATGTTCACCGATGATGACTAGTGTGTCTCACGTGATGATCGGACACGGCCTAGTTGACTCGAATCATGTATCACTTAGATGACTGGAGGGATGTCTATCTGAGTGGGAGTTCATTAAATAATTTGATTAGATGAACTTAGTTATCATGAACATAGTCTAAAATATCTTTGCAATATGTTTTGTAGATCAAATGGCCCACGCTAATGTTGCCCTCAACTTCAACGCATTCCTAGAGAAAACCAAGCTGAAAGATGGTGGTAGCAACTATACGGACTCGGTCCGAAACTTGAGGATCATCCTCATAGCTGCCAAGAAATCATATGTCCTTAAAGCACCGCTAGGTGAAGCACCCATTTTCCCAGCAACTCAAGACGTTATGAACGCCTGGCAGTCGCGTAGTGATGATTACTCACTGGTTCAGTGCGGCATGCTTTACAACTTAGAACCGGGGCTCCAAAAGCGTTTTGAGCAGCATGGAGCATATGAGATGTTCCAAGAGTTGAAAATGGTTTTCCAAGCTCATGCCCGGGTCGAGAGATATGAAGTCTCCGACAAGTTCTATAGTTGTAAGATGGAGGAAAATAGTTCTGTCAGTGAGCGTATACTCACTATGTCTGGGTTGCACAACCGTTTGTCTCAGCTGGGAGTTAATCTTCCAGATGACTCGGTCATTGACAAGATCCTCCCAGTCGCTCCCACCTAGCTACAAGAGCTTTGTGATGAACTACAATATGCAAGGGATGGAGAAGTCCATTCCTGAGTTATATTCAATGCTGAAATCAGCGGAGGTGGAAATCAAAAAGGAACATCAAGTGTTGATGGTGAATAAGACCACTAGTTTCAAGAAAGGCAAGGTAAAAAGAACTTTAAGAAGGACGGCAAGGGAGTTGCCGCGCTCGGTAAATCAGTTGCTGGGAAGAAGCCAAACAATGGACCCAAGCCCGAGACTTAGTGCTTTTATTGGAAGCGGAACCGCCCCAAGTACTTAGCGGATAAGAAGGCCAGCAACACCAAAGGTATATGTGATATACATGTTATTGATGTGTACCTTACCAATACTCATAGTAGCTCCTGGGTATTTGATACCGCTGCGGTTGCTCATATTTGTAACTCAAAGCAGGAGCTGCAGAATAAGCGGAGACTGGCAAAGGACGAGGTGACGATGCGCGTCGGGAATGGTTCTAAGGTCAATGTGATCGCCGTCGGCACGCTACCTCTACATTTACCTACGGGATTAGTTTTAAGGGTCTTTTACATCTGTGTCCCTAACTCGAACCCACTACTCACATTTGCCCCTAATTCAAAAGCCTGCTCAAAAATGCCCCTCCGCCGTTAGGTGCCCTTACAGAAATGCCCTTCCGTCCCGTTTCCGTCTGGTCAAAGGGGTTTGACCGTCTACTGGGCGTTTATTGGACATTTTGCCCCTGCCTCCATGTGCCACTTACACGTGGGACCCAGTCAAAACATAAATAAAATGAAAAACACTTTCTCTCACACCCTCTCTCTCACACACACTTACATGTGGGCCCCCTCATTTATAGAAAAAGAAAAAGGAAACACTATCTCTCTCACCTCTCTCTCCCCGCCCCCCTGGCGAACGACGGGCCGACGGCCACTACCTCTCAACTCCGGCGAGAGTATTGAACGGCCACCGCCTCTGTCGCTGGCCTCCCCTGACGCCGTAGTCCTCTGTACCTCATGCTCTCTCCGCCGCCCGCCCTCGTTCCTCTCCCGCCCTCTCCCGCAAGCACGCCAGCGAGTGCCCCGTCGCCGGCGTCAGTCAAGGACGTGGACAACGGCAACTTGAAGCGCCGCTACCTCGCCAGGAAGCTCATATGTCATGACCTTGTCCAACCAGCTGACGATTTTGACCAAAGATATCCAGCACAGAGCGCCACAACGCATCTTCCCCGCCTCTGAGCTCGGACCCCCGCCTTCGATTCGACTCCGTTGAAGCATGTCGGCCAATCCCGGCGGCTCCTATGGCATACTTATGCACCACAGAAGACTTGGGAGTCCTCCATAGCAAGCTCCATGACCTCGGGTCGTCTTCCCCATGAGCTTCGAGCTCTTCCATGTCCGCCATCGTCGAAGTCAACGCTTCGGTCACTCCCGAGCCCCAGCGGCGTCGCCGTCGTGCTCCAAGTGTGCTCCCTATTGTCACACAAACCGTTCCCCTCTCTCTACCCCTCGCATGGTTGCTGCCTCACTTGCGTCGCCCGGAGCCCCCGTGGGAATGGCCGCCGCCGTTTGCTCCGGCGACCATATGGTCTGACGACCACATCGCTGGACGCGGTAGAGCCACACCTATAGCCTGGTTCCCTCAGCCGTCCTCCTCGCAGCATCCCGGCGTGCCTCCACCGCGGGATTTGGTCGCCGCCGGCCACCGTCGACCCAATCCATAGTCCTTTTTTCCTTTTCTTTTTTTAGACTGGCCCCACATGTAAGTGTGTGTGTGTGAGAGAGAGAGGGTGAGAGAAAGTGTTTTTAATTTTATTTTTTGAGAGTGGGACCCACCAGTAAGTGGCACATGGACACAGGGGCAAAAATGTCAAAGAAACGGCCAGATAGCGGTCAAAGCTCTTTGACCGGACGGTAACGGCACGGAAGGACATTTCTGTAAGGGAACCTAACGGCGGAGGGGCATTTTTGAGCAGGCTTTCGAATTAGGGGTATATCTGATTAGGTGGTTCGAGTTAGGGACAGAAATGCAAATGGCCCTAGTTTTAAACCTCAATAATCGTTATTTAGTGCCAGCTTTGAGCATGAACATTGTATCTGAATCTCGTTTAATGTGAGATGGATACTCATTTAAATCCGAGAATAATGGTTGTTCTATTTATATGAGAGATATGTTTTATGTTCATGCCCCGCTGGTCAATGGTTTATTCTTATTGAACCTCGAACGTGATTTGACACATATTCATAGTGTGAATACCAAAAGATGTAAGGTTAATAATGATAGTCCCACATACTTGTGGCACTGCCGCCTTGGTCACATTGGTGTCAAACACATGAAGAAACTCCATGCAGATGGACTTTTGGAGTCTCTTGATTATGAACATTTGACATGTGCGAACCATGCCTCATGGGCAAGACAACCAAGACTCCGTTCTCCGGAACAATGGAGCGAGCAACCAACTTGTTGGAAATAATACATACTGATGTGTGCGGTCCAATGAGCGTTGAAGCTCGCGGTGGCTATCGCTATGTTCTCACCCTCACTAATGACTTAAGTAGATATGGGTATGTCTACTTAATGAAACACAAGTCTGATACCTTTGAAAAGTTCAAGGAATTTCAGAGTGAGATGGAGAATCAACGTGACAGGAAAATAAAGTTCTTACGATCAGATCATGGAGGAGAATATTTGAGCCACGAGTTTGGTACGAACTTAAGGAAATGTGAAATTGTTTCACAACTCACACCGCCTGGAACACCTCAACGTAATGGTGTGTACGAACGTCGTAGTCGCACTCTATTGGATATGGTGCGATCTATGATGTCTCTTACCGATTTACCGCTATCATTTTGAGGTTATGCTTTAGAGACAGCCACATTCACTTTAAATAGGGCACCGTCTAAATCCGTTGAGACGACACCGTATGAATTATGGTTTGGAAAGAAACCTAAGCTGTCGTTTCTAAAAGTTTGGGGATGCGATGCTTATGTCAAGAAACTTCAACCTGAAAAGCTCGAACCCAAGTCGGAAAAATGTGTCTTCGTAGGATACCCTAAGGAAACCATTGGTTATACCTTCTACCTCAGATCCGAAGGCAAGATCTTTGTTGCCAAGAACGGATCCTTTCTGAATAAAGAGTTTCTCTCGAAAGAAGTAAGTGGGAGGAAAGTAGCACTTGATGAAGTACTGCCTCTTGATCCGGAAAGTAGCGCAGCTCAGGAAGATGTTTTTGTGGTGCCTGCACCGACTAGAGAGGAAGTTAATGATGATGATCAAGGAACTTCAGATCAAGTTACTACTGAACTTCATAGGTCCACAAGGGCGCGTTCCGCACCAGAGTGGTACGGCAACCCTGTCCTGGAAATCATGTTGTTGGACAACGGTGAACCTTCGAACTATGAAGAAGCGATGGCGGGCCCGGATTCCAACAAATGCTTGAAGCCATGAAATCCGAGATAGGATCCATGTATAAAAACAGAGTATGGACTTTGACAGACTTGCCCGATGATCGGCGAGCCATAGAAAATAAATGGATCTTTAAGAAGAAGACTGACGCGGATGGTAATGTGACCATCTATAAGGCTCGGCTTGTCGCTAAGGGTTATCGGCAAGTTCAAGGGATTGACTACGATGAGACCTTCTCACCCGTAGCGAAGCTGAAGTCCGTCCGAATCATGTTAGCCGTTGCCGCATTCTATGATTATGAGATATGGCAAATGGACGTCAAAACGACATTCCTTAACGGTTTCCTTAAGGAAGAATTGTATATGATGCAGACGGAAGGTTTTGTTGATCCTAAGAATGCTGACAAGATGTGCAAGTTCCAGCACTCCATCTATGGGCTGGTGAAAGCATCTCGGAGTTGGAACATTCGCTTTGATGAAATGATCAAAGCGTTTGAGTTTATGCAGACTTATGGAGAAGTCTGTGTTTACAAGAAAGTGAGTGGGAGCTCTGTAGCTTTTCTCATATTATATGTGGATGACATACTATTGATGGGAAATGATATAGAACTTTTGGAAAGCATAAAGGCCTACTTGAATAAGTGTTTTTCAATGAAGGACCTTGGATAAGTTGCTTACATATTAGGCATCAAGATCTATAGAGATAGATCGAGATGCCTCATCGGTCTTTCACAAAGCACATACCTTGATAAGATATTGAAGAAGTTCAATATGGATCAGTTCAAGAAGGGGTTCTTGCCTGTTTTGCAAGGTGTGAAATTGAGCACGGCTTAATGCCCGACCTCGGTAGAAGATAGAGAAAAGATGAGTGTCATCCCCTATGCCTCAGCCATAGGGTCTATTATGTATGTCATGCTGTGTACCAGACCTGATATGAACCTTACCGTAAGTTTGGTAGGGAGGTACCAAAGAAATCCCGGCATGGAACACTGGATAACGGTCAAGAATATTCCGAAATACCTGAAAAGGACTAAGGATATGTTTCTCCTTTATGGAGGTGACGAAGAGCTCGTCATAAAGGGTTACGTCGATGCTAGCTTCAACACAAATCTGGATGACTCCAAGTCACAAACCGGATACATGTATATGTTGAATGGTGGGGCAGCCAGCTGGTGCAGTTGCAAGCAAAGCGTCGTGGCGGGATCTACATGTGAAGCGGAGTACATGGCAGCCTCGGAGGCAGCACATGAAACAATCTGGATGAAGAAGTTCATTACCGACCTAGGAGTTATTTCCAATGCGTCGGGCCCGATGACTCTCTTCTGTGACAATACTGGAGCTATTGCCCTTGCCAAGGAGCCCAGGTTTCACAAGAAGACCATTCATATCAAGCGTCGCTTCAACTTCATTCGTGAAAATGTTCAAGATGGAGACATAGATATTTGTAATGTGCATACAGATCTGAATGTCGCAGATCCGTTGACTAAACCTCTTCCACGAGCAAAACATGATCAACACCAGAACTCTATAAGTGTTCGATTCATCACAATGTAACTAGATTATTGACTCTAGCGCAAGTGGGAGACTGTTGGAAATATGCCCTAAAAGCAATAATAAAATGATTATTATTATATTTCCTTGTTCATGATAATTGTTTGTTGTTCATGCTATAATTGTATTAACCGGAAACTGTAATACATGTGTGAATATAACAATTATAATGAACATGGAAATATGATAATAACTAACTTATTATTGCCTCTAGGGCATATTCCCAAATGCA
>NC_041387.1:15820791-15856902 GCF_002162155.2 Triticum dicoccoides
AAAAGACGTGGACTATGACGCTTTCAGTCGTGCGTGCCCGAGATGGGTGGGTGGCATTGACTACGACCGCCGTGGTGGTTGGTTTACGGACAAGCGGCCCGAGGCGGACACTGAGAGGACGCGACACGCGTCCATCTCCCGTCCTTGTGAATGTAAATCAGGCCTAAATTTGCGCCAAATGCGTACAGACAGACATGGAATAGGCGTAATTTGTTTGGATATACATCCGCGGATTGGGCAAGCGCGGATCCGTGGGGCGCGCTGGAGTTGCTCGCAGTTGTATCACCTCCACCAGCGATACCAATGCCATCATGTCATTGTCCGCACTGAAACACTATGGCGGGTCAACTTTGTTGGATTGGATGGCACCTGAGAGACGCGCAGATGTGCGCGGCGCAGAGCAGGCATCGGTAAATGGCGCCTATAAAACTCGAGGAAAGCACCGCCGGGCTGTGCCGGGTTGCAGGCGGCAGACAGCGCACATCACAGGCGTGCGTGCCCGTGCACTGCAAGTTTTGCCCTGATGCTTCCCATGGAGAAGATTCAATGCCGAGCCAGCGCGTGCACTGCTTGCATGTTCACAAACTTTCACCCAGCCTTCCCTCAAGTTTACACTCTTGATCTGAAGTTTACACCTCCAAAGGCAGCAGCGCCGCAGTCGTATCACTGCCAATGGTGGTGGAGGCCCCCAAATCCCTCGTCAGTCAACAGGAACCGGGCAAGAGCCACCTTCTCTCCCGCCCAGCTGGATGCACAGCACAGTGGCTCCATGGCTGCTTGCTCCATTGGCTTGCGAATGAATGATGGCACTGCTGGGCGCCGGCCCTACGACCCTCTGGTTAACTTTTGCGGTACACAGACCGAAGCCATGGGCATGAAGCCTGTGAGTCGTGCCAGCCAGACCTCCTCATTGGGGAGCCGGGGGCCCTTTCTGTTGCTACCACTACTACAAATTTATTACCAGTAGGCAGGGCAGGGCAGGGCAGGCAGCTGAAAGTTCCAAGGAGTGATGGACGCACAGCTCAACGCGACAGGATCGAACACAGGAGCGGCTGATGCTTGCACCAGTAGGCTCGTAGCACATCATTTTTCAAAAACCTGCAACTTCTCCACAGTGACCGCCTGACATTCCATTTATGTGGAAATTTTGAAAACCCGAGCATGTTTGAGCAGGCTGCGGCAGCGCTGTTGCCCGCGGTCAAGCGTTGACCAGCATCAGTTCAGTTGCCCGTTAACCTAATTATCTGATGAGTGGTGCAGGCAGAGCCACGGTTCAATCTGAACCTACTGCGAGCAGAAGCGTAGGCCTACTGTGCAAGCGTGAGGGCCGTAGTACGTGCGCCGGAAGGAAGGAAAGGTGTGCTACTACTGTACATCTCTCCCGAGATGGCATTGATCTGATGGTTCACGACGGAGACGGCCGCTGAGTTGACCGGAGCTGGGCCGATCGGCTGCCTGCTCGCCGCCGTACCGACCCCGGCGCGTGGCCGGCCGGAGAAGGCCTAGCTAGCTGCCAGCTACTAGCTAGCTGGGGTAGTTTCTTTTCTTTCTTTGCCGCCCCATCATTTCGACCTCGCCATGCCCGCCCGGTAGTACTACATCCCGGCGCTGAAACCGAGAGATGAGACGACCACGTTGCTTGCCCTGCTTGCAGTTGCAGTTGCACCAGCTTGTGAAACGTGATTGTCCGCACTGCACCAGGCGGAGCTGCATTTTGCTCCTGCCTGACAGCCATGGCCATTGTCCACTGCCGCGCTTGCCACACGAGGCGCGGCGCAGGGCGTGGTGGTGCCAAACTGCCAGGGTGACAGAGCAACTTACCGCACACAGACGCACAGTACGCACCAAAAGGAGGGAAAATTGAATTTTTGGACAAGGTGTTGTTGGCGCAGTGACTTCTTTGCAGGCAGGCTCCCAGTAAGTTCATGAGAGCTTGTGTTGTGCCTCTCTCTTTTTTTGTTTTGAGGGAAATGACAAGTTGTGGCTGAAAGGGATCCAAGGTTTTTCTTTTCTTGAGGCAGTGAAAGGATCCAAAGTGGGAGCTTGTGACTGACGCGGTGTGCAGGTTGGGCCGACAGCCCAGAAAGATAGTCTGAGCTGGTCGGTTGGGCCAATAGCCCAGAAAATAAATTGAGCTGGTCAGTTGGGCCAATCCCACCGATAATAAGCATAAGTTTTTTGAACGGGGTATATATGCCCAATCGCTCAAACATACGAACATACACTCATCAATATGAACACGCTTCTGAGAGACTGAGCTGACATATCACCTTCGGATTGACAAAGTCGCTACAGATGACTTCGTAGTCAACAGGAACATCTACTCTCACTAAACGCAATCGCTAAAATGGCTGAAATAAATTTTAAAAAAATGCAACCTCCGATACAAAGTCTAGTACTTGAACTCCGATACAAAAGCTGTCATCTGAGCTACGCCTAAAAGTGACGCACCGGGCCGGGATTATGTTTTCCTTTCTTTGCGACGAGGTGAGAGATTAAGGTATGCAACGCAAAGCATAATCGGATGCGATCGTCGGAAAAGGATCGTTACCGAATCTAAACCACAATTTTGGAGACGTGAAGCGCCCCGCTCCCGCTTTCGACGTGGCGAGCGTGACCCGACACCGGCACAAAATAAAAATCTAATCCCACCCGAAAACGATATTAACGCCCAAAGCAGACAGCTTTTGCTTAGCTAGGGGCCGCATTACATTACATTACTCTCCGCTGAACTAACCTGGAAAGCAAGCGAGCAGATAGCATCTGGCATGTCTGTCTGCCCACCACTAATTAAACAAGGACGTAGTACCACGTACACGGCCAATCATGGGGCTCGACAGATCGTCGATCACTCACTCGTGAGGCCTCCACTAATGTAATTGTCAAGAGGACCAGAATTTTGGTATCCTCCTTAGTTAACTCATTGTAGTTGAGGCGAGATTAGTGCTCACGTCAAAAACTCTGAATGATAGTATAACGTAAGACATTTTTTGACACTAAAAAATATAGAGTCAGCAGGACAGGGGAACCAGTCGACGAACACAAGGCTTAGATTGGGTTTAGTAACATTATATTCCAACATTTTTTTAGTGCATGCCTTCATCGGATCGGTCACGAATTAATCATGCCATTATGTCCCGTTCTTTTACTTGGTGACTGATATATCTACCCAGTCACAAGACTTCAGGACTGAAGCTTTTTCCTTTGACACTCACTTCAGGACTGATGAAGCTAGCTAGCTAACCCAAGGTCAACCCCAACCAGAGAAAGTACGTTAGACGGCGCGTACGTGCATGATGCATGCACGAACGGCGCCCATCAGCTCCACACGATCAGCGAGGCAGCGGCCTGCTCGAACGTCCCGACACCAAGCCCGGCGGCCGCGGCGTACAGCTGGTTGAGGGCGAGCGCGCCATGAGCCGCCACCTCGAGGCGGCGGCTCAGGGCGGCGGCCTCGGCCCGGAGCTCGTCGTTGGCGTGGAGGACGATGGCGACGCGGCTCCGCGCGGCGTGCACACGCGCCGCGAGCTCGCGGCGGCCGCCCCGCAGGCTTGCCGCGAGGGCGCGGAGGTCGTCGAGGCGGCGCTGCTTGCGCGCGCGCGACCGGCGCGCCGACTCCCGGTTGGAGATCTTCCGCCTGAGCCTCCGACCGTCGACGTCGTCCGCCGTGTCCACGCCGACCGCAGCGGCGTCCGTCATCGGCGGTGAGGCCGCAGCCGCATCTTCGATCGGAATTTGCTGGTGTGCTCCGTCATTTTGTGGCGCGAAGGATTGGAGGGAAGCCGAACTTGAGAACGGCATAATAAGGGTAGAATAGCAATTCAGTGATTTAGGAAGGAGAAGGAGGAAAAGGGAGGGAAGAAATGAAGAGCCGTGGTATTTATAGAGGGTTTAAGAGGGGCATTTCTGGGATTTTTTGAATCTTTTGTGGGACCATTTTGTAGTGGTTGCTGAGCTGTCTACTTTAGGTATTGTACACGATAATTCAATATTGCTCAAGGCATATGCTAAAAGCCTATAGACCGTCCAAGTTCATTAGTGTACATCGTATTAGAAAAGTTGCAGATAATCTTTTGAATTGTCAGCTGCATTTTTTTACAGGTAAAGAGGATTTCATTCATCAAATAGCATCGTTACAATCTTTGGCAATAATCTGTCGTAGTTCCTCTCCGCCGCTAGATCCTAGCCAACCCTAGGTATATCCGAATTGAGCTCGGCCTTCACAAGGTAGCTCGGTTCTCCTACTTCCTCCCCTAGCCACTTGACACCACTTTCTCATTGCGAGTTTACGACCTTTGGACAACATTTATCTCTTTTTTAATTATTTTTCCATTATTCCTCAATTATCTTTCTTTTTTCAGAAAGGAGGAAGACCCCCGGCCTCTGCATCTGGGCGATGCATACAACTATTTTATTAATTATTCATCAATACCTCACAAAGAAATACATCAATAAATCCGAAGCCATTTTCTTTGGCAACAAAACTCGCTACACCTATCAAATGATGAAGGGGGTGCACATGATTGTGGCCGTCTGCCCTGACCTCACACCAACGCCGAACATCAAAACTGGAGGCCCCAACCAAGCCGCCCAACGGCGGGTCGAGAGCACAAACCAGTCCAACATGCTCTCTGCGGGCACCGCATGTGCACGCTCCTTAGTTGTTATTTATATAGTTTTCTATTATTATATTGTCTCCAAATGATAAGGTGGATCCATATGGGTGTGCGATAACTTCGTAGTGGACTAGGCGGAGTAAGAGGGGCCAAGGAAGCATTGCAGTGCAACCAGACACATCTATTCCGCAAACTTGACTAAATCCTAGGGAATCCGGCATACTTTTGTATGTTTTGACAGCAACAAGGTACTTTTGCAAAGAATATCTTATAATTTCTTATATCATTTTTAGAAACATCTCTTATTGCATTTTATGATTTTATGAGCATATTATTGTAGGAAATGCAATAAAAGACGTGTCAGATAAGACAAATAGTTGGCTATAAGCTAAGGTCTAAGAGCATGCTTGGTTTGATTTGATTTTTTGTGGGAGGTTGATTTGAAATTTCAAATATTGGCTAGTGATTCGTTGGTTAATTTTCTAAGCGACCTCATATATCCAAGTTTTGGCCGGTCTTGGCATCGCCAATTTTTGGCTTGCAACACGTCGGGTAGCCTAATTTTGGTAGCAAAGCAAGCATGCTCCAAAACCAAATATGTCTTCCCAATGCCAAGCAAAACTACATGCATGTTTGAGTTAGGTCAATAATTAGTGTTTCATAGCATTATGAGATGATTAGAGAAGACATCTCATACAATGGAAAACTAACATGATTTTCTCACTATCACTAGACATACCATCTCTTAGTTGAAAGAAGTTTTTCCAACCGAGCAATTATTTAATGTGGGTTGCTATTTTGCTAAGATGATAACTTTGTACGTGTTGTGGGCGTGCATGATGCACACTCACACTGTGACGCTGGTCGACAAGGCTCAGATAGATGAGACAAGTTTATGGGAGTAGCACCACGTTGTTCAAGTTTCTGCGTGATTTTGATTGAATACGACCCAAAGCCGCAAAGACAGAGCTTAATCACGAAGGAATGACAGAGATATTTACGCCCTCTCCGGATCTAATGATTTCGGTCGACCTATATATATATGCTAAAGCAGATCCGGCCATGGGGATCCAGTTAAATTAAACGACCAATACTTTGTCTGAGTCCATGGATGTAGGGCACGGCGGCTGGTAACTGTCTGTCCGTCTGGGTGCACTCATGGTACGCTTGATCAAACGACGTGACCGGTAGTCGGCCGGGGCGGACGCCGTGCTGCTGCCGACCTGCATTGCCATCCATGGCTCCATGCTACGTACGGAGGAAGAAGAAAAGAGCGCGAGGGCGGCGACATGGGCCATGCAACCCTAGCTTGGACGTCGGCGGTCGGCGTCGGGCCGGTAGAGCGACCAATAGAATTGCAATTGTAATATACGTCTGGCCATCACTGACCATCAAGTTGTTGTTGCAGATAATACATGTTTATTTTTTTGCGAAGTGGAGTACGAACTAACCAGACCTCCAGTAGCACCCAGAAAATAGGAAAGGGACTATCGATCTATATTCAAATCCGTTTCAAGTGCAAGTAGCATCTCATTGGGTCTGTTGCTACCGAGAATCGACGGCTTTAGCACAAGCAAATGAGCTTGCAGTGAAGGTCTGAGGGATGCAAATGGTGCACCACTGTCCAACAGACAGCATGACCCCTCGCACTCCACAGCCTCACAGCCACATGAGAATGAAAATTACGCATCGACCCAGTGCTAGTCGCCGCAGTGTCACCAATCATTCAGGGTTTAGAGCCAGCCGCGGACGGAGTAGGGCAAGGAGAAGAAGAAAAAATGCTTTGGGCTGGCATCGATAGCATCCACACGTTGGTCGATCGATCTCCAGGGCAGGCAGCCGCAGCAAGTACCTATCAATCTCTGGTCTCAGTCTCACTAAAGCTTTCCTATGTAGCTCCTTTTGGCTAAAGCAGTATGCCAATGTGCATGCCCATTCCATTCCAACGATGAGTGCAGCTTAGTTAGTGGGCAGCACGAGAGATCAGGCACCAATCTAAAAATTAAAAGAGATCAGATGCATGCACCACTCATTTTCTAGTGTCAAAACCTGCGATGAGTGTCGCTGGCTAGCACACAGGTTGCTGAAATGTACTATCTCTTCCTCTTTTCTTTCTGCATTTATCAAGTCTCCAAATACTAGTGGCGGCTAGCAAAGGAGATAGTACATGAAAGCCTCACACAAAACAAATAATGCTCACAGCAGCAAGCTTGCATGCAGTGGACAGATGGCTCCCTTTGGCTAACGTAGAGTTAGTTAGTTGCAGCTATCTTGCATGAACGTACGTATGATTGGTGCTAGGTCCATGCCTTTGCATGGTTTTAGCTTTCTAGTGCCAAAAGGTACGTGCAATCTTGTGTAGCCCAACACATGGGGTGCATCCAAATTAATTTCGGGATAAAGCTGCGTGTTCCTCCCTACTTTCGATCAAATCCAGACTGTTGTGGTCGAGCTTTTCAGGTCTGCATGTGAGCGGTTTGGAACAGGTGTCCAGCCGAGGGGCACCTCTGGGCCGTTGGTCCTCTCTTGGGAGTCCCCTTTGGGATTTGCCTGCTTTTCACATTTCTGGTTAATTTTTGCTTTGGTTCATACAAGCATTAAAGCAAAGTTATATAGGTTTTTTTTTGCGAGTAGCAAAGTTATATAGGTTATTGTCTACTAATATAGTCTCCCCAAAAAATGCGATGGAAATATTTTCATGAAGGCAAATTATGCTCGCATGTGCCATGATCACTCGTCGCTCCGTAGACACTGGTAGATAAGAGATTTTGTGACAATCATTGTTGAGTGTTTCATCTGCGAGCAAAGTTCCGCGAAGAAAAAACATTTGTAATGTTCTGGGAAAAACCCAATGCTATAAAATGTTTTTGGAGCACCGATTGGTTTTTGCCCACACTACCATGAATATCATTTGATCACGGAAATTTGAATGTAGGTAGATCAATATTTGTTGGGGAAAATCAGATGTGTTTTGATTTTTTTTCTCTTTCCCTATATTTTCTGTTCATTTCTAGAGCAAGATTCCACTGTTCATGGTCGGAGTATTCAAGAACTTTTTTTTAGCGGAAGCATTGAAAAACTATATACTGTAAATAATGGAAGAGCAAACTTGGTGGGCTTCAATTTTAATACTGATATCCTATGGACGGATGGGCTTGGACTACTCCGTAGCAACGAATAACATTGACACCCTTGTCTTTAGAACATTGTCGGCCCAAGACAGTTTGTATGTAAGACAGTAGGAAGGATGGACCAACAAAATAAGGACGCATTGCGTTCTAAAAAATGATCATTTTTCGCCAAAAAGGAAAAAAAAACTATTTCTTTACTCCTTCCACTCCACTTGTCAAAAATACCTCATCCATGCCAAAAGATAGTGTGTTTTTCTCTTTTGAAAAACAAACTTCATAATATTTAATAAAATTTGTAGAGAAAAATATCTAATGATACCAAATAAATATACAGTATAAA
This sequence comes from Triticum dicoccoides, assembly GCF_002162155.2. Lineage (NCBI taxonomy): Eukaryota > Viridiplantae > Streptophyta > Magnoliopsida > Poales > Poaceae > Triticum > Triticum dicoccoides. The sequence goes on from NC_041387.1 coordinate 15,828,879, forward strand.
AAGATGTTACGGTATATCTAATGACATTTTCTTATAGTATATATATTGAAATAAAATATAAATTTGGCCAATGCTGAAAAGCTTGATTTCTTAAGAAGTATACATGAGAAACATTTTTTATACATATTTAATATTTTTCAAATGCTTGGTTAACTTTTTTTAATACATGGTCAACATTTTTTCTGTACTCGTTAATTTTTTTTCAAATGCTTCATTAAAAAATTTCAAATACAAGATTAACATTCTTGTAATACATGGTAAAAAAATTGTGCATATCAGACCCAACCACAAGACTACAAACCAATAGGAGACCATCTTGTTTCCTATCAAATTCGGTTGAAGTGTTTTTATTTCCTATCTTAGACCTTTAAGTAGTATGTGGCCGTTAGTTCCTTCAAAAAAGCACCTAATATCTCAAAAATAAGCCCCAGTAGGTCATCACCATGATTTTGGATCCAGAAAACAAGCCCCAGCAGGTCATCACCAAGATTAAAACTAGTCAACTAGAATATTAAAACTAGTCAACTAGAGTTTCAAATATAATGCACTTTTTTTCAAATGTGATGTACTTTTTTTTCAAAATCGATGAACTTTTTCCAAATCATGTGATATTTTAAAAATTCAATGATTTTTTTTTCAAATTGCTTCTAAAGTTGTTGCAAACAGGCTCAAAATCATCCTACCACACATCATATCTGAGGAACAGTCAGTGTTTGTTCTGGGCAGGTTGATCACAGATAACATTATGTGCCTATGATTGTTTGCATTTTATGAACGGGAGCAAGGCTAAATCAAATAGCTTATGTGCCTTGAAGTTGGACATGATGAAAGCTTTTGAGATCAGGTGGTAGAAACCATTGAAGAAAGACAGAACGGTCTGTTAAACGGAGTGCCGAAACTTCCGACTGAACCCAGGCCAAAGCAGAGTCGATAGCTGAGTGGCTGTACCTGAACTCCAGCAATTCAGCAAGACAACGCCGTATCGAATCTAGTGCATGCTGCAAGTAGATTTGAATATCATCAGCACTATTTAAATGGAAGCACTAAGCACCAGTACCACTAATACTGGCCACTTAATCTTCTACAGTACTACGTATTTTACTCCATTTTCTAACTCGAAGGCATCGGATGAGCGAGTGTACTGTCAATAAACATCAAGCAGAGTATGCAAGGAGAGCATCAGAAATTCAGAATCGATGCTAGCTTAAACATATCACAACTCTTTCCGGCACAAAAATATATTTCACATCTTCTCCACTTCTTTTGTTTTACAGTTGAAATCATATCATTTGGAACACTATGATGGAATTTCACAGCCTATATAATTACACTTATACTCCATACAGCATTAATCAAACTTAGGCGGGCACTTGTATGGTCAAAACTAGCCACGAACTTGCAACAAAGCTTAAGAATCAACGTCAAGAAGCTAGTACAGATTCTTATTTAGCGTTGGTCGATCGATGATTCAAATTTGATCACCGTGGCAACTCATGCCGCCGCCGCCGCTGCCGCCACTCCTCCTGCCCTTCCTGCTTCCTCCTCTGCACCTCCTCCTGCTCCTCCCTCTGCCCTCGTCGACGTCGTCGTTGCCGTCGTTGCCGAGCATGAGCGGCGCCACGGAGTCCCTCTGCTCGTCGTCGTCGAGGTCGTCGTGGGTGCGGACGTTGACGCACGAGCACCGCTCCAGCGAGGCGAAGAAGGCCGCGGCGATGCCGCCGCCGACCCACCCGGCCACGCGGTCCAGCGGCCGCGCGCAGCCGCCCTGACCGGAGGATGAAGATGATGACGGCGGGCGGCGCGCGCGCTGCCAGCCGGAGCGGCCGCAGAAGGGGGCGGGCAGCCGCGGGGACGTCGCGATGGTGGTTGACGTGAGCGCCGTCGTCGCCATGATGAGCTGAGCTAGCAGTCGATCGCTGTGATGAAGGGGAAGGGAAGGAACAGAGGCCGCTCTTTGGGGGGTTGTTTAAAAGGGAAAATGTGAGCGGCGCACGAAGGAAGGTTCTTAATTGGCGCCAATGGCTAAAGGGCTTAAAGCTACTCCAATGCTGCATTTTGTATCCCTGTTTTGCCCCTGATAAACTTTGTAAAAAGCAAGCACGCATCATTTTGAGACGGAGGAAGTATTCTCTTCGCACTTGTCAATGCTTGGCCATTTTGAAGTTAACTCTGCGGGAGCGCATCGTGCAGTATAATCAATGGTCTCGGCCTCTCATCACTGGCCTGCGATCCTTTGTAATATCACATTGTTCAGCATGATCTCCGTCGAGTGGATTCGACCCCACATGTCATCCACACTAGCGCAGAGGATCTCGACCCTCTCGCCTCCCTATCACCAAGCGTGCAATCTTTAACTCGCCATTTTTAACTTCTTAAAACATTAGGCCAGCACACAGGGTCGGCATCCAATTTGGTGGCTAGTACTTATGAAAATTTTGCACGTGTCAGAGTTGCAAGGCGGGCTAGCGGCCATTAGTGTCCTTTGCTGTCTCCCTTTGTGGTAGGAGAAGGGATGGGGTCGCATTAGGTACGCATAAATAATGTCACGGGTGTGGATCATGGCCGGAGTGAGTAGCAGCACATGAACGCATCATGCATGCATCTTTGCCAGTTGCCAGGAATAGTTTCATGTGTATTTTCCCCGAATTCAGGGGTCAGCGTCGATGTGTACGAGCAAAAAGTTTTGAATTGGACTACTAATAGTCTAATGGGCACGCAACGAGAAACTGCAGGGATGCACGACACAGGAAAAAAACACACACAGCAAGAGAGATCAACCTGAACCTTGCCTCGTGCACGTGCGTGGGCTGTCCTAGGTTCTCCTAAAACATCTCCCCTTCTAAACTTGTGGACTAGAACAGGACCCTAGAAACATTTCCCCCTACTTTCCATACCTCCCCTGTATTGCGCATGAGCTAAATGAATAATCGCTTGGAAAAACATTTGGAAATAAGGGGACTGACGAACCGCTAGGCCCCCGCGTCGCTCCCGGGAGGGGCGACACGGGCGGAACCTAGCGCAGCCGCCAACCCTACTCCCCCAATCCTGCTCCCCAAGGCCGCCAAGCTGACGGCGGTGGTGGGTCTTCATCCTTCTTGCGCGATTGATGGCGGCGGGGCCCCCATCTTTTCTCGCGTTGCGGGATCTCCGGCCGGAGTTTCATGGAGGGCGCTGGACGGCGTGGTTCTTCCGACGGAGATGGGCGCCGGGAATACCTGGTCATCTGTCGGGTCGGGCCGGGCCTACCAAAGCCCGATGCAAAAAACCTAGGCCCGAGCCCGGCCCGGCCCGGCCGTCGGGCCAAAAAATCGGGCCCGAGCCCAGCCCATCATGCTAAAAGCCCGTCGGGCCTCGGGCTGGGCCTCTTCGTTAATGCGCGAATACAATGGGCCCGGGCCCGTCCCGGCCGTCGGGCTTGAAATCTAGGCCCGAGCCCGGCCCGTGGACAAGGTCTAGCGCCGGGGCAGCGACCCCGGATTTCTTCGGCGACCTCGACTTCCGCTGTGGCCGCGAGGGCGCACGACGACTGGTTCGGGGGGCTCGGTGCGGATCTGCTACCCATCACAAGGAACCTAACCATCTAAGTTACGCTCAATTCGCTTCAATGTCACTAATTAGTTTAAATTTAGGAAACTTTTTTTTTTGCGAAATCACTATTATATGCTTATTCTGGCATATTAAAAAAGCGCAACTTGTACGTAAATAATGTGCAAGTTTTATAATTATTTGTTATTTTTTTCACTTTACCTTGTAAAGGGAATATCAATGCCACTATTATTATTTCTTACAAAAATTAATATTTTGATTTTTTGTTATAGTATTATTTCTTTTTCTTTCTTCTTTAAGGGCAATACCAATGCCACTAACATTTGTTCGTAAGATGTTACCCACCTGATGCAATCGTGCGGCCCACCTGCCAACGTTGAAATCCAACGGTGGAGAAAGCTATTGATAATCCCAAACTCAGTTTCCCCTTTCTTCCGCAGACCCAGAGAAAAAGGGGCAAAGGAAATAATCGAGCGGAGAAGAGGGATCAGGAGTTGAGGATGCGGCTCTCCCTCCCCCTCGTCGCCGGCGCCGTCGTGTGAGTCAGCCCCCCTCCCCACTCTCCTCTATTTTCTCCATCTCTCTGTACCATCTCGTCGTAGATCTGTTGCGGCGTCGCCGCATCCTGCCAGTCTGCCGCTGTTTAGATGCGTTCTTGAGCTTGAGCGCTGACCCTATATTATGCGCTGTTCTTGATCCTTTTTGCAAGTTGCAGCCGCGGGAGTCGATAGTTAAGGGATTTTATTTCTGTGATTAGCCGCCGTCTTGCTATTGCGAAGAGAAATAGCGCTGATTCTTGCCCAGGATCGAGGTTCCTGCGTGCTGGCGGGGAGGATAATAACCAATTGGTTTCGAGCATGTGTTAGATGTAGATGGGGTTGCGACACCACAATGGGCATTATCTGCGCAACAACTGTAGGTAGCAAGATCGAATCGCCATTGGGGGGCTTGTTCTTGAGACCCTCTGTGTAAGGGGTAATTATCGTCCCGTCAAAAGCAGTGCTTTCTTGAAGTTCTGCTGCTACTGTTTGCCAAGTACTCCCTCCGTAAACTAATATAAGAGTGTTTAGATCACTACTTTAGTAATCTAAACGCTCTTATATTAGTTTACAGAGGGAGTACTAGTGTTCTTGACAAGATGGCGGTGTCTGTTTTGTAGCGCAAAAGTATCAGATGGTCAAACCCAGTCTAGTCTCATCGCACAATTGTCAAAGACAGTCTATTGGTATTTCTCTGTTCTCTGATTGAGAATTTGGCCTGAAAAAGGATTTTTCCATGGTAGCAGCACCAGTAAGCATTTCTTAGTGCAGGCTTCCTGTTGTGTGGGGAATGCCTTATACCGCACGGCCTAAAATTCCCACCAGTACGCACCAATAAGCGTAAAGATCTCTTATCTATAAGTTATAATGTTTCATTATCTGTTAGCTTGTAATTTAAGCCAATTAGGGAGATGATCTGGTTGCTATACTTTGTTTCGATTATCAGGCTACATCTATTTATAGAGGAACCATTGGATATGGTAATAAAGAAATTAAATTTTCTCACAGCCAAGTTCCCACTTATATGTTCTCTCCCCTCTTCTCCTAATCATGTGAAATGGCTGCCATTATGATTGATACCTGGTCACCCTAATTACTGTCTTGAACCGCTGTTAATTTCTTTGAGGCAAAGATCCCAATTTGTTTTCGAAGAATGCAAATACTTCCACTGCCCTGGTACAAAAAGGCATGTCTTGGGTTATATGCTTCAATCAAATTATTTTGTTCAGTAGCTAGCTATTGGTAGTGGAATGCGTCTTTTTGCAGTAATGTGGCCGGCACAAGTTTTAATGGGTAGATTGGGTTGAAAAGTGCTTGTAAAATGTGGTTCGTGTGTAACAATGGGCATCACATTGTTAAGGTTGCATCCCTAGAACTGCATCTTACATCATTGATCTAGTCAGATGCTGTTACACATTTATGATCGCTCGTGCGTTCCTGTGGCTATTTCTTTGAATTGTCGTCAGTCAGTGAAAGTGCTATTTTGTGCTGTGCTGGTAGTTCATTATCGTCACATACCCGCTTCTAACTTGGTCATTCTGCCTTGCAAATGCCTCAGGGCCGGAGTGATTTCTGGGAATGTGATATTTGGGCCGCCGCTCCAGAAGTACTGGGCAGAGAAGCAGCAGCAAGATCAGACGGCAAAAGAAGGCCAAACCGGGTCGACTTAAGGAAGATATCCTAATGTTGCCCAGTCAATGTCGCCATACTTCCCTCGATCAGTCGCAGACACATAATTCTGAAACTAGTACAATGATGTGAAAATGTACTTGGGTTATTCGATAGCCTCGGTTTTTGCTAGCTTTGCTTGAATTAGTTGCAGTAGCTTTTGTACTAGAAGGTATCGTTTGTACCAAGTACAGAATGAATTCGAATCCAAACCACCATTTTGGTCAAACTTTTGTTTGAATTCAGTTTCATTTCCTTGGTTCAAACCCAGCTGCGGTTCATTGTCGTCGCCAAACCTCCTTCAGTTTTTTTTATCACCTCGTTTAGTGCTTTTCTTAGTCACCTCGTTCAGTGCTGGTTCGGCCTGGTTGTCCTCTTGGGCTTTACCTCGTCCAATTTGGTGGCCCGGAGAAAGGTGGGCTTGTTGTGAGCCCAGCCCGGCACGGCCCAGTCTAGACCGCCGTTTCGTTTTAGGCTTTGAGAGCAGGGGAAGCGGGAGCCATCGCCATGGTAGTGATTCCCCGCGCATTCTCAAGCCTTATCGCCCAATTTCCCGCCAATATAAGATCCTTGCCTGCTCCGGCGATCGCCGCAGCCCTGAACCCTCACAGGATGCCGAGGAAAGCAGCTCACGGCGCCACCGCCGCCAGCAAGAAAGCAGCGCCCACCGCAACCGCCGCCAAAAAGAAATCCGCGTCCACCGCCGGCAAGAAAGCCGCGCCCGCCGCCGGCAACGGCAAGGAAAGAGCAGCGCCAGCCGCAAGCAAGTACTGGCTGCTGAAGACGGAGCCGGGGGAGTGGTCGTGGTCGGACCAGGCGGGCGCGCCGGGCGGCGTCGGGCCGTGGGACGGCGTCCGCAACCACCAGGCCATGAACAGCCTCCGCGCGATGCGCCGCGGCGACCGCTGCCTCTTCTACCACTCGGGCGCCGGCGCCGCGTCCCGGCGCGTGGTGGGCGTCGTCGAGGTCGCCAGGGAGTGGTACGAGGGCGAGGAGGGGGCCGGCGGCGCCGTGGACGTGCGGGCCGTCGGGGAGCTCCGGAGGCCCGTGTCGCTGGAGGAGATCAAGAAGGCGGCGGCGGCGGGGGAGGTGGAGGGGATGAAGGACTTCGCGCTCATCCGCCAGGCCCGGCTCTCGGTGATGCCCGTGCCGGTGGAGGTCTGGGACTGGGTTTGTCAGATGGGGGGTGGCTTTGTGCAGGACGGGGAGGTGGGAGAAGAAGCAGAACAGGGTTGATATGCTCTGTACTCTGAAGGTAAACTCTGAGGCTAATTTATTTCTGCACTTCAGATTCATCCCTGCAAATTGTCGGCTAATCTTGTAAAATCGTTCCAGATGCAGGTAAGTTATGCCGTGGGAAAGACCATTTTGTGGTGTCTTTTGGCCTGCAAGTGCAAGAGAATGGTATTTTGAGGAGTATTTCAGTGACATTTTGTGTATCCTAGTCTCTAGTGTTTGCCATCTTTGCGCCACAGTTTTTATCCACTAGCTGGTCGATGTAAGTTCAGTGGTCGATGCTAGCATGTCGCAAGAACAGTTGTTATCTTAGGGCTTTGAGATCCATCAAGAAGTCGTATGCTGTTCTTTGTGGCTGTATGGATATGCTGCTCACTGAATTTTCGAGCAGGTGGTTTCATTCTGTCGATGCTATGGCACTCATATATGGTCTCATGGACGATTCCTGGATCAGTTTAGTGTTAAATGATTATCATACAAGTGCCGTTACTAAATTAAGAAGTGTAGCTGTGTAACTACACACCATTATAATCACCGGTTGCTGAGCACGAATGGTTCCTTCTTTGTCCAGCTCTCTAGATTGCAATTGAATCCTCAGAGTCTTCGAGATCACATTGTTCTACTCAGGAAAGCAATTCTTCACTTGCTTGAGCACCCAGGACATTGGAGGATCAGGCTGGTTCTTGCGGAATTCTTCAACCTCACTTCTGGTCTCACTCAATGCAGGATCAAACTTATTCCCAGACTCAAGAATCTTATGGCTCATACATTAGCAAAAAAAAAAAAAAGGCTCTAGCTGCAACATTTTATGCAGCACAGCTTCTAAACGTAAATCCAAAATAGTTTTGATGGTCATCTACTTTTCTGTACACTCTCTAGGTTACTAAGTACCACCTCCGTCCGAAAAAGTTTGTCCCTCAAATGGATATATCTAGCACCATAGATACATGCATTTGACAGATAAGCTTGGGACAAACTTTTTCGAACGGAGGGAGTATGAGTTTACCCCTATCTTGGCTTCTGTTGCAAAATAAATTTTTTATCTGGCTTCTGTTGCAAAATAATTAATCAGGAAAATGATTCTTTTCGATGGAACTACAACAGGGTGACTTAGGGCATCTCCAGCGCCGGGCCGCAAATCCGACTCACTGTTCATTTGTGGACGCGTTCACCGGCATGGATACGGGAGCCGGCCACCCAACCGCATCGTAAAACACCCGCCCGCATTTCAAATGAAAATTAATAAATCAAACGAATTACATGCAAACCGAATTAATTTGATGCAAATCGGGCCTATTCATGCAAAGTTCGACATATTACATTAAATCGGACTTCGAGCTCATCCGTCAGGCCCGGCTGTCGGTGATGCACGTGCCGGTGGAGGTCTGGGATTGGGTTTGTGAGATGGGGGTGGCTTTGTGCAGGACGGGGAGCTGGGGGAAGAAGCAGAGGGTTGATGCTCTGAACTCTGAAGGTAAACAAGCCCCTGCTGCAACGCAAAAATGTTTCCCGGAGCAATCTGTGGCTAATTTATCTCTGCAGCAAATTGTCCGCTAATCTTGTGAAATCGTTCTAGATGCAGGTGGCATATGCATTTGGAAGGATCGTTTTGTGGTGTCTGTTGCCCTGCAAGAGTTGTCATTTCGGAGGAGCATTTCAGTGGGGTTTTGTGTATCGTCTCTATTGTTTGCCGTCTCTGCATCAAGCGTGACCAAGTGTGTATCCTCTAGCTAGTACTCCTAATTATAAGTTCAGTAGTGGATGTTGGCATGCTGCAAGAATGGTTGGGTCATATGATGTTCCCTGTGGCTGTATGGATGTGCTGTTCACTGAATTTTCGAGCAGCTGGTTTCATGCCGTGGATTCTATGACACTCAATAGTCTCATGGATGTCCTGTATTAGGTAGTGTGTTAAATGTTGATCATATATATGCCGTGACTAAAGTAGGAATAAATGTGGCCAAGATTCATTCAGATAATGGCCTTATACCAATAAATGTGGCCAAGACCTGCAGCCCCGCAGGGCCGCGCAACTGCTGCATGCGAGATCACGCAGCGCCAGTGCCAACGCCAATCGCGAGCAGGTGATAGCGCTCTGAGCCGTCATCCGTCTCGCCTTCAATTCCTCCCACGATCCCTGTCGGCGACTCGCGCGCCCCGCTTCCCACTCCGGAACTAGCCTGCAACTGCAAGCATCCATGGACGACACGTACGAATCGACGATACGATGAATGGTGGTACGAAGCAGTACACGGGAGCGGGCTGAGTCGTGCGGCGGCGTGCTCGGCTCGGCCGGTGGCGGTGGCCGAGATGGCCGGCCACGCCGCCCTGCGACTGCCAGCGCCATAAATGTGCACATGCCATGCCCGACTCCGCCGAGCCTACGTACGCTGCTGTGCCACTGTGGACGCTGTGAGTGCCCCAACCTCCCCGATCGTCTCTCACACGCCCGCCGCTACCTCCTTCAATGCGCATCTCGCCGACCCGTCGCCATCGCGCGCACAGCGCCAAGCCGATCGACCAATCTCGCCCCGTCCTCGTCCCCTACTTAATGGCGACCCCGGGTAGCCCACATGGTACCACACCACACCATACCACCGACGCGGCAAGTCGGCCGGCAGCTAGCACACCATCAAAAAGCACGCAACACAAGCTCGACCCCACGATGGCCGGCGTTCGCCGCGCCGCCGCGCTCCTCCTGCTGCTCGCCCTCGCGTGCACCCCGGCCCTGGCCGCGCGCGACGTCGCCAGCAGCGCCGCGCAGGCCAAGACCAAGGGCAAGCCCACCCCGTCGTCCGGCAAGAAGCCCGCCAAGCCGTACGTGCCGCCGGCCACCAAGCCCCCCGGGTCCAGCGGCGTCGGCGGAGGCGGGATGCCCGCCATCCCGGGCATCGGCACCATCCCGGGGTTCAACGTGCCGGGGATGGGGGGCGGGTGGGGCGGGGGCTACGGCGGGCCCGACGGCGGGTACTCGCGCGGCGGCGTGGCGGCCTCCACCACCGTCTGCTCCGAGAAGGGCCCCTGCTACAGGAGGAAGTTGACGTGCCCCAAGAAGTGCTTCTCCTCCTACAGCGGCGCCGGCAAGGGGTACGGCGGCGGCGGCGGCGGGGGCGGCTGCACCGTCGACTGCAAGACCAAGTGCGTCGCCTACTGCTGAGTGCTGATCGGTCGTACGTACGTACGGGGAGCTCGGCGGCTCCAAGGTCATCGATGGCGCCGGTGAGCACCACATTATGTAGCGAGCGTGATATGCAGAGGAGGCATACGATACGACTATACGAGCGTATGTTTCTTCCCCGATGGTTTAATCAGCTGTAATATCGTCGCCTCCTGGGTGTCAGAATCGCTGTGAACTATGAACAAATAAGCAGAGAGATATGTATGATATGTTACTCTTGGGTCTTGCTGTTTCTCTTGGAATGCGGTAAATTTCACAAGATTAAGAGCGTCCCTATATATTTGATCCTCTCTTTCATGTGACAGAAAATGACTTTATTGAAATTCCTCGCCAATGTCTGCATCTCCACGGTGATAAAGATGGAAACGAAGTAATTATTTGGGGCTCTTTTGGTTGCAAGGATTCTAAAAACTCATAAATCAGAAGAACAGATGAATATGAATAGGAAAGAAATGCACGTGCAATACAGATAAATGGTAAAGGCGATCCTCCTGCTCCACTTACTCCTTGTCCAACATCTGCCCTTCCTCCTATGAGAGTGGCACTGTTGGAAATATGCCCTAGAGGCAATAATAAAATGATTATTATTATATTTCCTTGTTCATGATAATTGTCTATTGTTCATGCTATAATTGTATTGATCGGAAACCGTAATACATGTGTGAATACATAGACCACACCATGTTCCTAGTGAGCCTCTAGTTGATTAGCTCGTTGATCAATAGATGGTCATGGTTTCCTGACTATGGACATTGGATGTAATTGATAACGGGATCACATCATTAGGAGAATGATGTGATGGACAAGACCCAATCCTAAGCATAGCACAAGATCGTGTAGTTCGTTTGCTAGAGCTTTTCTAATGTCGAGTATCATTTCCTTAGACCATGAGATCGTGCAACTCCCGGATACCGTGGGAATGCTTTGGGTGTACCAAAATGCCACAACGTAACTAGGTGGCTATAAAGGTGCACTACAGGTATCTCCGAAAGTGTCTGTTGGGTTGGCACGAATCAAGACTGGGATTTGTCACTCCGTATGACGGAGAGGTATCTCTGGGTCCACTCGGTAATGCATCATCATAATAAGCTCAATGTGACTAAGTAGTTGGTCACAGGATCATGCATTACGGAACGAGTAAAGTGACTTGCCGGTAACGAGATTGAACGAGGTATTAGGATACCGACGATCGAATCTCGGGCAAGTAACGTACCGATCGACAAAGAGAATTGTATACGGGATTACTTGAATCCTCGACATCGTGGTTCATCCGATGAGATCATCATAGAACATGTGGGAGTCAACATGGGTATCCAGATCCCGCTGTTGGTTATTGGCCGGAGAGCTGTCTCGGTCATGTCTACATGATTCCCGAACCCGTAGGGTCTACACACTTAAGGTTCGATGACGCTAGGGTTATAAGGAAGATTTCTATGTGATTACCAAATGTTGTTCGGAGTCCCGGATGAGATCTCGGACGTCACGAGGAGTTCCAGAATGGTCCGGAGGTGAAGATTTATAGCAATTGGCATATCACGTTGTGGTTTTGGCGTAGGTAAGAAACGTTCTTGCTAGAAACCTATAGTAGCCACGTCAAAAAACTTGCAACAACAATTAGAGGACGTCTAACTTGTTTTTGCAGCATATGCCGTGTGATGTGATATGGCCAAAAGGATGTTTTGAATGGATATATATATGTGATGTATGAGATTGATCATGTTCTTGTAATAGGAATCACGACTTGCATGTCAATGAGTATGACAACCGACAGGAGCCATAGGAATTGTCTTAATTTATTGTATGACCCGCGTGTCATTGAATAACGCCATGTAATTACTTTACTTTATTGCTAAAGCGTTAGCCATAGTAGTAGAAGTAATAGTTGGCGAGACAACTTCATGAAGACATGATGATGGAGATCATGGTGTCATGCCGGTGACGATGATGATCATGGCGCCCCGAAGATGGAGATCAAAAGGAGCAAAATGATATTGGCCATATCATGTCACTATTTGATTGCATGTGATGTTTATCATGTTTTACATCTTATTTGCTTAGAACGACGGTAGCATAAATAAGATGATCCCTCATAAAATTTCAAGAAAGTGTTCCCCCTAACTGTGCACCGTTGTGAAGGTTCATTGTTTCAAAGCATCACGTGATGATCGGGTGTGATAGATTCTAACATTCGAATACAACGGGTGTAAGCCAAATTTACACAAGGAAAACACTTAGGTTGACTTGACGAGCCTAACATGTACAGACATGGCCTCGGAATACAAGAGACCGAAAGGTCAAACATGAGTCGTATAGAAGATACGATCAACATGAAGATGTTCACCGATGATGACTAGTCCGTCTCACGTGATGATCAGACACGGCCTAGTTGACTCGGATCATGTATCACTTAGATGACTAGAGGGATGTCTATCTGAGTGGGAGTTCATTAAATAATTTAATTAGATGAACTTAATTATCATGAACTTAGTCTAAAAATCTTTACAATAAGTCTTGTAGATCAAATGGCCCACGTTAATGTTGTCCTCAACTTCAACGTGTTCCTAGAGAAAACCAAGCTGAAAGACGATTGAAAGATCATGGATGTCGCCTAGAGGGGGGGGGGGGTGAATAGGCGTTTTAAAATAATTACGGTAGAGGCTTGAACAAATGCGAAATAAACCTAACGGTTAATTTGTCAAGCACAAAACCTACAACAACTAGGCTCACCTATGTGAACCAACAACTTAGGCTAAGCAAGATAAACAACTATGTGATAGCAAGATATATGACAAAGAACAATATGGCTATCACAAAGTAAAGTGCATAAGTAAAGGGCTCGGGTAAGAGATAACTGAGGCACTCGGAGACGACGATGTATCTCGAAGTTCACACCCTTGCGGATGCTAATCTCTGTTTGGAGCGGTGTGGAGGCACAATGCTCCCCAAGAAGCCACTAGGGCCACCGTAATCTCCTCACGCCCTTGCACAATGCAAGATGCCGTGATTCCACTAAGGGACCCTTGAGGGCAGTCATCGAACCCGTACAAATGGCAACCTTTGGGGGCTGTCACCTAACCCGTACACTTTGGCAACCCTTGAGGGCGGTCACCGGTACCCATCAAATTGTTCGGGGTGATTTCCACAACCTAATTGGAGAACCCGACGCTTGCTCGGAGCTTTACACCACAATGATTGAGGTCCGAACAACACCAACCGTCTAGGGCGCCAAGGCACCCAAGAGGAACAAGCTCTAGGGTGTCCAAACACCCAAGAGTAACGAACTCAAGGGTACCAAGAACCCAAGAGTAATAAGCTTCTCAACTTGTAACTTCCATGTATCACGTGGAGAACTCAAACCGATGCAGCAAATGCAATGGCAAGGGCACATGGAGTTCCCAAGTCCTTCTCTCCCGAATCCCACCAAAGCAACTAATGCCAGGGAGGAAAATGAGAGGAAGAACAAAACAAGAACACGAAGAACTCCAAGATCTAGATCCAAGGGCTTCCCCTCACATAGAGGAGAAAGTGATTGAAACGTGGATCTAGATCTCCTCTCTCTTTTCCCTCAAGAACTAGCAAGAATCATTAGAGGGATTGAGAGTTAGCAAGCTCGAAGAAGGTCAACAATGGGGGAAGAACACGAGCTTAAGAGATGAGGTTCAATGGAAAAGAAGACCCCCTTTTATAGGTGGGGAAAAATCCAACCGTTATGCTCACAGCCCGCCCAGAGCGGTGCTACCACTCCAAGGAGCGGTACTACCGCTAGGGCGGTAGTACCCCTTAGAAAAACAACAGCGAGGAGGCAAAAGTCTAGTAGAACCGCCGGAGCGGTACTACCGCTCGTCCTCACGGTACTACCGCTCGTCCTCACGGTACTACCGCTAGGGATCGCGGTACTACCGCAAAGGATAGCGGTCCTACTGCTTGCGAGCGGTACTAAAAAAATACATCCGGGCCTACCACCGCAAGACTTGGGATGAGTTTTTGGTCCGGAGCTGTACTACTACTGTAGGAGCCATGGTAGTACCGCTCTGGAGCGGTAGTAAAAAATTACATCCGCTCCAATTCGCGGTAGAACCGCTGCAGCCTTTTCAGAACACCAAAACTGCCACAACTTTTGCAAACGGTCTCCGAATTCGATAAAACCAAGTTTGTTGGAAAGCTAGCGACAAGGGCTAACACAATCTTGAAATAAATATCAATAAGATGCAAATTAGAAAATGCCCATAAGAAAATGGTGAGAACCCTTCCTCGGATAAGACCGGTAAAACCTCCAACACCGAAAACATCATAGAAGATGCATGCGAACTCCGTTTTCGATGAACTCAAGATTGTCATCAAGATGACCATAAGCTCTAAGACTCACAAAAAGAACCAAACAAGAACCAAGAAACATGATGCAAAGATACAATGGTTTTAGCTCACTACTAACGATACGATCAAACCTTTGCCTTGCACATGGTCCACTTGAGCTAGATGATGACGATCTTGACTCCCTCAAGTTGGACCACCTTTCTTGATTGCGTTGGCTCGATGAAGACTAGATGATTGCTACCCCATAGCCCACTATGGGTGAGCCACTCTTCGGCACATCTTCACAAGTCCATTGGCACCACAATGGATGGCAAGATTCAAGCACTTGATCTCTTTGTGATGCTCCACTTGAACTTGCACACGACAATCTTGATGATGATCACCACTTGATGTCATCCTTTCCATGGGTTGTATGATATCTTCCTCTTGACGCAAGCCCATGGACACGTACCTAACCCCACATAGAACTCTCACATAGACCATGGATTAGTACACAAAGTGCAATGGACAATGCTTACCATACCATGGGATCACTTGATGCCTCTCGGTACATCTTCTATGCTTTGTGAGTTGATCAACTTGATTCACTCTTGACTTAGTCTTGATCAACCTTGAATCTTTCCAACTCTCTTCATTTGGATGATGTCTTGAAGGTAAACATGAATGATCACACAATCTTCTTCTTCAAGACATGCTTGCAATAAGCTCAACACTCACATGACCAATATTTGGATAATTACTTAATAGCACCTTGGTCAACTCATAAACTCCTTGAAACCAACACATGGACTTCAATAAAAGCGTATGGACAATCCTTCAAATATAACTCAAGACAACCATTAGTCCATAGAGATTGTCATCAATTACCAAAACCAAACATGGGGGCACCGCATGTTCTTTCAATCTCCCCCATTTTGGTAATTGATGACAATCACTTTCAAGAGAGTTTATATAAGGAATTATGCATCACCATGCAATGCAACAACCAATAGTGCATGCGAATGAGATGCAAATGCTAAGGAACAAAACCAAAGCAAGAGGAGATAACTCTCTAAACTTCTCCACAAAACTCTCTGAAACTTCTCCCCCATTGGCATCCATTGCCAAAATGGGCGAAAATCTAAGAAGGCCAATATAAATTGTGGTCCTCCATAAATTGTGTATTTCTCAACAAGAGAGTGGAATGCAATACACATACCCAAAGGTAAATACTTGGAGGAACACAAACTATATTGAGGCACAAAGATTGCTAAAGAATGATATGCCACAAAGACATAACAAAGAGAGACATAAGTAATGAAGTAGTCAAAATATACCAATTGAAGCAAGCAATCAAAGGATATCAACTGAACCAACTAGACCAAGGATCCTATGAGCCACAAGAACAAATGATATTATGATATGAGAAGAGAAGTGTTCTAATGAAACTAGAGAAGCTCCCCATGATTTGTGCACAAATAAGAATATTTGTATTGGATACAAAGTGCACAAAATAGGATCATAGCTCCCCCAAAATCAATAGAAATTCACAACTAGTGCAAGTGAGCATATAGGAA
This sequence comes from Triticum dicoccoides, assembly GCF_002162155.2. Lineage (NCBI taxonomy): Eukaryota > Viridiplantae > Streptophyta > Magnoliopsida > Poales > Poaceae > Triticum > Triticum dicoccoides. Next base: position 15,844,916 of record NC_041387.1, read on the forward strand.
ACACAGCCTAGCACTTGCAACAAGCACATGGTTGAGCAACATGTAAAAGAGGCAACTTAAGAATAGGCTCAACCAAAATGATGTGTGTGAGTCATGACAAAGCACTTGAGAAGACTAATATAAGGATGAGCATAAATCATCAACATAGTCTTGGGTAAATGAGATACACGGTGCATGACATGTCCTCCCCACACACACCAAGCAAAAGGGTTCACAAGCACACTAAAAATGCAAAATTAATAACCAACACTTGTTACAACCCATGGTGAAGATAGAAGATGAAAGCCTCATCAAGACGAGGGATACCAATTAAGATGGCAAAAGCCTCATAGAGATAAGCATGAGGAAAGTAATCTTCACCACACAAGAGTGCATCAAGATGCAACGAGATAAGACACACACTCAAGGCAAAAGCTTTCATGGAGCCACCAAAGAAAAAAAACAAAAGAAAGACAAGGTGGACGTGAAAGATAGGATATCATCTAGATATGCAACTTCTCTCAAGTGTATAAGATTCTAGGTAGACGAAATCATGATGATATATATCTACAAAGAAGGATGTACACCCGGAATAGTTACAACACGAAGGAACAAGATATCCAAAAGGAAGTCATAGATATACCAATAAAATATTTGCTTGAAAGCATATCACATGGCTAGATATGGTCTTATTATATACAAATGAATTCCTACCACACGAACATCAAAGACATCACAACTAGCAACAAGAGATCATTGTTAGGATGCTTTGAGAAAGGAAACAAGTAACACAAGAAAGAATGACTAACATGCCATGATACAACCTATACAAGGTTGATGCAAGAAATGTGTGCATGAAGTAGATGATGATACTTGTTACCGAGATAGCATTGGAATGATGTAGAAGATATCAATTGAAGGTAGAAAGTAGTTCATTGATCATCCTAGCTTGACTCCAATAAGCACATGGTGACAATACCTTCCTTGTAAGTGAGCCAAGCATCCAATGCATCTCCAATTTTTCCTAGAACAACAACACAAACAAAATGGTACCCAAACTCATTGGGACCAAAGAGTTAGAAACACCAACAATACATAGGACAAACTCCACATAGATATGTGCATATAGATATGGAAATGAAATTCATGCACATCTCATCCAATTTGAGACTTGGTGGAGTTTCCCCTATATATTGGGTCAAAGAGAGAAAGCATGCCAAGGAAACTACATGAAGTTAATATGCATGCTCAAGACTTTCAAGAACCGATACCAAAATACAAGGAAATACCAAGTGAAAAGAATACCAAATGGAGAAATCATCACTTGGAAGATATCATTAAAAGATACATCAAGGAATGAAATATCCATTGGAACCCACAAAATGATATCAAACTACCAAAAGAGAGGATGGTTCCAAAAAAACCAAGTTCTCTACAAAGTTTGATGATGGCACAAGTACGAAAAAGAAACGGCTCGCCGTCCACCAACACACACTTAAAATGGATCACAAGTTTAGTGTTTTATAGAAAATAGGATAGCTCCCCCACGAGTTGTGCATTATAGAGAATTTGCATTTGAATACAAAATGCACAAGGTAGGATCACCACGTTCACTATATCAAGGAAAACACTAGACAAGATCAAGAAAACAACAAGATCCTCAAGTGGCATGGAAGGCAATGGGAGTTGACACAAACTTGGCAAGAGATAAGGCAAATAAAAAGCAAACGCCAACATGAAGATGATCAATAATTTCTACCACACATAAGTGAGTACCAGTTGTCAAACGACAAGAAGTATTTGGAAATAATTCCCGGTGGTAGATAGCAAGGATATCCAACATCATCTTCACACCAAACACAAGCAAATTGCAACTTGTAGAGCTAACATGCCACCTAGGAATAATATAATTTACAATAACAATTCTAGGTGACAATATCTCAAATGTACACATTTTCTAGGCTAGTAATATACACATATCATATTACTCCTCCATATTGTGATACCAATTAAAGATAAACAAGAGGCAAAATAACGATCCAACAAGAGATAATTAATGGACAATTTAGAATTTGAATTTCTCATGAGAAGACATACCACATAGCGACTAGATAATCTTGTAATACCAATACTAGATGTTATTCCTCATGTACACACATTTATAGGATAGCGAAGTGCACAAAGCACATGATAGAGGCAAAGGTGTCCCGTCTTTCGATGAGATGATGGATATCGCTTTGGTGGAAGTCGACTTTGATGATCCGACTACGAACATGCGAGGACGTCGCACCTTAGCAACCACTAAACCAACTCCGAGAGGTTATTGAACACGCCGGAGCACGATCAACCTGACCACGAGGGTCTGTTTCCTACGAGCAAACAAAGAACAAGCAAGAAACTGAGATTGCAATCTGGCGAATATAAGATGAAAGCTTTATTGATCAAGGTGGGGTTCTGTGATGCCTTTGTCTAGTCGTTGAACACAAATGAAGTGCGCGAAGTCGTAGCTATGGCGAACTTTTAATCTAAACAAAACCCAAAGTCTAAACGGTACCCCAAGGGCTATATATATGGAGGAAGAGGGGGGAATTTCGTGGCCCTTGGTGGAGGGGTCCGAAATCAACCCTATCTCTTGTTTCTCCACACATACAAACTCTAAAAATAGCCTATACTTATGTATTTGGAAATTACATGGGCCTGGCCCAATAATAAGGTGACGCAACACCTAGAATAGCCTCGGGACGAAATTTATGAAGTGGCATCTTGTATATTTCGTCCAAGGCTTCATGCACCCATTATGGTGGCTTCAAAGTCCTGAAATCATCACTTGTAACTCCGTTCTTGTTCCCCTTGCGCATGCCATCATCTCCATGCTTGTTCTTGCTCCAATGTTCATCCTTCTCCAAGCTAGGCCCTTCATTTGTAAGCAAAACAAATGTATCCAATTTAGACATCATCATATTCTCATGAACATTAGAATCCACTACTAGGAAAAAGCTTATAGACAGACGCTCACTAGTAGCGCGCTATATTGCCCCGCGCTACTACTACTTACTAGTAGCACATGGCCAAAAAAACACGCTACTAGTAAATATCTCTAACCGTGCCCCGCGAACAGACCATAGTAGTAGCGCGGGTTCTAAAACCTACCCTACTACTATGTCGATATTTGTAGCGCATGAACGGGAACTGCGCTACTAGTATACTCCCACCCTCACCCCACGCCACCAACAGTCCCACTCCACCCTCCACCCGCCCCATTTATCTCCAAAAAAAGAAATTCACCCAACCCCCGATCCAGATCCCCTCCACCACCGGCCACCCACCCACCACCGACGGCGATCTCTCGTCCACATCCGACCTCCCCTCCACCGCCAACGCCGACGCCCCCATCCTCTCCCCCTCCACTTCTCTCCCTTGCGACGACCACATCGGGGGTTCCTGGATCCACGCCACCATCGAGCTGGGCCGCCAAGGTCGGCTCCTTCCCCACAACCACAGTCGCTGCAGGGAGGAGGTGATTGACGGGGTAGCCACCATCGAGCTCACCCTGTCTACTTCTTCTCGGGATGCCGCACTCCTTCTCTGCAACCACCGCCGCCGCCGCTGTCGTAGGGAGACGAGGATTCACGAGGTCGCCACCATGCAACCTCCCCCGTGTACTATGTTTCAGCTGCTGCTGCTGTCGCCATGCTTTGTGTGACGCCTCTCCTAATTCAGTATTTTTTCCTTGGTATAATCTAGTTGCGAGGTCAGGGGAAATCGTCTCCGTTTGTCTGCAGTCGACGGAAGTAGTCTAATTATTAATAATTTGATAAATGGGAGATGCACCCTTTAGCTTACCACCATGTGTAGTTCAGCAAATCAGAGCTCCAAGTACTGCTACTTATATGCGAAATTCCAAATTTCATGGACAAACCTTGTTCTCTTGCCATGGAATTAGAGGCAAACGGATCTGGGTTTACCAGAATAGTTATCATTGGGGCAGCAAGAATTAGAGTATGTGCTTCCTTTTGCTTGGGGGAGTTCTGTGTTGTGTTTTGTCCATTTTGAGCCTTGTATCGTTGTCAATTGCTTAGTACTGTATGTTCTTACTGATCTGCTGGATAACATGCCTGACAAAGCCTCAATGATTACACTCGAATTGAAGGAAGCCAACATTTATTTGTTTTGCTCTCTGGGTTTATTTGCTTAACGTAATATGTGTTGTTGCCTGATCTTAATTCGCAGGAATGTATGTGGCAAACCGTGCTTCAGACAAGATCAGTCAGCTCACATATAATGTCTACGTCTGTCGCTCTGGATCTGTAAGTGTTTTATATTTCTGTAGAAGATTGGGCACATTCTCATGTTGTTTATCACATTTTATTGTGATATTCAGATGTTTGAGGATGCATCATTCAGTTAGTCTATTTCATAACTTAATCTTACTTTTACTTCTTAATGATTATTCCCTAAATCAATGAGTAGGGTATGTTTGGTTGCTGGTGTTGATAATAAACAAAATAACAAAAGCTAGCAAGACAAGAGTTTGTGTTTTGCTTTCTCATGCTGCAATTTGTTTGTTGCTTCCAACATTGCTTGTCTTGTGGAAGAGTGGAACTCTTGAGTTATCACACCATCATTAGTTTTCATCGTCTGTGTTAATTTTTGGTAGTCAGATATCCCATTCTCTGTTCATATGTCTCACATGTAGCATGTTATCTTGCAGGCTGCTGATAGACAAATTATTTCAGATTATGTGCGCTATTTTCTCCACAAACACACGTAAGTACTCTCTTTTTTATGACTTCCACTTCTCGATCCTGTCCCGGAAAAGGTGCAAAATACAATTTTTTGCTCAATCAAAGTAGGATGGCCCCGAATAAATTAAATAGAGCTTAAATTTCAGTTGTCAATATGATTGCAGTCAGTTGAATGTTTGATTTGCAAGTTAGCTGATGTTAGATTTGTCCTCCTTGTACAGAATTTAGCTTGGGCAACCAGCTACCGTGAAAGTTGCATCCAACTTAGTTAGGTTGCTGGCCTATCAGAACAAGGTATGTCTTGTCATCACAAGAATGTTGATGGCGCTTAATGTTTGTTCGCCTTCTTTAGACACATCATGTCATTTCTCATATTTGTTATCAATGCCCAGAGCATGTTGTAAGCTGGATGATAGTCGGTGGATGGGATAAATATGAGGGGGGCCAAATTTACTCAGTCCCTCTTGGTGGAACGATCTGGAGGCGGCCATTCGCAATTGGAGGTAAGTTTTCCCCAATTGAAGTGGAGCATTCCTTGCCTATACTTGAATTTACATCCTTGAGTAGCTTCTAGCACTTGTTTGCAACAAACCTGGTGCAGTCTGGCAGGCTTGTACTCACTTACTTGCTTGTGGTTTGTAAAACACACTGGGTTATAATCACACTTCTTATCCTGGTTTAATGCAATCTGGCTGCACTTAGTGCCGAGAAACACCAAGCATACAGTTGTGCTAATCCAACTTTAGTGTATGCTATACCAGGTGCAGATTCTCACACTTCTATGTTATTGCTGTCCTTTTTCAGGATCTGGTTACAGTTACCTGTATGGGTTGATGGATCATCAATGGAAAGAGGGTATGACCCAGGAAGAAGCTGAGGTACGTCATTTAGTTTCTTCTGAGGAACTTTAGAGTATCAGTAGATCTTTTCCGGTTAAAAAAGAAGTGCTAGGACATACTTCCTACGTCCCAAAATAAGTGTCATGGATTTAGTTTGAATTTGTTAATAGTACTATTTCGTTGACTTGATGCAATTTGCGTACTAACAAGTTTTCACTTTCCCGACGTGGGCGTAGAGGTGATTGACGCTGACTAGCGCGGCCCGATGGCGCTGTGCTATTCAACCACTCGGAGGCGTACTTCGCCGTGAAGCCCGGTGGCCACGTCACACAGATGATCGTCCAGGTGATTTCGACGCCGGAGGTCACCGAGGTGGAGGACCTCGACGCCATCGTCCGAGGGAGGGAGGATTCGTGTCCACTGGCATCTGAACTCCGAGCCTTGTAGATACATCTAGAGAAGTGGTATGTTTAGGTTGGTGGTAGACCACTAGGGAAGGTACCCACCTTACGATGATGGTTGTGTGTGTCTGATGTCAAATGGATCTTGAGATGGTTCTGTGATGTTTTGTCTGATGTTAAATGGATCTTGAGATGGTTCTATGATGTTGGTTTGGTTTGCACTGGACATATTACCATTCACGAATACTACATCTAATTTTTATTTTTTTAATTCCTAAATTGTTAGTAGTAACGTGGGTAAAAAGTGAGGGCTACTAGTAGTTAGGTTAGTAGTAGCGTGGGTTTTAGGTTAGTAGTAGCACGGGTGCACACGCATTACTACTAACTTTTTAGCCGTAGCGCGGGGTAAAAAACACGCTACTGCTAAAAATTAGTTGTAGCGCCATAGTAGTAGCGCGGGAACCCACGCTACTGGTATGCAAAAAACCCACGCTACTGGTAGTGTTTTTCCTAGTAGTGATCATTACCAAGAAACGAAAGTACCTGATAATTTAATTGGCGTGCGCGAGCTCTAGTAATTGGTCCAGTATATGTAGCAGTAGGGGCTTTGGGTGTAACAATGGTATTAATGTCCTCATCATCCTCCCCTTCTTGAAATGAGGTCGTCCTCGACGGAAGCTCATCTTCCTCACCCAAATAAGGCTTCAAATCTGCAATGTTAAAAGTGGGACTAACCCCAAAATCTACAGGCAGCTCAAGTTTATATGCATTATCATTTATTTTTTCCAACACCTTAAAAGGACCATCAGCACGAGGCATTAGCTTTGATTTGCGCAAATCAGGAAATCTATCCTTACGCAAATGTAACCAAACAAGATCTCCAGGTGCAAACACAACATGTTTTCTACCCTTATCTCCAACAAGTTTATATTTAGCATTCATACGCTCAATGTTTTCCTTAGTTAACTCATGCATATTTAAAATCAATTCAGCACGTTGTTTAGCATCAAAATTAACCTTCTCCGAAGATGGAAGAGGCAACAAATCAATAGGTGCACGAGGTAGGAAACCATACACAACTTCAAAAGGGCACATCTTAGTAGTAGAATGCAATGAACGATTATAAGCAAATTCAATATGAGGCAAGCATTCCTCCCACATTTTCTTATTATTCTTTAAGACAATCCTAAGCATAGTAGACAATGTTCTATTGACTACTTCAGTTTGTCCATCAGTTTGGGGGTGACAAGTAGTACTAAAAAGCAGTTTAGTCCTGAACTTAGCCCATAAACATCTCCAAAAGTGGCTAAGAAATTTAGTATCACGATCTAAAACAATAGTATCTGGCACACCATGCAAGCGAATAATTTCACGAAAGAACAAATCAGCAACATTAACAACATCATCGCTTTTATGACATGGTATAAAATGTGCCATTTTCGAGAATCTATCCACGACAACAAATATGCTATCCCTCCCCTTCTTTGTTTGAGGTAAACCTAAAACAAAGTCCATAGATATATCCTCCCAAGGAACACTAGGTACAGGCAAAGGCATATATAAACCATGAGGATTGAGTCGCGACTTAGCTTTTTGACATGTAGTGCAGCGAGCAATAAAACGCTCAACATCCCGTCTCATCTTTGGCCAAAAGAAATGTGTAGCAAGTACGTCCTCCATCTTCTTCACGCCAAAGTGTCCCATTAATCCTCCTCCATGCACCCCCTGCAACAACAAAAGACGAACGGAGCTAGCTAGAATGCATAGCTTGTTAGCACGGAACACAAATCCATCATTAACGATGAACTTGTTCCACATTCTTCCTTCTTTACAATTCTGCATTACATCTTTAAAATCAGCATCATGCACATATTGATCTTTGATGGTCTCCAAACCAAATATTTTGAAGTCAAGTTGTGAAAGCATAGTATAGCGATGAGACAATGCATCAACAATAACATTTTCTTTTCCCTTCTTGTGTTTAATGACATAAGGGAAAGTCTCAATGAATTCAACCCATTTAGCATGTCTACGATTCAGTTTAGCTTGACTTTTAATATGTTTCAAAGATTCATGATCAGAGTGTATAACAAATTCTTTGGGCCATAAATAATGTTGCCATGTTTCTAAAGTCTGAACAAGAGCATATAATTCTTTATCATAAGTAGAATAATTCAGACTAGGCCCACTCAATTTTTTAGAAAAGTATGCAACAGGTTTGCCATCTTGTGATAACACACCTCCTAATCTGTGACGCCCGGATAATTAAGCTACAGTGATCCCATGCTAATGATGCCATGTCACCACTGTTACTGCTGGTAATCTATCATTAGATCAAAACCGGTCCAAAATTCAAATTCAAAGTTTGGTAAACAATAAAATTTTCAAACATCTCTACTCCTATAAAAAAGCGAGTTGGTGGTGATGGTGTGCCTGCCTTCACATCATCTGCACCGTTCGATACGTAACCAATGGCTGAGATGAAGAGAAGTTGCCCCGTACCACTTGCACTTTTACAAAAACACCCTGCATTTAGAAAGAATTCTGGAGCAGGGACATCCGATACACAACAGAGCTTCTCTCGTGAAGGAAACATAGTCTTCGCGAATCTCCCAAATTACTCGCCGTCGGCTCGTACCATCTCTTTCCCAGCGACAGCCGGAGTTGACTTGGGCGCCCCCCCCTCGCGGCGGCATGTAGCCGTAGTTCTTCCAGCTTCTCTCCTTCCAGATCTGGGCGTGCAAGTCATGCGAGATGGAGAGGATAGTTGCGGCGGCTGCGATGTTGCAGGTCAGCAGGCATGTTCGATGTAGTAAGTATTTTGTTTTCTCTTTGTGGCTGTCGAGTTGATTTGCTTTCGTCCAACACGAGTCTCTTTCAGTCTTTCTTCCGTGCTGCCCATGGAGGTCACCAGTAGCAGGAACGCCATGAGTCGGCACAGGCATTGCAGACGCGGGAGGATTTTTACTGGGGGCGAGCTACTCGTTCCTGGCAGCGCCGGTGTCAAACTACCTCAAGCCACTTCTTGTTCACGTAACTGCATCCGTCCGTAAGTTCTTTGTTTCTCCTACCAGATCAAAGAATGGAGTACAGATGTGTCTTAGAGCCATTCATGGTTGAAATTATGGTCTCTCCTAAACATGTGATTTGTGAAATGTTTAAGAACGAATTGTTTATGGATGTGCAAAGTACCTTGTTAGCTACGGTTTTAGATTTTACTAGGTGGAATTGCGCGCTCCGCAGCGCGCAGATATTATGGCATGGATAAAATGCTCCATGAATACATTATAGCATGCATAAAAAAACTGCAATATGGTCAACGTTGATGTCGTACATTTGTACAACTTAGTTTATTTGATTGAGTCGTTAGGATGCTCATAGAACATATATAGCCATTGATGTTGTACAACTTAATTTGAATGTCCCTTTCATATCTATCATCACTGTGAATTTGCATGACGAACAGAGTATAATTCAGGTCTCAAATGAGGCTCATCATAAGAAATGTTGCTATTGTGGAAGCGCCGTCTAACAACCCCAAGCTTCCTCCTGAACTCAAAGTGGGCTCGCTCCCACACATTACAGTCCAAACCGAAGTAGCTGAACCTAGAACACGTGTAATAAGCCATAAATTCCTCCTGGTCCAGGCTCTCAAAGAGAAGACAGTCTAAACCAAAGTTGCTAATTGTAGCAACACGCACATAGAATCAGATAGCCATGGTCAACTAATGATATACTTAACACCCATGGTGCTTGTTTGCTTGAGCTATCAGCAACATTGCAGAGCTACGAAGTAAATACATGTAGACGAAGACTTTCATTACTGGACTAAGGAATTATGCTGACAACCTTCACATATGAAAATAGAAGACTGAATCTTCTTTGTGAAAATATTGATGCACTCGACCATCTAGAATATCAGACATATGAAACTTAAAATCCAGAATATGAAGTTATGACAAAAATATGTCAGGATCACAAGTTCTAGAAATGATAAAGCTAACCAATGATATAAAGTTATGACACGATATAAGTTAACACCGATGAGCATTAGCTTCGGTCTGGGCAGAAACAATAGCTTTTTTTTTGCTGCAGCTGTACTATTCTTCTCTAATGTCAATTACATGGTTACTTGTTCGCCTCTGCTTCATCTACTCCCTCAAGCCTCAAGGCAGATGCTAACTTGTTTGCCTCTGCATCTTGTGCGCCCTTCTGTTCTGCAACCAACTTACTTCAACTTATTTGACTTACACATTGTGCCTTCTCGGTTATATCCAAAATAGGGTGGCACGGTGATGGAGACAGCGTCGGTGCACAGCCCGCAGCTACTCCGGGATCAGCTCGATGCTTGGCACCGCCGCGCTCATTGGTTGCAGCTGGGGCATGGCGACAACCGTTGGAACGAAGGCCAGATCGGAGGTGCCCGTCGCTGCTGCCACAAGGAGGGGATCAGGAGACGCCCGTGGACGATGCTATGGTGAACATAATCTGAAATAATCACTTTTACAAAAAACATATACATCCATAATTACATATACATGCCAGTGTAGTTGTGTGAGATCAAATTGGAAGTGCTAATTGATGAAAACTGTAGCGTTAGGAATATCCTTCTGATATTTGATAAATAAGCGCAGTGTTACTTGTAGGTAGATTTTTCATGACTTCAACATGTGCCTTCCATCTCCTTGATGATGTGTTATCTCAAAACTCGGATTTTACTGCATTATGATCTCTTGGCAGTTTTAGTTTCCCCTTGAAAAATGGTATCAATTTGTTTATGTTGAATAATATTTAAGTGTTGCGAGACAACAACCACTAGAAGAAAATTTGTAATTTAGTATGTTTAGCACATTGTGGTAGTGAGTAGTTGCCTTCTAATTTAAGGAATATGTGTCCTTGTGGCCACTTGTGAAACAAATATTGCAGTTTAACACTTTTGTCAAAAAAAATCCTTTGCCTAAATACTACATGCTCATTGTTTTTATCCTTTGACTAAATATACTACAGACCGTTATGCATGCAATACTGATTATCTGATATCTTTCTTTTAGGTGAGAAGTTAGATGAAGAAAGAACTCAGGAGCTAATATTGTTGTTGCAGATGTTTTGAGAAACAACTAAAAGAAGATAGATGCTCTAGCATGTTGAGCCCATTGGATTGAAGCCAAAGGATGAAATGACTTGTCGTCATACCTCCATTCCACAGATTGGGGATGGATAATGAAATTATGACATTGTTGTTCTTTCGTTATTGATATCAAGGTTATGCCAAAGTGACATGCTTAATGTGTCAACGTTTCTAGCAGAAAATGATGTGTAGGTGAAGCAAATGCTAAGTGAAGAGGAACAAAGACAAAGACTGATTTGAAGTTAAGAGGTGTCATCTCAAATTCGCAATTGCCAGATGTGTGGCTGTATTTGCTTTTGCCACATGCTCTCCGCCCCTCAATATAGGACGTAATGGATAGTGGGAAAGAGTAGAGAGAGCAACAAGTCTTCTTGCAAGGTTAAGATCGAGAAGAAAAAGTTTGGTGTAGAATAAGGGATTTATCTTGAAGCCGTATGTTCGATTGTTCTCCATGTGTACCTTTCAAATATATGACATCAGTTTGATCAATGTGTCGCTAGCCCCTTAGCATTGCATTTACGCGTTTTTGTGGTTCCGTAGCGTAGCACGGGCATCTTACTAGTTAAAATAAAAATGTTCGGTTTGTACTAAATATTACATAGATAAATATGGTGTAGTAAACACATTTTTATAAAATACCTAAATAATTTAAAATGATTTAAAACAGAAAAGTAAATAAATAAAAGAAAAGAAAATACAAAAGAGAAAAACTAAACTAACATAAAAAATCAAAGAGGAAGCACCCCCCCACTGGGCTTTGGCCCAGCTGGCCTGCCCAACTGGGCCAAGGTCCACCCCCACTCCATATCCCCCCACTCCTCCCGTACCCCGAACCCCACCGACACTTCCCCCCTCTCCAAAATATCTCCCCCCTCTCCCCCGATTGGATCGGGAT
>NC_041387.1:15857261-15903116 GCF_002162155.2 Triticum dicoccoides
ACCGCACCGGCGCATGCCTCTGACCATCACCCCTGGTCGCGCCCGCGACCGCGCTCACCGCACCCCCGACCTCCTCCTCTCTGCGTCATCTAGCCCGCCATCCACCATGGACGCAAGCTCGGCCCGTGGCCGCGTCGACCTCCCCCGTGCCCTCTTCCCCTGGCCACATCCACTCCGGCCTCCCACCCACACATGCCCCGCTTGCCTCCCCTGCTGGTCCCGACCACCGCTACGGCCAGCGCGCTTGAGGCCGCGCCCTGGGGCCCGTGCCTTGTCCCGGTCGTCTGGCTCGGCCACGGCCACTCCCCCCCTGGTCCGCGGCCCACTCCGGTGCTGCCCTGCTGCTCTCCCACCGGCGTCCCCCTTCGGTGAACACCCGGCCTCGCTGGCCTCGTCCCGCCCTGCGGGTGAGCGCTCGCTCGGGTGCGCCCGCACCCACTAACACCCGAACCCGATAGGTCCTATGGGCCTATGACAAACGGGGCCCGTGCCCCAGAACGTTTTATAAAAAAAAGGAATTAAATAAAATAAATAAAATTAATATAATTAATTAATTAAGATAATTAATTAACTTAATTAATCATGTTAGTTAATCTAGTTAAGCCTAATTAATTAACCTAATCACTCTAATTAAATTGACTAACCCTGTTTAGTTAACTGTGTCAATGACAGACGGGACCCACACGTCAGTTTGACCCAGTCAACCCCTGTTGACTGCTGACGTCAGCATGATATCATGCTGGTGTCATAAATCCAATTTCGAATTTATTTAAAGGATTACTTAAATTCCAGAAATTAGTAAATCTTTAGAAAATCATATCTTTTAATCCGTAACTTGGATTAAATTATTTTCAACATGAAAGTTGCTCAGAACGACGAGACGAATCCGGTTACGTAGCCTATTCGTCCGCCACACATCCCTAACCTATAGAAACCGCAACTTTTCACCTCCGGTTCATCTGTCCGAAAACGCGAAACGCCGGGGATACTTTCCCGGATGTTTCCCCCCTTCGTCGGTATCACCTTCTACCGCGTTAGGGCACACCTAGCACCGCGTATTGCCATGTTATGCTTTGTGATGCTTTGATTGCTTTGTTATTTATTGTGTCCCCCCTCCGTTACTTCTTTCCGGTAGACCCCGAGATTGCCGGCGACCCCAGTTCGACTACGGAGTTGACGACCCCTCCTTGCCAGAGCAACCAGGCAAGCCCCCCCCCTTGATCACCAGATATCGCCTATTCTTCTCTATACTGCTTGCATTAGAGTAGTGTAGCATGTTACTCTTCGGTTACTCCTATTCTGTTGCATAGCCTGTCATTGTTGCTACAGTCATTGATACCTTACCCGCAATCCTAAATGCTTAGTATAGGATGCTAGTTTATCATCATTGGCCCTACATTCTTGTTAGTCTGCCTTGCTATACTATCAGGCCGTGATCACTCGGGGGGTGATCACGGGTATATACTATACATACATATCCTATACAGATGGTGACTAAAGTCGGGTCAGCTCGTTGAGTACCCGCAAGTGGTTCCGATGTGGGGGCTAGAAGGACAGGTGGCTCCATCCCGATAGAGGTGGGCCTGAGTTCCCAACGGTCCCCGACTGTTACTTTGTGGCGGAGCGACAGGGCAGGTTGAGACCGCCTAGGAGAGAGGTGGGCCTGGCCCTGTTCGGCATTCGCGGATACTTAACACGCTTAACGAGATCTTGGTATTTGATCTGAGTCTGGCTACTGGCCTATACGCACTAACCAACTATGCGGGAACAGTTATGGGCACTCGGCGTCATGGTATCAGCCGAAGCCTTCGTGACGTCAACAACTGAGCGGCGCGCGCCGGATTGGAACGTAAGCTTGCTATTGTATTAAGGGGGCTAGTTCTGCTTCCGGCTGCGTATGCAATGTGCAGGTGTGCTAAGGGCGATGGGCCCACACCCCTGTGTGCTTAGGTTTAGACCGGCGTGCTGACCTGTTTGTTGTGCCTAGGTGGGGCTGCGACGTGTTGATCTTCCGAGGCCGGGCATGACCCAGTAAAGTGTGTCCGGCCAAATGGGATCGAGCGTGTTGGGTTATGTGGTGCACCCCTGCAGGGAAGTTAATCTATTCGAATAGCCGTGATCTTCGGTAACAGGACGACTTGGAGTTGTACCTTGACCTTATGACAACTAGAACCGGATACTTAATAAAACACACCCTTCCAAGTGCCAGATACAACCCGGTGATCACTCTCTAACAGGGCGACGAGGAGAGGATCGCCGGGTAGGATTATGCTATGCGATGCTACTTGGAGGACTTCAGTCTACTCTCTTCTACATGCTGCAAGACGGAGGAGGCCAGAAGCATAGTCTTCGACAGGATTAGCTATCCTCCTCTTATTCTGGCATTCTGCAGTTCAGTCCACCGATATGGCCTTTACACATATACCCATGCATATGTAGTGTAGCTCCTTGCTTGCGAGTACTTTGGATGAGTACTCACGGTTGCTTTTCTCCCTCTTTTCCCCCTTTCCATCCTACCTGGTTGTTGCAACCAGATGCTGGAGCCCAGGAGCCAGACGCCACCGTCGACGATGACTCCTACTACACTGGAGGTGCCTACTACTACGTGCAGCCCGCTGACGACGACCAGGAGTAGTTAGGAGGATCCCAGGCAGGAGGCCTGCGCCTCTTTCAATCTGTATCCCAGTTTGTGCTAGCCTTCTTAAGGCAAACTTGTTTAACTTATGTCTGTACTCAGATATTGTTGCTTCCGCTGACTCGTCTATGATCGAGCACTTGTATTCGAGCCCTCGAGGCCCCTGGCTTGTATTATGATGCTTGTATGACTTATTTATGTTTTAGAGTTGTGTTGTGGTATCTTCCCGTGAGTCCCTGATCTTGATTGTACACGTTTGCGTGCATGATTAGTGTACGATTGAATCGGGGGCGTCACAAGTTGGTATCAGAGCCAACTGCCTGTAGGAATCCCCCTTCCACACTCCTTGGCCGAAGTCGAGTCTAGTCACTACAAAACTTTTACTAACATGGCTGTGTGCCTTACGGGCCCACGTTGCCATTGGGTGGTAAGGATCTTTTACTCCTCGTCTATGCTCTGGGACTCTGATCTCTCTTCTATTCGGGTTAAATGATTTTACTAAATCTGACTCTAGGTTCTCGTAACTACTTTCTCCCGGAGAGCCCCTTATTACAAATGATCGCCTACTGCGCCAGAAGATTTTGAAGATACTCTATGATGTTCTCCCAGGACACTTGTGCCCATCGCTTTTGCAAATTCCCTACCACTATTATATCCTTATGGATAACTGCATACATCTTCCATTCTTACATTCAATCCCATTGATCTTGTTATTACAAGGTGTAACGAACTGCTCCCCGTTGTTCCGAGAATCCTTTGAGCTTACTGCTTTGCAATTCTTTGCTGCATGAATACCCCTAGGGATAATACCTCACACTTGTCGAGGATTCGTTCATCCCCAATTGTTCATGTGTTTCATAAAATTCTTCGAAGTGCTATTTGATCTTATGAAAATCCTCAACATGCTATTGCTCTTGAAATTCTTGCTTGCTTGCATTATGGTTAATCCCATAAGTCTAGTAATCTTATTGGCACCCTTTGTCACTATTATTTTGAGTACATTAATTCGATATGTTTTCTAATGCTCGCAATCGTCAAGCAATAGAATTCTTCCAGCTCAGACGTCACTCCGGACATGAGCTGGTTCTTGGCCAATCAATTTGTCGTTGATTGTATGCCCCTATGTCTATTCAACTATCCATATTTGATCAGAGCGTCTGCTTCTGATCCTTCATTTTGGAAATCATAATACCTTTGTTACCAAAGCATCGAATTATTTAGATGTTCTATAATCCGACGCATTTGCATCCTTTCCTTCTCTTATTGAGTACCGATACTCACATCAACTCCGTTGTGCACCGCCAGGCCCATTGTTGGGTTATTATCCGTTAGGATCCTTCACATTGAAAAATTCTTGTGAGTTATTCCCATGATACATAATGTCTTTGACAATCGGTATCTTCTGCTTTGTTAACCATGCTCTACTTCCGAGCTGGAGTTATTTGCTCCTGTAGTTGTGGTATATGTTCCTAAGATTCCCTTATGGGTTGAACCTATACCTTCCTTAAAAACCGTATGAACCGGAAGGTTTTCACAAGTCATACCCTTCTAGTGTTTAGCAGATAATTTTCTACCATACAACTTCTTCGAGGACGAGAAGTGAATGGAAGGTTATGCATTATAGAAGTGCGAGTTGACCTTGAACTTTGTGTTCATGCCCATGGACACGATGTAGATTTTATCATTAAAGCTTCTCTTAAATTAATTATTCCCTTGATATAAGTACATCTTATATCTAGGATCTGGCCTTTTGCAATCGTTATTCCGACCATGATCTCCTTTAAATACCATTTCTCGGGCATGTTTAAGCACTCACCTTCTTTAGAGCAATACCCCAGTCCAAGCTCTACTTTAGACTGTCGTCGAGTATTACCCCCTGGTATCTCGAGATTATCTTGGAACTGCATAACTCCTTATGAGTTCTTCATCAAGTACTACATTCTCACTGATTACAATTTTTCATGGGCTCTGAGTTATTAAACACTCAAAGACATCGATAACTGAACCGAGTTCGCACCACGGTTCAACAACTCTTAGTATTCTTCTTTAAGTACGAGTTTGTACCCGATCACGTCATTCCTAGCCTTATCGACTATATCATTATCGTGCAACTTTTTAACTGTGCTATCTGGTCCTTCTTTCCGAAGCACAGTTTTCGACAATGAGCTAAGCTTACGTTGACTCTCCTCGTCATATCATTTCTCCTTGAACAACTAGCTTGATTCCAAGTTTGTGTCGTATCCGTGGTTTTAATAACTTTTCTCTCCATCCTTCCTTTTGCTTGATGTTGTCGATGAACGATTATATCTTCATGAAACCTCTCGACAAATGTGTCATGATCATCATCAACCTTATGAGCTCTTCCAGGATATCGATCGAATTCATGATGAGAAATACCACCCTTGCCCTCGATGATTTGTGCTATCATTGCCCACTTTATTGCCTTCCCTCCAACACAAACTTGTTCGTGTTTTGTGTTATACCTTGAGTTCCTTGCTATCCAACATTTGTTCTTTACCTTGGAATGCTACCACCTTTTATGTCAAGAATGTCGTGGGAATTTTACCACCTCTTGAGAATTCTTGATGCAAGTAAGACTTCTCACCATCACCATTCCTTCTTGGTCCCCGTGTTGTTCCAACCGGAAAACCGACAATTGAACTATGATGTGCGAATTCAAAACTTCTAGCAACCATATTGCTTTGAAGTTATTGGTCGATATTTCATTCTTAGACCATTGGTTATCGAATCACCATTCTAACAATGTTTAATTGTGTATGTTTTCCTCGAGCATACCTCATTATATCACTTGATCTGACAAATGTTATCTCCTTGTTCTCATAATTGTGGAAATCCATCTTTTTAGAAATCTCTATGAATGGTCGCTGAGTCCATCAGCCACGTCCTCATCCTCTCCTTGGTTTAATGATGAACTCTTGTTTTGAAAATCGCTTCCATAGTTCTTTTCCCGAGAATCTTACAGTGTCATCTCGTCAATCTGTGTTGCACCCTTCCTTCTCATGCATCATGAGTCTGACGTATCCTGACATCAATCAGATCCAAATCTCGGGTCAGATATGATGGTTTGAACATATTTCCAGGAGTTTTAACATTGGTCTTTATATGACCCAGTAAGGTGATGTCATGCCTATCACACCTGGCTGGGGAACCCATTGTTATAATACCCCCTCTTTTCAGTAAGGTTAGCCATTCTTCTATAAGGAAAATGTAAGACTTATTCTATAAGATGTTCCTGATGGATCCTTTGTGAATACAAAGTCTGACCTTTGCTTGCAAACCATGTCGGTGCTATCTCGAAGCATGTCCATGGTACTCCGATTTTCAACAAAAAAATTTGAATCCCAATGCTAAATGTTTTCTGCTCGATTATCCAAAGATCGCTGTATGGGTAATGTCATGAAAATTCTCTCCCCTACCTAAAGAGTTTACTACATTATATCCTATCATGGATATCATGCTCTGCTCGTCCTTTCGAAGGTTATACCTTTGAAATATGTGTTTAAACATATTTTCCTTTCCATTGTTCTGTTTAATCCGATAATCATATTTTTCTTTCCATTTGTTGGGTTAACATTTCTTGTGATCTATATGATCTAAGCAGTAATATTCTCCTGCTTAGGTAAACACCTCGGTTTACAACTCTGTCAGTGTGACCCTGTTACTATTGCTGAAGACATCCTGGTAACCCCCGATGGATGAGAACTTTGCCTATTGGTCCGCCTCGTTCAACGAGTAGGAAAATGGTTCTCTTCGTCCCTCGCCCTTGGTACCAACGTTGTTGCCAACATAACTGACAGGCTATCCTCTGCCATGCCTTGCTACCATGACCGTGCAATATGTCGGCGTCCTTCCTACTTTTGAACCACATGGTGGGCCCATAATCCACAGTTCCACAGGATCGAAACCTGACTCTCCTGCACCCCCTGTTCCCAAGGTTGTTCCTTGCGTGTGGCCTCGTATGTAATTCACGAGCCATCTTCCGAGGGATCATCAAATCTGTTACCGGACACAATACTTATTCCCGATTGCTTTGAGCCCCTTTCATGCCCTGTTTCAGGCATCGAACGGTTGCCTGCTCGCTCGAAACTTCCCATGAAACCTCATTACTTTGCTCTCGATATTTTCTTAAGTTTCAATTTGAGAGTTACGTTCTGCCACCTTCCCCGATGTTATCGACCAGATAGCCAACCTTATAGAGGTTCGTTCTCCCGGAATAACCCCCTTATTCTTTCGTAAGTACGATGGAACCCCCGCAGAAAGCATGCCGAGTTCATCTTGATGAATTGAACTAGAAAAATGAAGACATCAATATAATGGATCGACCACTTCGAGAAGAGCAACCAAGACCGAGAAGATTCATTAGAATTTCGTAACCAGACCTTTCCCCCGTTTTCCACCTCTTAAATCTCGGGACGAGATTTCTTGTAGTGGAGGAGAATTGTGACGCCCGGATAATTAAGCTACAGTGATCCCACGCTAATGATGCCATGTCACCACTGTTACTGCTGCTAATCTATCGTTAGATCAAAACCGGTCCAAAATTCAAATTCAAAGTTTGGTAAATAATAAAATTTTCAAACATTAAAATAAAAATGTTCGGTTTGTATTAAATATTACATAGATAAATATGGTGTAGTAAACACATTTTTATAAAATACCTAAATAATTTAAAATGATTTAAAATAGAAAAGTAAATAAATAAAAGAAAAGAAAATACAAAAGAGAAAAACTAAACTAACAAAAAAAATCAAAGAGGAAGCACTGCCCCACTGGGCTTCGGCCCAGCTGGCCTGCCCAACTGGGCCAAGGTCCACCCCCACTCCATATCCCCCCACTCCTCCCGTACCCCGAACCCCACCGACACTTCCCCCCTCTCCAAAATATCTCCCCCCTCTCCCCCGATTGGATCGGGATCGAGGGAGGAGACCGCCGGCGCCGTCGCCCGGATCGTCCATCGCTGCCTGGACCCCCTCGCCGGCCTGCTTCCGCTCCGTCCCGACGTCCTCGTCCTCCTCCCCAAGTCGCTCCCCGCGCACCGTTGCCCCGTGCCCTACACCCCCACGTGAGCTTCGCCCCTCCTCCTCTTCCCCTCTGTCGCCGTGCACACTCCCCGACCAGGCCCCGAACGTGCTCACCGCACCGGCGCATGCCTTTGACCATCACCCCTGGTCGCGCCTGCGCCCGCGCTCACCGCACCCCGACCTCCTCCTCTCTGCGTCATCTAGCCCGCCATCCACCATGGACGCGAGCTCGACCCGCGGCCGCGTCGACCTCCCCCGCGCCCTCTTCCCCTGGCCACATCCACTCCGACCTCCCACCCACACATGCCCCGCTCGCCTCCCCTGCTGGTCCCGACCACAGCTGCGGCCAGCGCGCCCGAGGCCGCGCCCTAGGGCCCGTGCCTCGTCCCGGTCGTCTGGCTCGGCCACGGCCACTCCCCCTCTGGTCCGCGGCCCACTCCGGCGCTGCCCTGCTGCTCTCCCGCCAGTGTCCCCCTCCGGTGACCGCCCGGCCTCGCTGGCCTCGTCCTGCCCTGCGGGCGAGCGCTCGCTCGGGTGCGCCCGCACCCGCTAACGCCCGAACCCGATAGGTCCTATGGGCCTATGACAAACGGGGCCCGTGCCCCAGAACGTTTTATAAAAAAAGGAATTAAATAAAATAAATAAAAATAATATAAACAATTAATTAAGATAATTAATTAACTTAATTAATCCCGTTAGTTAATCTAGTTAAGTCTAATTAATTAACCTAATCACTCTAATTAAATTGACTAATCCTGTTTAGTTAACTGTGTCAATGACAGACGGGACCCACATGTCAGTTTGACCCAGTCAACCCCTGTTGACTCCTGACGTCAGCATGATATCATGCTGATGTCATAAATCCAATTTCGAATTTATTTAAAGGATTAATTAAATTCCAGAAATTAGTAAATCTTTAGAAAATCATATCTTTTAATCCGTAACTCGGATTAAATTATTTTCAACATGAAAGTTGCTCAGAACGACGAGATGAATTCGGTTACGCAAGCTGTTCATCCGCCACACATCCCTAACCTATTGAAACCGCAACTTTTCACCTCCGGTTCATCTGTCCGGAAACGTGAAACGCCGGGGATACTTTCCCGGATGTTTCCCCCCTTCGTCGGTATCACCTTCTACCGCGTTAGAGCACACCTAGCACCGCGTATTGCCATGTTACGCTTTGTGATGCTTTGATTGCTTTGTTATTTATTGTGTTCCCCCTCCGTTACTTCTTTCCGGTAGACCCCGAGACTGCCGGCGACCCCAGTTCAACTACGGAGTTGACGACCCCTCCTTGCCAGAGCAACCAGGCAAGCCCCCCTTGATCACCAGATATCGCCTATTCTTCTCTATACTGCTTGCATTAGAGTAGTGTAGCATGTTACTGTTCGGTTACTCCTATTCTGTTGCATAGCCTGTCATTGTTGCTACAGTCATTGATACCTTACCCGCAATCCTAAATGCTTAGTATAGGATGCTAGTTTATCATCATTGGCCCTACATTCTTGTCAGTCTGCCTTGCTATACTATTGGGCCGTGATCACTCGGGGGGTGATCACGGGTATATACTATACATACATATCCTATACAGATGGTGACTAAAGTCAGGTCAGCTCGTTGAGTACCCGCAAGTGGTTCCGATGTGGGGGCTGGAAGGACAGGTGGCTCCATCCCGGTAGAGGTGGGCCTGGGTTCCCGACGGTCCCCGACTGTTACTTTGTGGCGGAGCGACAGGGCAGGTTGAGACCGCCTAGGAGAGAGGTGGGCCTGGCCCTGTTCGGCGTTCGCGGATACTTAACACGCTTAACGAGATCTTGGTATTTGATCTGAGTCTGGCTACTGGCCTATACGCACTAACCAACTACGCGGGAACAGTTATGCGCACTCGACGTCGTGGTATCAGCCGAAGCCTTCGTGACGTCAGCAACTGAGCGGCGCACGCCGGATTGGAACGTAAGCCTGCTCTTGTATTAAGGGGGCTAGTTCTGCTTCCGGCCGCGTACGCAACGTGCAGGTGTGCTAAGGGCGATGGGCCCAGACCCCTGTGTGCTTATGTTTAGACCGGCGTGCTGACCTCTCTGTTGTGCCTAGGTGGGGCTGCGACGTGTTGATCTTCCGAGGCCGGGCATGACCCAGTAAAGTGTGTCCGGCCAAATGGGATCGAGCGTGTTGGGTTATGTGGTGCACCCCTGCAGGGAAGTTAATCTATTCGAATAGCCGTGATCTTCGGTAATAGGACGACTTGGAGTTGTACCTTGACCTTATGACAACTAGAACCGGATACTTAATAAAACACACCCTTCCAAGTGCCAGATACAACCCGGTGATCGCTCTCTAACAGGGCCACGAGGAGAGGATCGCCGGGTAGGATTATGCTATGCGATGCTACTTGGAGGACTTCAGTCTACTCTCTTCTACATGCTGCAAGACGGAGGAGGCCAGAAGCGTAGTCCTCGACAGGATTAGCTATCCCCCTCTTATTCTGGCATTCTGCAGTTCAGTCCACCGATATGGCCTTTACACATATACCCATGCATATGTAGTGTAGCTCCTTGCTTGCGAGTACTTTGGATGAGTACTCACGGTTGCTTTTCTCCCTCTTTTCCCCCTTTCCATCCTACCTGGTTGTTGCAACCAGATGCTGGAGCCCAGGAGCCAGACGCCACCGTTGATGATGACTCCTACTACACTAGAGGTGCCTACTACTACGTGCAGCCCGCTGACGACGACCAGGAGTAGTTAGGAGGATCCCAGGCAGGAGGCCTGCGCCTCTTTCAATCTGTATCCCAGTTTGTGCTAGCCTTCTTAAGCCAAACTTGTTTAACTTATGTCTGTACTCAGATATTATTGCTTCCGCTGACTCGTCTATGATCGAGCACTTGTATTCGAGTCCTCGAGGCCCCTAGCTTGTATTATGATGCTTGTATGACTTATTTATGTTTTAGAGTTGTGTTGTGGTATCTTCCCGTGAGTCCCTGATCTTGATCGTACACGATTGCGTGCATGATTAGTGTATGATTGAATCGGGGGCGTCACATAATCCAATTCCACTAGCATCACATTCAAGCTCAAAAGTCTTATTAAAATCAGGAAGTTGGAGTAAAGGAGCATGTGTCAACTTATCTTTCAATACCGTGAAGGCTTCTTCCTGTGCGGTACCCCAAACAAAAGGCACATCTTTCTTTGTAAGCTCATTGAGAGGTGCAGCAATGGTGCTGAAATCTCTCACAAAACTCCTATACAATCCAGCAAGGCCAAGAAAACTCCTCACTTGTCAACTTCAATTCCATGTGGAATAACAACATAGCCAAGAAAAGATACTCCGTCGGTGCAAAAGGTGCACTTCCCAAGGTTACCAAACAAACGTGCATCACGTAGAGCAATAAAAACAACACGTAAATGTTCCAAATGTTCTTCCAAAGATCTGCTATAAATCAACATGTCATCAAAGTAAACTACCACAAATCGTCCAATGAAAGCACGTAAAACTTCATTCATTAATCTCATGAAAGTACTAGGTGCATTAGTTAACCCAAAAGGCATGACTAACCACTCATATAATCCAAACTTAGTTTTAAATGTTGTTTTCCATTCATCTCTCAATTTCATATGAATTTGATGGTATCCACTACGCAAATCAACTTTGGAGAATATTGTAGAGCCACTCAATTCATCAAGCATATCATCTAGCCTGGGAATAGGATGACGATGATGAATAGTAATATTATTAATGACTCTACAATCAACACACATACGTGACGTACCATCCTTTTTCGGCACTAGAATAGTAGGAATAGCACAAGGACTAAGGGATTCGCGTATATAAACTTTGTCGAGCAGCTCCTGTACTTGATGCATAATCTCCTTCGTCTCCTCTGGATTGATACAGTATGGTGCACGGTTGGGTAATGATGCACTGGGAATTAAGTCAATCTGATGCTCAATCCTCGAATGGGAGGTAATCCCGCTGGCACGTCTTGTGGAAAGATGTCAGTGAACTCCTGCAAAATGTTAGTGACAGCAGGAGGCAAAGAGGAAGGCACGCCCTCGAATGAAAATAATGCCTCTTTGCACACAAAAGCATAGCAAATAGATTTGCTGAAATCTAGCTCATTAACATCAGATTTAGTGGCAAGTAAACATGCACTTTTCAATTTAATTTCAGAAGCAACACTAGATGGTTTACTATTAGGCTTCATTTGTTGCTCAAATTCTTTGGCCACAAACTGATTTTCACTCTTATTTGTCTCATGTTTTGCTTTTTAGCTCTATTAATATCATCTTTCAAATGGACTCAGGAGTCATAGGAAGCAAAGTAATATTTTTATCCTTATGAACAAGAGTATACTGATTGTTTCTTCCATGGTGTACAGAATTTTTATCAAATTGCCATGGTCGACCAAGTAATAAGGAACATGCTTGCATAGGTACCACATCACAATCAACATAATCAGCATATGTAGAGATACTAAAATGCACACGAACAGTACGTGTTACCTTAACCTTGTCGCTGTTGTTGAACCATTGGATGTAGTAAGGATGTGGATGTGGTCTTGTGGTGAGAGAGAGCTTCTCCACCATCTCCATGCTAGCCAAGTTGTTGCAGCTCCCTCCGTCTATGATGACGCACACAGAACGTTCCTTCACAACTCCCTTTGTATGGAACAAATTGTGCCTCTGATTTTGCTCAGCTTGTGTGACCTGCACACTCAAAACACGTTGAGCAACTAAATATTCATACCTGTCAGCGTCTTCAGGAGCCATATATTGCGTCTCATGATCAGAATCAGCTCCTCCATGTTCTTCACGTGTAATAAGAGCCAAAGTCTCCCCATCATAATCACTAGCGGACTCATACCCACCATCCTCAGTAGCAATCATCACACACTGAGATTTGCATTCTCTCGCATAATGACCTCTTCCCTTACAACGACGACAAATAATATCACTTGTGTGCCCTGTGGATGCCATGGAAGAAGAACTCTGTGCAGGCCCGGCAGGTGCGCTCTTGGCAGATAATGGTGGTTGTGCCTGCTTTCTTGTATCACGGCTGGAGGTGGCACCTGATGGAGGTGCTGGTGCAGTTGAAGTAGAAGATGCACGCGGTGTCCATGATGAAGGTCGGCCTGCAGAAAAGTTAGTTCGCGCCAATGCATGTCGATCTTGCACTTCACGTTTAGCTTTACAAGCAAGATGGAATAAACGAGTGATATTAGTATACTCCTTATACTCTAGAATGGTCTGAATCTCTCTATTTAATCCACCCATAAAACGTGAAAGCATAGATTCATTCTCCTCAACAATACCACATCTAATCATGCCAGTTTGTAATTCCTGATAATATTCTTCTACAGAATTTTTGCCTTGTCTTAAACGCTGCAATTTTTGAAGCAATTCACGTTGATAATATGGTGGAACCCAACGAGTACGCATAGCAGTTTTCAAAGCAGCCCAAGTAGTTGGAATAGGATATAATCTACAATGTTCAAACCACCATACACATGCAAAACTAGTGAAAGCACAAACAACAGCAGCAACCCGTCTCTTCGCGGGATATTGTAAACATGTAAAACGTTGTTCAGTTTCTAACTCCCAAGTAAGATATATATCAGGAACATATCTACCCTCAAATGGTGGAATATTCAATTTCAGTTTAGGAAGATGGTCATGATCTCGTACCTAAGGGAAAGCCCTACCATTGTGATTATTTGCATGTGGACGAACTGGTGGTTGTGGTGCTGGTGGTTGCATGTAGTTCTGATTTTGATCAACCTCATCCTCATAATCTCCCGCATAATCATCCTCTGCATCAGCAGTAGGAGCCATAGAAGTGTCAACAGCAGCACCAACAGTTTGGCCAGGCTGAAGAAGGACACGGCTCGCTCGGCGGAGGGCTGTTTCACGATGTGGAGGTAGTAGTAGTAGTTGTTGTTGTTGTTGTTGTTGTTGCAGAGGTGTGGCAGGTGCAGCCGGTGGTGGAAGACGCGCAAGTAGTTCATTAAATCTGTTATCTAGCTTTGTTTCGAACGTCTTCTCAAAGCCAGTGATCTTCTCCATGGCCTCTTCAAAATTGTTCAGCGCATCTTGCACCTGTTCAGTCATCATTTGCTGAAACTTATCATGAAGCTCCTTGTTCGTTAAGTTCTCCCAGTCAATCTCGTCGGCTTGTGATCCTGGCATGATTAGCAGCAATAGAAACACACAAATATGATCCTACAGACTACTAACAAGTGGTGGTGGTGGGTGTCACAAATCCATCAAGCAAAACTCAAATCCTTACCAGTTCTTACCCAGCAGCAGGCGGTGATCGGCAATCGTTGTAGTCAAAACTCTCAAAGCTTGGATAGAGAGATTACCAGGGAGAGTCAAACGCACAACATAGATGTATGTGGAGCTGGGAAGGCTTATAATATGGTAGCAAAAAGGTCAGCAATAATCAATTTAGAGATGCAAAGCTGAATAAACGCTCAACGACGGTACTGTGCTGGTCCTAGGCTAGACCGTGCTAGAGACGCGAGCCTGGAACACTAACAAAATCACGGCGCGACACGTAATCAAGGGAGGAGCACACTCCGATTTTTTTCTCTTTTTTTGCACTTTTTTTGCTCTCTTTTTTGCTCCGCAACAATTTTTTTTCGAAAAAGTCTGCAAATGGTCTAAAAACTGCTTAGCCAGAATTTTCCAGACTTAGTTTTTTTGAAACTGGAACTATTTTTCTTGTACGGGTGGCACTGATGTTGGGAAGTCCGACTTGGTCACGACTCGGAGTAAGGCGTGATCTGGAAATTGAAATCAAACCAACAAATACTGGGCTCGGACTAGGACTGGTGGCGGAGATGAATCTGGTGGAGACTCGGACTTGTGGCGGATATATGTAGGGTGGTGGAACACGGACTGGTGGCGAATCACTGATGGAGGTGGACTCGGATTATCGTGATGGTGGTGAATATGTTGTATATGGCAGCGGTGATGACGATGGTGGTATATGGCAGTGGTGATGACGATGGTGGTTTATGGCAGCGGTGATCATGATGGTGGTATATGGCAGCGGTGATGATGATGATGTGGCGGCGACGTGACAACTTGTGAACAGAACTCGAATCTCTAAAGGACTAGACACTAAGACCAGCAACTTGACGCGATGATGCAACCGCAAATTCAACAATGCAAAATACTGAAAAGACTATGCAAAGGCTCAGACTGGTTCGGATAGGATGAACTAACCCTAACTTTTTTTTGGCTTTTTCGTGGACTATAGGTATGAAGAAAAGACTCGATCTAAACTATGAAAAACTGTAAAATCTCACCGAGCAACCTAGAAATTTGATACCACTTGATAGAGGCAAAGGTGTCTCATCTTTCGACGAGATGATGGATATCGCTTTGGTGGAAGTCGACTTTGACGATCCGACTACAAACGTGCGAGGACGTCGTGCCTTAGCAATCGCTAAACCAACTCCGAGAGGTTATTGACCACGCCGGAGCATGATCAACCTAACCATGAGGGTCTGTTTCCTGCGAGCAAACGAAGAACAAGCAAGAAACTGAGATTGCAATCTGGATATTGCGAATATAAGATGAAAGCTTTATTGATCAAGGTGGGGTTCTGTGACACCTTTGTCTGGTCGTTGAACACAAACGAAGTACGCGAAGTTGCAGCTATGGCGAACTTTTAATCTAAACAAAACCCAAAGTCTAAACGGTGCCCTAAGGGCTGTATATATGGAGGAAGAGGGGGGAATTCCGTGGCCCTTGGTGGAGGGCTCCGAAATCAACCCTATCTCTTGTTTCCCCACACATACGGACTCTAAAAATATCCTATACTTATGTATTTCGAAATTACATGGGCCTGGCCCAATAATAAGGTGACGCAGCACCTAGAATAGCCTCGGGACGAAATTTATGAAGTGGCATCTTGTATATTTCATCCAAGGCTTCATGCACCCATTATGGTGGCTTCAAAGTCCTGAAATCATCACTTGTAACTCCGTTCTTGTTCCCCTTGCGCATGCCATCATCTCCATTCTTGTTCTTGCTCCAATGTTCATCCTTCTCCAAGCTAGGCCCTTCATTTGTAAGCAAAACAAATGTATCCAATTTAGACAGCATCATATTCTCATGAACATTAGAATCATTACCAAGAAACCAAAGTACCTGATAATTTAATTGGCATGCGCGAGCTCTAGTAATTGGTCCAGTATATGTAGCAGTAGGGGCTTTGGGTGTAACAATGGTATTGATGTCCTCATCAGCACATCACTCCCCCATAATGGGATATTCCATTAATGTCTCACAAGAGCCAACTAAGATACAACCAAGATGCACTAAGGCTCAACGAATGACAAACAAGTACATGATGTGCAAACCAACATACACAAAGGCAATTCGGAGACACATCATATACAAACACATGCAAGGAACAAAATCAAAACATGCAAGGAGGCAAGTAACTTTCAATGTAAGCAATTTAAGTACAAGTTACCGCAAGGAGGCACACTGGATATAAGATATAGACTTGATGATTCAATTGACTTGGCTTGAGACAATAAGAGTGATGAAGTCCCCTTAATTCTTCATAATGTAGCCAAGTCTCCAATGCCCTCCAACAACACTTATTGATCAAGTTTGAGCTAGTTGGTCCCCAACCAAGTTGGCTCCTAAGAGGTTAGTCACAATAGGCTTGGCTACCCAAATAGATCTTATATTGACACCACTTTGAGTACCAACAACTTTGGCAAACACATTGCCAACCTTATCCTTCCCAAGAGAATAGATATCATCAATAATAGTTGGGTTGGATAAGTTACCACTAGTGCATGATGAAGCAAGGTGACCTTTCTCACGACATAGGTAGCAACGTCTACTCTTCACTTTCTTCTCACTTGATTTCTCATCTTGAGAAGCATTAGCTTGAGTTTTCTTGGGAAGAGGCCTTTCTTCAACTTGTGGTTGAGCATGAGATTGTACTTGTGGCCGCTTCCCTTGTTGCTTGTCACTAATGGCCTTCTTATTCAATGGGCAAGATCTAACATGATTCCCTTCAATTTTGCACTTGAAGCAAATGATCTTGGTAGAAATCTTGACTTGTTTTTGGCCCTTCTTCTTGTTGCTCTTGGACTTCTTCTTCTTATTGGAGTTGAATCCAAGTCCACCTTTGTCATTGGGGGATTTTTGCAAACTCAAGATATTGTTGAGTGTGGCCTTCCCTTCATGACACTTTTCCAAGTCTTTCTTCAAAGAAGTGACTTGGGCCTTGAGTTCTTTGATTTCCTCTACATGGTTAGTCTCAACACAAGCACCAGAGGAGGTATAAGCTTCATCGTTAGAGAAAAAAAGGCAAGGAAAGCAATTCATCACAAGATGTACCAATGTTATGCATGGATGAATCATGAGGACTAGCACAAGGCAATATAGCATTTTGACTAAAAGTAGTGCTAATATGGACATGAGGCTCACTATATGTTACCTTAGCAATCATAGCCTCATGAGCTATTTTTAGCACATTATGGGATACAAGAAGATCATCACGAGAGCTAGAAAGCTTTTCATGACTTTCTTCCAATTTCCCATACTTGCTAGATAGCAACTCAAGTTGAGCCCTTAGCTCAACATTCTCCTTTAAAATGGATGCTTCACAAGAAATAGAGTTAGTAGCACAAGCATCATCATTAACAACAAGAGGAGAAGGCAACTTGGAAAGCTCTTTTAAATAAGAAGTTTCAAGTTGAGCATGAGACTCGGTGAGTTTGATGAGCTCACCCTTGATGACCCTTGAGCCATTTTCGAGGTGCTCAAAATCCTCAAGGAGTCTAGCCTGAGCAACTTCAAGCTTAGCATTTTAATTTCAAAAACATTGGCCACCTCAAGAGCTCTATCATTAGATTCCTTCACTCTAGATAATTCTAGAGCAAAAGTCTCCTCAAGAGATTCCTTGGTGGTTTGTTCAAGTTCAAGAGCTTGAGAGAGGTCCACAATCTCATTAGCGTAATCACGCTCATGACCTTCCATTTTATCAATGGTGACCTCATGCTCCTCAAGATGAGATTCCAACTCATCAATATATTTCTTGCTCTCGATAGCAATCGACATGATTTCCATGAAGTTGGAACGAGCAATTTTATTCTTAAGAAGAGCTTTAAAAATCATTTCCCCCTTAATTTTTAAGGAGGCAACATCATCATTCTCTTCGTCATAATCGACATCATCATCACTCTGGCCATCATCAATATCATCACAAGATATATTGGGATTCAAAGTGGGAGATACCTTTGAAGCCTTGGCCATAAGGCAAAAAGCAATAGATGATGATGTAGGATCCCTTGAAGCACCATACAAGACCACATCTTGTTCCATGGAGTGTTGGGTTTCCTCTACATTGTTAGCACAACAACTCGAGGAAATACATGCATTTTTATCATGGCAATAAGATATAGCAAGCATATCATCATGAGATTTAGTCAAGCAATTTCTACATGATATGCAAGAACTATCAACAAGCATGTGAAACATTTGGAGTGCTCGAAGTGCTAAAGTCCAAAGATGAAGCATTGCAATAAGAAAGTGATGAAGGATTATCAACAATAAGCCCACTATCATCATTGCAATGAACACCACTACTCACCATGTCATTACCTTGTGGCAAACCACGTGTAGGTGAAGTAGAAGAAGTTGAGAACACAACACGGCCGGAGGTGGAGGGAGAACGATCATCCTTACAAATCTTGGACACACCATATTTATCTTGAAGCTTTGTCCACAACTCATGAGCATCCCGGAACGACATGAGTTAAAATATAACTACATTGCTCAAAGCGTCGAAAAGAACATTAGAAGCTTGAGCATTGAGATAAGAGTTTTTCTCATCCTCTAAAGATAATCTTTGGGGATCCTTTGGAGGATAAAAACCCATATCTACAACTCGCTCTAAATTTGGGTCCATGACCCTAAAGAGATTAAGCATGCGAATTAGCCAAGCATCAAAATTTGTGCCATCGAAACTAAGAGTGTCAGAGAAACCTAATCCCCTAGTTGACATCTTTACTCTCTAGGCGGTTAAGCCCAACAAAGAGAGACGAGGCTCTGATACCAATTGAAAGATCGTGGATGTCGCCTAGAGGGGGTGAATAGGCGTTTTAAAATAATTATGGTAGAGGCTTGAACAAATGCGGAATAAACCTAACGGTTAATTTGTCTAGAACAAAACCTACAACAACTAGGCTCACCTATGTGCACCAACAACTTATGCTAAGCAAGATAAGCAACTATGTGATCGCAAGATATATGACAAAGAACAATATGGCTATCACAAAGTAAAGTGCATAAGTAAAGGGCTCAGGTAAGAGATAACCGAGGCACTCGGAGACGATGATGTATCCCGAAGTTCACACCCTTGCGGATGCTAATCTCCGTTTGGAGCGGTGTGGAGGCACAATGCTCCCCAAGAAGCCACTAGGGCCACCGTAATCTCCTCACGCCCTCGCACAATGCAACATGCCGTGATTCCACTAAGGGACCCTTGAGGGCACTCATCGAACCCGTACAAATGGCAACCTTTGGGGGCGGTCACCTAACCCGTACACTTTGGCAACCCTTGGGGGAGGTCACCTTGGGGGCGGTAACCGATACCTGTCAAATTGCTCGGGGCGATCTCCACAACCTAATTGGAGACCCCGACACTTGCCTGGAGCTTTACACCACAATGATTGAGCTCCGAACAACACCAACCGTCTAGGGCGCCAAGGCACCCAAGAGGAACAAGCTCTAGGGTGTCCATACAACCAAGAGTAACAAGCTCAAGGGTACCAAGCACCCAAGAGTAATAAGCTTCTCAACTTGTAACTTCCACGTATCATGTGGAGAACTCAAACCGATGCACCAAATGCAATGGCAAGGGCACACGGAATGCCCAAGTCCTTCTCTCACAAATACCACCAAAGCAACTAATGCTAGGGAGGAAAATGAGAGGAAGAACGAAAGAAGAACACGAAGAACTCCAAGATCTAGGTCCAAGGGGTTCCCCTCACTTAGAGGAGAAAGTGATTGGTGGAAATGTGGATCTAGATCTCCTATCTCTTTTCCGTCAGGAACTAGAAAGAATCATTGGAGGGATTGAGAGTTAGCAAGCTCGAAGAAGGTCAACAATGGGGTAAGAACACGAGCTTAAGAGATGAGGTTCAATGGGGAAGAAGACCCCCCTTTATAGATGGGCAAAAATCCAACCGTTATGCTCACAGCCCACATAGAGCGGTACTACCCCTCCAAGGAGCGGTACTAGCACTAGGGCGGCAGTACCCCTTTGAAAAACAACAGCGAGGAGGAAAAAGTCCAGTAGAACCGCCGGAGCGGTACTACCGCTCATCCTCACAGTACTACCGCTAGGGATCGCGGTACTACCGCAAAGGGTAGCGGTACTACTGCTTGTGAGCGGTACTAAAAAAATACATCCGGGCCTGCCATCACAGGACTTGGGATGAGTTTTTGGTCCAGAGAGATACTACCGCTGTAGGAGCCGCGGTAGTACCGCTCTGGAGCAGTAGTAAAAAATTACATCCGCTCCAATTCTCGGTAGTACCGCTGCAGCCTTTTCAAAACACCAAAACTGCCACAACCTTTGCAAACGGACTCCGAATTCGATGAAACCAAGTTTGTTGGAAAGCAAGCGACAAGGGTTAACACAATATTAAAAGAAATATCTATAAGAAGCAAATTAGAAAAGGCCCATAAGAAAATGGTGAGAACCCTTCCTCGGATAAGACCGGTAAAACCTCCAACACCGTAAACATCATAGAAGACGCATGCGAACTCCGTTTTCGATGAACTCAAGATTGTCATCAAGATGACAATAAGCTCTAAGACGCACAAAGAGAACCAAACAAGAACCAAGAAACATGATGTAAGGATACAATGGTTTGAGCTCACTACTAATGATACAATCAAGCTACCAACTTGAGAGCCCCCCTTGATAGTACGGCAAATGATCCTATAACCCGGTCTCCCAACTACCACCACGAGACGGGTAAAATAGAAAACCTATCAAGGGCAAACCTTTGCCTTGAACATGGTCCACTTGAGCTAGATGATGACGATCTTGACTCCCTCAAGTTGGACCACCTTTCTTGATTGCGTTGGCTCGATGAGGACTACTCTTCGACACATCTTCACAAGTCCATTGGAACCACAATGGATGGAAAGATTCAAGCACTTGATCTCTTTGTGATGCTCCACTTGAACTTGCACACGGCAATCTTGATGACGATCACCACTTGATGTCATCCTTTCCATGGGTTGTATGATATCTTCCTCTTGACGCAAGCCCATGGACACGTACCTAACCCCACATAGAACTCTCACATAGACCATGGATTAGTACACAAAGTGCAATGGACAATGCTTACCATACCATGGGCTCACTTGATCCATCTCGGTACATCTTCTACGCTTTGTGAGTTGATCAACTTGATTCACTCTTGACTTAGTCTTGATCAACCTTGAATCTTTCCAACTCTCTTCATTTCGATGATGTCTTGAAGGTAAACATGAATGATCACACAATCTTCTTCTTCAAGACATGCTTGCAATAAGCTCAACACTCACATGACCAATCTTTGGATAATTCCTTAATAGCACCTTGGTCAACTCATAAACTCCTTGAAACCAACACATGGACTTCAAGAAAAGCCTATGGACAAATCCTTCAAATATAACTCAAGACAACCATTAGTCCATAGATATTGTCATCAATTATCAAAACTAAACATGGGGGCACCACATTTTCTTTCAATGATGGTAGCAACTATACGGACTGGGTCCGGAACTTGAGGATCATCCTCATAGCTACCAAGAAAGCATATGTCCTTGAAGCACCGCTAGGTGAAGCACCTATCCCAGCGAACCAAGACATTATGAACTCCTGGCTGTCGCGTGTTGATGATTACTCCCTGTTTCAGTGCGGCATGCTTTACAACTTAGAACCGGGGCTCCAAAAGTGTTTTGAGCAGCACGGAGTGTTGACGCTCAAAAGTGGCACAATGGTAAAAGTTTCTTTAAGCTATGTCAAGATTAATTCAAACTTATGATTGGAGGTCACCATGGGATGGATCGTTTTGAGAAGATCAAGATGGATATGAAAATGGTCTAAAACGGAGCTCGGATGCAAAAGTTATGACAAGTTCAGATATGCTCATGTTGACACCAGATTAAAGAATTGCTGGAAGCCCAATTAAGATGTCCTCATATGGAAAAATGATCAACACGAATTGTCTTCGTCTCATCGAAACGGTCGATTTTGTTATAAAAGTTGTCTTAATCCAAGGTCGTATGCAAAAGTTACAACCAGTACAAGATGTTGTTATACTAGATGGCCGGACACTTCGGGAAAAACCATCCGAGTTTTCATTTTCTGTGTGGATGGCCGGACACTCCGGGTATTTTCGTCCGGGTTTTGATTTTTGCTGCTGCAGACTTCGTAAAACAACCGAAAACCCCCTCAAGATGGCCTCAGATCAAAAAACGTTCAACATAAAAGTTGTTCGTCTCATCGAAACGGTTAAGATTGCTTTTGGGCTCGTTTCCATCCGAGATAGTTTACTCCCCCAAACATGGCCCGCAAGGTGCAGCCAGATTTTACCGAACAGTTTTGGAAAGTTCGGACAAAACAAATCCGAATTGGACTAGGGTTTTGGACATGTATCGAACCTTGTCCTTGCACGGGAAGTCCAGCCTCCTCTTATATACTTAAGGGGTGACGGCCAATTGAAAAACAACACACAATCGCAAACGCATCTACAACTTTTTCATCTACGTTTTGTTCCTCCCTCGTTCTTTCCCCCTCGTTCTTCGTTGTTCTTCGTGTTGGAGAGCTGCGAATACCGAGGCTCTAGGGGCGGCTTGACCGACCTAGGGCAGCCCATAGCCGCCGCACTCCCCGACGGGGTCCCTCCCAGGAGTGTAGGGTTTTGGGTCTTCAAAAGCTCTCGCCGGTCGACTTGTGAATCGCGCTTCCGGTGAGACTCCTTCGACGTGAGCTGCGGTGTACCACCCCCGACGTCGAGGGTACACGTGACGTGTTCGTGTGCGAACACACTTTTTGGCGACTCTGCTGGGGAAAAAGATAAATCATCATCATCATCCATCATGTCTGGCAACGACAAGATGCCCAAACCCTCGGAAATCGACGCCGATAACATAATCAAGCCCAATTTTGAGGAGTTATCGGAGGAACATCGCCAAGCTTATGAGGAGTACAAGAAGACACGTGAAGAGAAGGAGATGCAGGAGTTCCTTGCTAAATTCAAAAAGGATCGTCAAGGCAATGTCACTCCGGTTGGAGAAATCAAGTTTCCTCCTCTTCATGATGAACAGGTTAAACCCTCTGTAAGTAATACCTTCTCTCCTGAGGTATGGGCTGAAATTGATAGTCGCATTACTAATAGCAATAATCTTTTATACCAAATTTTCTTGGAAAATAGTAATGCTAAAAATAGTGTGCCTCAATCATCTAGCGGTAATGTTGGTGTGCCTGTTACCGCAGAAATCCCTAGTCCAACTTTACCTATTTCATCGGCGCCCCCCGTGCCGATGAATTTTTATCCTAGCTCCACAAATCAAATTGTTGCTGCACCCATTAATCCTATCATGAGTATGCCAAGTTCGGTGGTGACGCCGAACCAAACCCTACCTACAAGAGCAAACACTATTAGATCACTGCCGAATTACAATTCGGCATGCATGCCACAATTCACACCTGCAACTACTAACCCTACTCCTCCTATGCTACCGCAACAAGCTTCATCGTCCACCATGGATGATGGTCTAGCTAATCTTAGAGGGGAGATGGCTAAGATGCTCCGAGAGAATTTTGGAGTTGAGTTGCCAAGGAACCATATTTATCAAAAGCCATATCCAGAATACTTTGATGCAATTCAATGCCCTCCGGGATATAAAATTCCAGATTTTGTTAAGTTTAATGGAGAGGGCACAAAAACCACCTGGGAGCATGTTAGCCAGTACTTGGCACAATTAGGTGAGGCAAGTTCACGAGATGAGTGGAGAGTACGTTATTTTCCTTTATCTTTAACTGGTACTGCTTTCTCGTGGTTTTCTGCGTTACCACCTGGTTCAATTACTACATGGTTTCACTTGGAACAAAAGTTTCATGATCACTTCTACAGTGGTGACAATGAGCTTAAACCATCCCATCTTACATCGGTTAAGAAAAAGTATGATGAATCGGTCTCCGATTATGTCAAAAGATTTAGGGATACAAAAAACCGGTGCTATAGTTTAGTGATAACCGAGAGAGATTTGGCTGATCTTGTGCTTAGTGGTTTGAGAACTCACATTAGAGAAAGGCTAGAAGGATACGAGTTTTTAAATATCAACCAAGTCTTGCAAAGGGCTTTGGCTCAAGAAAGCCGAAGCAAAGATCTTAAAGAGGTGCATAGATATAAAACTGATCGTCCTAAAATGAATATGGTTGAGTATGATAGTGACCACTCGGACGATGAGGGTGATATTTATGCTGCTGAATTTGTTTGGCCATCTAAGGCCAAACCATTTACTTGCAATGATTTAAAGCCGATTCATAAGAATCGTGATGAAGAGATGAAATTTACTTTCAACATCTCTAAGTGTGATAGAATATTTGATGCTTTGTTGCAAGCCAAGATTATTAGAATATCTCATACTTTACCGCCGTTCGAAGAGCTGAAACGGCGTGCTTATTGAAAGTATCATAATTCTTTTTCTCATGCTACTAATGATTGTAATGTTTTTCGACGACAGATACAATCGGGCATTAGTGACGGACGATTGAATTTTTCTGAAATGCAAGTTGATAAGCAGCCTTTCCCAATGAACACCATGGATTTGGAGGGGAAGAAGATGTTAATTCGGCCCAACATAGCCGAATCAGCTAATAAAAATAATATTGTCATTGGTGAGCCCAGGAAAATGAGGAGAGCAACAAGGTCTTGGGGAGACAAGTTGTGCTTGACAAGCAACCCGGTGGCAAGGAGGTAATCAAGATCACCATCAAAAATCCTACACTCTAGGGGCAATCACAAATGCAAGAGAACACTCACGTCAAATTTGTTAAGCCCAAGAGTCCAGAGGTTGGCAAGTGGAAGACTAATGAAGCTAAAGTGCAGCGCAAGAGAATCAAGCCAACTTTTGATATGCTGTTGTCCAAGTATGCCAATCAAGCGGCCGGTTCTAGCTCTAACCGGTCATCAAATTTGAAGCGCTCAAGATCACCTCCGAGGGAAGAATCTCATCATCACGCAAGGCCATATGGGTCATGGGCACCAGGACCATGGATGGCGCCGCCCCCCTATGCGCCATACTACATGGGAGGCTTCAATGGAGGATGGGGACAACCCCCAATGGCCCCTTATGCTTTTCATCCGGGTTGGGCAGAACCAAGGAGGCCCGTTCATGAGAGGCTTTCTTATCCCACACGAGGCTGTTTGAACAATGGTGTCAATCGGCCAATGCAAGATAATCAAAAAAGGGTCAACCGGCAAGTGTGGCGTGCCAAGTCACCAAGTGCTGAAATTTCAGAGCCTAGCAAGCAAAAGGAGAAGAATGCTAGTGGTGAAACTATTATGATAGGCACTAAAGAATTAATAATCAAAGAGCCGATTATTGTTGATAATCCGGCTGATTCTAATAAAGATGTGGTTGCGGTCCAGCAAGGCCCCATGGCTAATGATCATGAAGCTAGCATAAGCAAGGCCAAGTCGAGGGATCCAAAGTATACTCAGCCTAAGTGGTGTCCTTCCGGTCTGACCAAGGCGCAAAAAAGGAGATTGCAGCGCATGAGGAGTCATGAGAAGGAGGAACAAGAAGCAGAAAAGCTAAGGGATAAATTATTCAATGAAAGCCGTCCCATGGTACCCCCAAAACAAGTGTGGAGGCCAAAGCAAAAGGAAAACATTGCAACTTCTGCATTGATCATAGCAACACCTACACCACCAACGGAGGACGATGCGGCTGCTATTACATCGTCCACTTTGCCTACTACTTCCTCTTCCCTTGAAGATATTTTGGAGTCAGTGGACATGCTTGCGGAAGGAGATGAAATGCTTGATTATGAGTCTACACCAGTTCATGAAGGTATGGATATTAATATGGTGTATTACTTACCCGCTGAATTTTGTGCTATAGATGAAGAAGGGGAAGTAGCTCAGCTAGATTTTGGTCCTAAAAATGCTATATTCGAGAAGCCAAAAGAACCAGTGACGCACTTGAAGCCATTGTTCCTTAAAGGTCATATTAATGGATCGCGGTTGCTAGAATGCTTGTCGATGGTGGTGCTGTGGTGAATCTTATGCCATATTCGGTCTTCAAAAAATTGGGGCTGCATGATGAAGAGTTAATAAAGACCAACATGGTGCTTAATGGATTTGAAGGCAAAGAGAAAACTGAAGCCAAAGGTGTGATGTATGTGGAGCTTACGGTGGGAAGCAAAACTTTGGCTACCGCATTCTTTGTCGCCGAGGTGCAAGGTAACTACAATGTGATATTAGGCCGCGATTGGGTTCATGCGAACCAACGCGTGCCATGTACTATGCACCAGTTTTTGATTCAATGGATTGATGATGAAGTAGAAGTTATTCATGCGGATAATTCGGCTTGTGTTGCTTTGGCTGATGCATCAGTGGATTGGCAACATCCCAATGCTACTTGCTTGACGGGGCGCGACTTATCAGAATATGATTTTCTTAGCGCCACAAAAAGTGGTTTCCTGCCCGTTTCTTTAAAGCCGGTTGGCGATAATCGGCTCCAAGGTATGATGTATTTAAATGGATCCTAACTCAGAGTGGTTACAAAAGCGTCTTGTAGAATATCGGTCCAATGAGAACGATATGTATGAGTCCATAGAAGAGTTAGATGATATGGATAAGTTAGGAAAAGTTTTTACATCAGCCGATCCATTAGAAGGGATAGATATAGGAGATGGTTCAATTCCTAGGCCGACATTTGTAAACGAAAATTTAAGAGCCGATTATAAGGCTAAGTTGATCGAGCTATTGAAAGAATATGTTTGTTGCTTTGCATGGGAATATCATGAGATGCCGGGTTTAAGCCGAGAGCTAGTGGAGCATCGGTTACCTATAAAGGCCGGTTTTAGACCATACAAGCAATCGGCCAGAAAGTTTAATCCAAAAATGTATGACCGGATCAAGGAAGAGATCGGTCGTTTGCTTAAAGCTAATTTTATTAGACCTTGCAGGTATGCTGAGTGGATTTCTAACATTGTACCAGTAGAGAAGAAAGGCTCTGGCAAGTTGAGGGTGTGCATTGATTTTAGAGATTTGAATAGAGCTACACCTAAAGATGAGTATCCCATGCCAATAGCCGATATGCTTATTAATGATGCGTCTGGACATAAGGTCATTAGCTTTCTTGATTGATGGTAATGCAGGGTATAACCAGATTTTTATGGCCGAAGAGGACATGTCCAAAACGGCTTTTTGATGTCCCGGTTTTCTTGGTTTATTTGAGTGGACAGTGATGACCTTTGGATTAAAAAATGCCGGTGCCACATATCAAAGGGCTATGAATTTAATTTTTCATGATTTACTTGGTGTTATACTTGAGGTTTATATTGATGATATTGTTGTCAAATCGGATGCTTTTGAATCTCACTTAGCCGATTTGCGTTTGGCTTTTGAAAGAATGAAGAAATATGGGATGAGAATGAATCCTTTGAAGTGTGCCTTTGGTGTATCGGCTGGGAAGTTTCTGGGTTTCATTATTCATGAAGATGGCGTGGAAATTGATCCCAAAAAGATAGAAGCTATACAGAAAGTAGGGGCTCCAACGTGCAAGAGAGATATACAAAAATTCCTTGGCAAGGTCAATTATTTGAGGAGGTTCATAGCCAATCTATCAGGGAAGGTTGATGCATTTACTCCTATCCTTCGGTTAAAGAATGATGTTGATTTTACTTGGGGGGCAAAACAGCAAGAGGCATTTGATATGATTAAGAAATATTTGTGCACTCCTCCGGTTATGAAAGCGCCCAGGCACAGGGAGCCATTTAGACTTTACGTTGCAGCGGAGGAAGGTGTTATTGGTGTTGTTTTGACTCAAGAGACCGAAGGAAAGGAGCATGCTATTACTTATTTGATCCGACGGTTATTGGACGCCGAGACAAGGTATACATTTATTGAGAAACTATGCTTATGCTTATATTATGCTTGCACAAAATTGAGACATTATCTAGTGCCAAGTACTTGCATTATAGCTTGTCAAACTGATGTCATCAAATACATGTTGCATAGGCCAATTCTTAGTGGTAGAATTGGCAAGTGGTCTTATGCTTTAATTGAATATGATTTGACTTATGAATCTCTGAAATCCATGAAAGGCCAAATTGTTACTAATTTTATTGTTGAGCATCGGATTGATGACAAGCATGATATTGATATAAACCTTGTCTCATTAGTACCATGGAGACTATATTTTGATGGTTCAGTGTGTAGCAATGGCCAAGGTGTTGGTATTGTTTATATATCTCCTCATGGTGCTGTTTTTGAAGCCTTATGCCGCTTAGAATACTTTTGCACAAATAATCAAGCCGAATATGAAGCATTGTTATTCGGCTTAGAGATGTTGCTTGCCATAGGTGCTACACATATTGAGGCTTTTGGTGATTCGTTATTAGTAGTGCAACAAATATCCAAAGTCTTTCAATGTTTTGATGAATCACTTAATGTTTATCTTGATAAATGTCTAGATATAATTTCAGATTTGGATTATTTTAGCATTGCTCATATATCTAGACATGACAATTGGAGAGTAAATGAGTTGGCACAACAAGCATCTGGCTATCATCTTGATCGTGGCATGTTTCATATTTCTCAAAGGCCGATGTCTAGTCTTGCCAACATAGGGGAGGCCGAACCGGAGCCCACCGTTTCAGACACTAATGAAAAATTTAATGTAGGAGAAAATCAAGACTGGAGGAAACCCATTATTGATTATTTGTGTGATCCTAGTAAAAGGGTGGACAAGACTGTTTGGCGTATGGCTTTCAAATACACAGTGAGAGATGATGGTCTCTATCGCCGAATGGTTGATGATGTTCTTTTAAAGTGCTTGGACGAGGACCAAGCGAGAGTTGCTATGGGAGAGGTCCATGAAGGTATTTGTGGCACTCATCAGTCGGCTCCCAAGATGAAATGGCTATTACGACATGCTGGGTTTTATTGGCCGACGATGGTTAATGATTGCTTCCGGTATTATAAAGGATGTGAAGCTTGTCAAAAGTTTGGTGATATTCAGTTGGCTCCCGCTGCTATGTTACATCCTATTATCAAGCCGTGGCCTTTTAGAGGTTGGGGATTAGACTTTATTGGAGAGATTCATCCTTATTCTTCAAAGGGGCATCGGTTCGTGTTGGTGGCGACTGATTATTTCACTAAATGGTCTGAAGCAATACCACTCAAAAATATGACGCATACAGAGGTAATTCAATTCATAACTGAGCATATTATTCATAGATTCGGCATTCCTCAAACATTAATTACGGACCAAGGTTCTTCCTTTATGTCACATCAAGTCAGAGAATTTGCTGAATCATATAAGATAAAGTTGCTCAATTCCTCTCCATATTATGCCCAAGCCAATGGACAAGTTGAGTCTAGTAATAAAATATTAATCAAGCTCATCAAGAAGAAGATTGAGGATAATCCAAGGAGAT
Source organism: Triticum dicoccoides (assembly GCF_002162155.2). Taxonomy (NCBI): domain Eukaryota; kingdom Viridiplantae; phylum Streptophyta; class Magnoliopsida; order Poales; family Poaceae; genus Triticum; species Triticum dicoccoides. The sequence continues at coordinate 15,886,651 of NC_041387.1, forward strand.
GGCATGAGCTATTGTCCGAAGCTTTGTGGGCACATAGGATCTCAAGGCATGGTGCTACAAAGGTGACTCCATATGAGCTCGTATATGGTTAGGAGGCCGTTTTACCAGTGGAAGTGAATTTGAATGCTTTGAGAATAGCCAAACAAAATGATTTATCGGCTGTGGACTTCTATAACTTGATGATGGACAATATTGATGAAGTTGCCGATAAACGTTTGGTTGCTTTAAAGGCCATAGAGAGGGATAAGTTGAGGGTGGCAAGAGCTTACAATAAGAAGGTCAAGTTGAAGAATTTTCAAGTTGGCGATCTCATGTGGAAGGTGATTCTACCAATTGGTTCAAAATATAGAAAGTTCGGGAAGTGGTCTCCAAGTTGGGAAGGTCCTTTTAAGATTACAAGAGTGGTTCCCGGAAACTCATATTTGGTGCAATCCGTACAAGGCACATTATCACCTCGAGCTCTCAATGGCAAATATTTAAAGAAGTATCACCCAAGTGTGTGGCAAGAAGCCTAGATAGGCAAACAACCGATATATAACTATCGCCCTTAGCATAAACATGGCCGATATATAATTATCGCCCTAAGAACATATAAATGGCTGATGGAGGGTTGACATCGTCCTTAGAACAAATATGGTACAAGTTATTTTTCGGCACCCTAGCTTTGCCGAAAAACAGGGGGCATGTGTTGATGCTCAAAAGTGGCACAATGGTAAAAGTTTCTTTAAGCTATGTCAAGATTAATTCAAACTTATGATTGGAGGTCACCATGGGATGGATCTTTTCGAGAAGATCAAGATGGATATGAAAATGGTCTAAAACGGAGCTCGGATGCAAAAGTTATGACAAGTTCAGATATGCTCATGTTGACACCATATTAAAGAATGGCTGGAAGCCCAATTAAGATGCCTCATATGGAAAAATGATCAACACGAATTGTCTTCGTCTCATCGAAACGGTCGATTTGGATATAAAAATCGTCTTAATCCGAGGTCGTATGCAAAAGTTACAACCAGTACAAGATGCTGCTATACTGGATGGCCGGACACTCCGGGGAAAACCATCCGGGTTTTCATTTTCTGTGTGGATGGCCGGACACTCCGGGTATTTTCGTCCGGGTTTTGATTTTCGCTGCTGCAGACTTCGGAAAACAGCCGAACCCCCCCTCAAGATGGCCTCAGATAAAACAACGTTCAACATAAAAGTTGTTCGTCTCATCGAAACGGTCAAGATTGCTTTTGGGCTCGTTTCCATCCGAGATAGTTTACTCCCCAAACATGGCCCGCAAGGTGCAGCCAGATTTTACCGAACAGTTTTGGAAAGTTCGGACCAAACAAATCCGAATTGGACTAGTGTTTTGGACGTGTATTGAATGTTGTCCTTGCACGGGAAGTCCAGCCTCCTCTTATATACTTAAGGGGTGACGGCCGATTGAAAAACAACACACAATCGCAAACGCATCTATAACTTTTTCATCTACGTTTTGTTCCTCCCTCGTTCTTGCTCCCTCGTTCTTCGTCGTTCTTCGTATTGGAGAGCTGCAAATACCGAGGCTCTAGGGGCGGCTTGACCGACCTAGGGCAGCCCATAGCCGCCGCACTCCCCGACGGGGTCCCTCCCGGGAGTGTAGGGTTTCAGGTCTTCAAAAGCTCTCGCTGGTCGACTTGCGAATCGCGCTTCCAGTGAGACTCCTTCGACGTGAGCTGCGGTGCACCACCCTCGGCGTCGAGGGTACACGTGACGTGTTCGTGTGTGAATACGGAGTATATGAGATGTTCCAAGAGCTGAAAATGGTGTTCCAAGCTCATGCCCGGGTCGAGAGATATGAAGTCTCCGACAAGTTCTACAGTTGTAAGATGGAGGAGAATAGTTTCGTCAGCGAGCACATACTCAAAATGTCTGGGTTGCACAACCGCTTGTCTCAGCTGGGAGTTAATCTCCCGGATGATGTGGTCGTTGAAAGAATCCTTCAGTCGCTTTCACCAAGCTACAAGAGCTTTGTGATGAACTTCAATATGCAGGGGATGGAGAAAACCATTCCTGAGGTATATTCGATGCTGAAATCAGCGGAGGTGGAAATCAAAAAGGAACATCAAGTGTTGATGGTGAATAAAACCACTAAGTTCAAGAAAGGCAAGGGTAAAAAGGGCTTCAAGAAAGACGGCAAGGGAGTTGTCGCGCCCGGTAAGCAAGCTGCCAGGAAGAAGCCAAAAAATGGACCCAAGTCTGAGACTGAGTGTTTTTATTGCAAGGGAAATGGTCACTAGAAGCTGAACTGCCCCAAGTACTTAGCGGACAAGAAGGCTGGCAACACCAAAGGTATATGTGATATACATGTTATTGATGTGTACCTTACCAGTACTCGTAGTAGCTCCTGGGTATTTGATATCGGTGCGGTTGCTCATATTTGTAACTCAAAACAAGAGCTGCGGAATAAGCGGAGACTGGCGAAGGACGAGGTGACGATGCGCGTCGGGAATGGTTCCAAGGTCGATGTGATCGCCGTCGGCACGCTACCTCTACATTTACCTACGGGATTAGTTTTAAACCTCAATAATTGTTATTTAGTGCCAGCTTTGAGCATGAACATTGTATCTGGATCTCGTTTGATACGAGATGGCTACTCATTTAAATCCGAGAATAATGGTTGTTCTATTTATATGAGAGATATGTTTTATGGTCATGCCCGGCTGGTCAATGGTTTATTCTTAATGAATCTCGAACGTGATGCTACACATATTCATAGTGTGAATACCAAAAGATGTAAAGTTGATAATGATAGTCCCACATACTTGTGGCACTGCCACCTTGGTCACATTGGTGTCAAACGCATGAAGAAACTCCATGCAGATGGACTTTTGGAGTCTCTTGATTATGAATCATTTGACACGTGCGAACCATGCCTCATGGGCAAAATGACCAAGACACCGTTCTCCGGAACAATGGAAGGAGCAACCAACTTATTGGAAATCATACATACAGATGTGTGCGGCCCAATGAGCGTTGAGGCTCGTGGTGGCTATCGTTATGTTCTCACCCTCACTGATGACTTATGTAGATATGGGTATGTCTACTTAATGAAACACAAGTCTGAGACCTTTGAAAAGTTCAAGGAATTTCAGAGTGAGGTTGAAAATCAACGTGACAGGAAAATAAAGTTCTTACGATCAGATCGTGGAGGGGAATATTTGAGTCACAAATTTGGCACACACTTAAGGAAATGTGGAATCATTTCACAACTCACGCCGCCTGGAACACCTCGGTGTAATGGTGTGTCCGAACATCGTAATCACACTCTATTGGATATGGTACGATCTATGATGTCTCTTACCGATCTACCACCATCTTTTTGGGGTTATGCTTTAGAGACTGTCGCATTCACTTTAAATAGGGCTCCGTCGAAATCCATTGAGACGACACTGTATGAATTATGGTGGGAAGAAACCTAAGCTGTCGTTTCTAAAAGTTTGGGGATGCGATGCTTATGTCAAGAAACTTCAACCTGAAAAGCTCGAACCCAAGTCAGAAAAATGCATCTTCATAGGATACCCAAAGGAAACCATTGGGTATACCTTCTACGTCAGATCCGAAGGCAAGATCTTTGTTGCCAAGAACGGGTCCTTTCTGGAGAAAGAGTTTCTCTTGAAAGAATTAAGTGGGAGGAAAGTAGAGCTTGATGAAGTACTGCCTCTTGAAGCGGAAAGTAGCGCAACTCAGGAAGATGTTTCTGTGGTGCCGGCACCGGCTAGAGAGGAGGTTAATGATGATGATCAAAGTACTTCGGATCAAGTTGCTACTGAACTTCGTAGGTCCACAAGGACACGTTCCACACTAGAATGTTATGGCAACTGTCGGTGTCAAAACCGGCGGATCTCGGGTAGGGGGTCCCGAACTGTGCGTCTAGGCGGATGGTAACAGGAGACAAGGGACACGATGTTTTACCCAGGTTTGGGCCCTCTTGATGGAGGTAAAACCCTACGTCCTGCTTGATTGATATTGATATTGTGGATGTTTACAAGAGTGGATCTACCACGAGATCAAGGAGGCTAAACCCTAGAAGCTAGCCTATGGTATGATTGTAATGGTTGTTGTTGTGTCCTACGGACTAGAGCCATCCGGTTTATATAGACACCTGAGAGGGCTAGGGTTACATAGAGTCGGTTACAATAGTAGGAGATCTACGTATCCGTATCGCCAAGCTTGCCTTCCACGCCAAGGAAAGTCCCATCCGGACACGGGACGAAGTCTTCAATCTTGTATCTTCATAGTCTTGGAGTCCGGTCGATGATGATAGTCCGGCCGATGATAGTTCGGCTAATGATGGTACTCCGGCTATCCGGACACCCCCTAATCCAGGACTCCCTCAGTAGCCCCTGAACCAGGCTTCAATGACGATAAGTCCGGCGCGTATATTGCTTGGCATTGCAAGGCGGGTTCCTCCTCCGAATGATAGAAGATTGTGAACACCAGGATAGTGTCCGGCTCTGCAAAATAAATTCCACATTCCACCGTAGAGAGAATAATATATACACAAGTTCAATCTGCTGACGTTTTTTGCGGCATGACGTCACGCCACTACCAAGCATTACTTGAATCGTTTTTTTACTCTACCACCTCAGCGCATTTAGCGAAGCGGTTTCCTTGGCCCGTCTTGTCGAAGCAGAGATCGTGTTCCCCCTTAATCTGAGATTCTCATCAATACGGACGTGGGTAACCCAACCGCGCCCGTCGCCACGCCCCCTCTATCGAAGGCGAGTCCCAAACGGTCACGGAGACGGCTCTTGGTATTCTCCCTCTTTATAACGGGACCAAGGCTCGTTTCTTTTCTTCAATCCTCCATCGAATCCTCTCCCCGCTCCAAGTTCCAGCACCTAGAGCTCCAGATTCGAGCGCTTCGGACTTTCAACGATGTCCGGTTCCGACCTCCAGGGCTGGTGGATGCCCTCCTCTGTCACGGAGGAGGACGTGCTAAAGCTGCGGGAGGCCAAGTACCTGGCTTGTGAGATTTCGCACAGGTTGCCTGCCGAAGGGCAGGCCATCCCCATCCCCGAGCCCGGCGAGTATGTCGTTTTTGTATCCCACCTCCGTCGGGGTTTAGGCTTCCCGATGGATCCTTTTGTGAGAGGGCTCATGTTTTACTATGGGTTGGAATTCCACGATTTGGCTCCGGAGTCCATCCTCCATATTTCTGCATTTATTGTCGTCTGCGAAGCCTTCCTCCGCGTCACCCCTCACTTCGGCCTGTGGCTGAAGACCTTCAATGTGGCACCGAAGATGATCGAGGGGCGTCAAGCGGAGTGCGGCCATAAGTAGGAGGGCCGATGCCCCGTGGCCTGCTGGCTCCTTCCAAGAGGAGCTCGGCCTGTGGCAGCAAGAGTGGTTCTATATTACCATTCCGAGGGGCCGCAGACAAAAGCCGCCGCCCTTATTCTGCCCGGGACCTCCACGACGGTTGATGTCATGGATCAACCAAGGGCTCAACTGGGGGCCGTCAAAGGACGTGCCCCTTCTGCAGGGCCGGATTCGAGATCTCCAAACGAGGGAGGTTGATATGGTGGTGGTAATGCAGGTTATGCTGATTAGGCGTCTCCCGCCCTACAAACGCCGCCCTCTCCGGCTGTGGGAGTTCAATCCGGAAGGCCCACGGATTCTTCAACACTTCATGGGTATGACACCCCTGGAGATGTACAAATTATTCTTCGGATCGCAAGAGGCGCGTCCGGAATTGACCGAGGATGCTGGCCTAAGCTGCAATCGCCTGGATACTCGAGTAAGTAGTTCCAAGTCCGGACATACCGTTTGTTTGCCTTTCGATGATTCGCCTTATGACCAACTTCCTTCTAAACAGGAGTGGATAGCGGAAGCAAAATTGATATGGTGTCCGGCCCCCCTCCCCGAGACCGCGCCGGATTCCGTGCTGGTCCGGATGCTTGAGGTTGCGCCTCCAGAGGAAGGCGAATGGGAAAGCAGGAAAGCTACTGCCTCGCCTAAGGAGGCTCTTGAAAGAGGGGGGATCGAGAATCCCTCCCTCCAAGGGGAGAAGAGGACTGCCTCCGAGGACCCGGGGGCAAAAGCCCCTAAACGGGGGAAGAAATCTTCGCCAGAGGGTCCTGTGTCCGGGGAGGCCCCGGCCGCACAATCTCCCTTAAAGAATCAACCCTCCAACGAGCCGTAAGTAGAAAGAAAGGAGTTTTATAATAAGGGACATCCCTATTTGTGCTTCTGAGGATAACTAAAGTTTTTACCTTGTAGTTCGGATCTCCGTCCTTCGCAAATGAGCTCGTCTTCGGGGGACCTTCGTCCAGAGATGATGGAGAGCGAGATGCCTCCGTCCGGGGCGCCGTCGGATAGGGCGGACGAGCCTGAAGTGTCGTCACGGAGGGAGCCCCCTGGTTTGGCAAAGCCGGATAGTTCGGCGCCAGCTGGTGTACGGCTGAAGGATCTGCTTGAGAAGGCGTCTATCTCAGAAGATCACCACGCATTGATGAGCATGGTGATTGAAAGGATTTCGTCCGCCGAAGGCGGGTTGCATAATGCCGTCAGGAGTCTGCCGGCGGGGTTTGAGGTACGTAAAAATGACACACCTTTTAACAGTGTTGCATATAGAATGCGCCCTGTATAGATAGTAGCCCCTGAGACTCGATAGGTTGTCGAAATCGACAACATGCCGAGGATCAAAATCGCAGGTTTAAATTTCCGCCGGGCCGATGCAGGTGGCGGGTCATCCGGGGGCCAGCCGGACTGATGGAGTTGCTGAACTAAAGCGGCAACTCGCTGTTGCGGATGCGGACATCACGCTGGTCAACAGGCGACTTGATGAGTCGCAAGGTAAGTGTTTCTGTGCGGTCACTTGGTAAGGGAGCCGAAGCCAGCTCCTTACAACATGTGTTTGAAATGCAGATAGTGCCGCTGCTGTGGAGAGCCTTCAGACCGAACTTGATCAAGCCAAGGAGCAGGCCAGAAGGAGTAATGCGGCGGCCTCGAGGGCGGCCGAGGAGTTAGCGGCCGAAAGGGTCGCACACTGCCGGAGCAGGGAAGAGATGGCCGAAATGGCCGTGAAGTTAAAAGATGCTACCGACCGCAATGAGGCTCTTGGGAAGGAGCGCCTAGCGGGGCAAGAAGACCTGGGGAAGGCCACCGCCGAAGCCAAGGATGCCCGCTCTGCAATGCGGGCTATAAAGGAAGAGCCGCGCCAGGCCGGAGATATTGTAGCTGGCAAGCCTTTTCTGCTGCGCCGAAGGTTTACGGATCCAAAGTATGCTCAGCTGGGCCAACTGTGGGGTCCAGAGGACCCTTATATGGACTTAGCAGCGAGTGCGGCGGATGCTGTTGTGCATTTTCGAAGCCAGAAGGATCACAAGACGGAAGAGCTGTTTTGGTCTCAATTCCATAGTCCGGAGTGTTCACTTCCGCTGACCGACCGTTTGGCCGAGTGGGCTGAGCTAAATAGGTTGTCCGGGCTTGCTATGACGGATATAGTGACCCATGTCTGGCCGGATAGGCCCGAGCCGAAGAGTTACTTTGGCTTATTGCAGCAATTTCTTGGGGCGGTGCCGCATATCAAGGCGATGAAGCGGTCGGCCTGCATAGAGGGTGCGCGGATGGCACTCGCCCGTGTGAAGACACATTGGACAGAGATGGATGCCACCGCTGTTGCGACCCCGGGTTAGGACGATAACCGGTTACCCGCCAAGCACTATTTTGGCGAAGTGCTGCGTGGTGCTCGTGTAATAGAGTCGCATTGCTCAAAAAATGTTACGTTCGAATGAACGTTTTTATGATGTAAAACAACATTTATGATGTAAGTGCCTTTTATACTTGTGTGTTCGAGTAATAGAATATCCCCTATGCGGCCGTTCATGTATACGTGTGTATAACCTAAAAGATGGCAGTCGTCGGCTTCAGTCCCCACGCACAAGGTGCGGGGGTGTTCGCAAAAAATAGCGCATTTTCACACTTAATCCGACGTCTCGGTCCTATAAAGGAGGTGGTAGCGTAGCAAACGAGGCAACCGGACTATAATGCTTTATCACTTTCACTTAGCCATGGAGTTCGAGGGTGGGGCTACGACATAGCCCCTGGGGGCACCGCGCTCTCCGAATTTGGGGCGCGTATGTGCCTGACCGGGAAACGGCCCTTTGTCAAAGCAGAGGAATTCTAAACATTCCCATGGTCGATCGAGTGGTTGACCAGTCTCTCGCTGTATCATGACAGTCAGTTTTCGGCTTTCTCTACTGAGGTGCTCGCCCAGCCGAACTGGGGCACAATCGCAGTAGTTCTCCTGGTGCCGCATTAGCCGGTGATACGGAACGTAAGGCAGCAAAACACAGGAGCCGGGCAAACCCAACATTTGACCAAAGACATGATTCGAAGCTGATGCATATAAGGCCTAACTCGAGACGCCGAACACTCCCGAAGGTGTTCGGTCTTTACAATAGTGGGCAAAACAATGCCCTAAGCCCCTTGTGTCCAGGTACGGGCAAGTTCTTCTGGCACGGCCGATGCCAAAACGCTAGTCTCCACTCTGGTTATAATGAGAAACCAGGGGATTATAGCAACAAGAGACAGTAAGAAAGGTTTACGTAGGGTCTTAGTCTGAAAAGAGTCCTTGCAACGGGTCCCTACTACACGTCTGTGCCTGTGTCTCCGTTGTGCCGTATCCTGGACGGGTGTGCACGCTGTTCATCTGTAAAAAGAGAGGAACTTAGTTTGAAAAGAAATCGTGCGAGAAAGTGCATAAAAAATTGAAATATAGATTAATAAAGTTGAGCCTATGCTAGCTCATTATGGCTTATATGTACAAACCCTTGTGAAGGGGTGTGCGGCTAGGTAGCCCCTAGCTTATTTATTCCGGACTCGTCCAGCCGTGTCTGGGGTCTCAGGCGACCTTTTCATGAAATGATTCCATGTGGACCGGGCATTTTAAGCGTAAGAGACGCGTAATGTGGTATTGCATTGAAGCGGAAGAAAGCTTCCCGTCCCAGTGATGCTTGATAGCTACTTTTAAATGGGGCGACATGAAAGGTTAGCTTTTCTCGTCGGAAGTTGTCAGGTGACCCGAACACAACTTCTAGTAATAATGAACCTGTGCACCTGGCGTAAGGGCCTGGCACCACTCCTTTGAAGGAAGTGCGGCTATGCCGAATTGTAGTAGGGTCTATCCCAACTTACGGATTGTGTCCGGATATAGCAGGTTTGAGTCACTGCCGCCGTCCATCAAAACCTGCGTGAATTGCAGTCCGTCTATTATGGGATCCAATATCAGGGCGTCTATCCTGCGTTCCGGATACTTCTGGACTAATCCAGATGGTCAAAAGTGATTGGTTTTGACATCCAATCTCGGTGTTCCACTGGGGTGGATCGTGCGACACTTGTCTTAGCGAGTGCCGTGTTGGTTTTCCGTACTATCACATGAAGCGAGTTTACTGTTTTGACTTCTTGTGGGAAAGTATTTTGACTTCCGGTGCTCTGCTGGTGGGGTTCGTCATCGTCCTCGCTTGGCGCATCGAGCCCCTTGTGTCCGGCGTTGAGTCTGCCGGACTGTTTAAAAACCCAACAATTTCGGTTGGTATGGTTTGCAGGCCTTCCGGAGGTACTGTGGATTTGACATATCCGATCTAAAATTTTGTTTAAATTTGATAGCTCGTCGCTGTTGTCCTTAAGAGGCAGTGTTTTATTGTTTGGCCGTGAGCTTTTGAATCCGGCGTTGACCGCTGTGCCCTTTGGGCTTTTTTCTTTATTCCGGCGCTGATCTTTCCTGCGCCGTGATTTTCCGTTTCCATCTGTGATCTCGGATGTACTCGGGTCGCTGGTGCTGCATCTTGCTAGCTAGCTGTCTTCTCCTGCGCAAAAGCGCGTCATGAGGCTTGTTAGCACGGCCATTGTTCTTGGCTTCTCTTGGCCGAGGTGTCTGGCGAGCCATTCGTCTCGGACGTTGTGTTTAAAAGCTGCTAAGGCTTCCGCGTCCGAACAGTCGACTATTTGGTTCTTTTTGGTAAGGAACCTGTTCCAGAATTTGCGCGCTGACTCTCCGGGCTGTTGGGTTATATGACTCAGATCGTCTGCATCCCGAGGGCGGACATAAGTCCCTTGAAAATTTGCTCTAAACGTGTCTTCAAGCTCTTCCCAACTTCCAACAGTGTTTTCTGGGAGGCTTTTGAGCCAATGCCGAGCTGGCCCTTTGAGCTTGAGGGGTAGGTATTTTATGGCCTGGAGATCATCTCCTCTAGCCATGTGTATGTGTAGTATGTAATCTTCTATCCAGACTCCGGGGTCTGTTGTGCCGTCGTATGCCTCTATGTTTATGGGTTTGAACCCTGCTGGAAATTCATGATCCAGCACCTCATCGGTAAAACATAGCGGGTGTGCGGCGCCCCTGTATTTGGGTGTGCCGCTGTCTTCGAACACTTGTCGTGTTGTGTTACTTCCTGGGGCCCTCTTTTTTGGCCTATAGATGGACCTAGTTGGGCCGTCCGTTTTCCCAGGATCATAAGTCGGCTTGTGTGCGGTGCCGCTTGTCGCTTTTGGCCTGTCATCTGGCCGTCTATCCCGCCAGGCGGCCTCTTTAATTTTTGACTGTGAGGGCTCTATGGCTTCCTCGTCAAATTCTGGCAGCAGCTTGCGCTTCGGGTAGCTCTTTGTTTGATGGCCATTGCAATATTTGTCTGCGGTCTTGAGTACTTTGCTCCACTTCATTCTGAGTATGTCTTCCGCTGTTTTGAGCTTCCGTTTTTCCTTCTTCAAACTTCTTGCAGTGGCGACGAGTCTTTTGTGAAGGTTCTTATGCTCCGGTGTTGTGTCCGGACTGTTGATTGCTCCATGAAGGGGTTGATTATCCGGTTCGTCCTGTTCGGATGGTTGCTTGGTTGTATGTTCGTCGTCCGCTGGTTTGCCCTGCTCTATCGCTGGGTCGTTAGGAATGCTGCTTTGATCGAGGCGGGACTTAGGGCAGCGTCTACGTTGCCGTTTTGGTTGTTTATCGGCGGGATTATCCTCTGCCGCGTCCCGTTGTTCCTCGTTATCTCTTCCCTTTGGGGTGTCCACTATATGTATGTCATGTGATGAGGTGGCCTTCCAGTGCCCTGTAGGCGCTGGTTCTTGATTGTCTCCGGCATCGTCGTCCATACGGTTGATGTCTTCGGAGTCGTAGTTTAGCACGTCGGTTAGATCATCGACGGTGGCTACGAAGTGGGTGGTGGGTGGGCTCGGAATTTCTTCATTGTCCGCGTCCCGACCGTCCTAGCCGTAGTTGGGCCAGGGCTCTCCGGATAGTGAGAGATGCTTCAACGAATTTAAGATATCGCCGAAGGGCGAGTGCTGAAAGGTGTCCGCAGCGGTGAATTCCATGATCGGCGCCCAATCGGATTCGACTGGCAGGGGCACAGGAGGTTTGGAGTCCGGCAGGGGGTCCGGCACCTTGGAGTCATGGGCTTTACGCGGGACAAGGTAAGTGTTTGGCTCCATCGCCGTGGAAGTTGCAGCTCCCGAGGCGGTGTCCAGCCATCCGTCCTCGATCTGTGCGATCGGCTCCGGACTATGGGTCAGAGCGGATTCGTGTGCAGCCTCCAAGGTGCTGCCCGGCGGCAGAGTTAGGTCGTGCCCGTCGTGGCAGCGCGGCACGCTTGGCTGTGGCTCAGATCCATCGAAGATCAAGTCCCCGCGGATATCGGCCGTGAAGTTTAGGCTTCCAGACCTGACCTGACGGCCAGGGGCGTAGCTTTCGATCTGCTCCAGATGGCCAAGTGAGTTGGCCCGCAGTGCGAAGCCGCCGAATACGAAGATCTGTCCGAGGAGAAGAGTCTCACCCAGGACTGCGTCGTTGTCGATTGGAGAGGCCATCAAGCCTATCGGTGACGACACAGAGGAACTCTCAATGAAAGCACCAATGTCGGTGTCAAAACCAGCGGATCTCGGGTAGGGGGTCCCGAACTGTGTGTCTAGGCGGATGGTAACAGGAGACAAGGGACACGATTTTTTACCCAGGTTCGGGCCCTCTTGATGGAGGTAAAACCCTACGTCCTGCTTGATTGATATTGATATTGTGGATGTTTACAAGAGTGGATCTACCACGAGATCAAGGAGGCTAAACCCTAGAAGCTAGCCTATGGTATGATTGTAATGGTTATTGTTGTGTCCTACGGACTAGAGCCATCCGGTTTATATAGACACCGGAGAGGGCTAGGGTTACATAGAGTCGGTTACAATAGTAGGAGATCTACGTATCCGTATCGCCAAGCTTGCCTTCCACGCCAAGGAAAGTCCCATCCGGACACGGGACGAAGTCTTCAATCTTGTATCTTCATAGTCTTGGAGTCTGGTCGATGATGATAGTCCGGCCGATGATAGTTCGGCTGATGATGGTAGTCCGGCTATCCGGACACCCCCTAATCCAGGACTCCCTCAGCAACCCTGTCTTGGAAATCATGTTGTTAGACAACGGTGAACCTTCGAACTATGAAGAAGCGATGGCGGGTCCAGATTCCAACAAATGGCTTGAAGCCATGCAATCCGAGATAGGATCCATGTATGAAAACAAAGTATGGACTTTGACAGACTTGCCCGATGATCGACAAGCGATAGAAAATAAATGGATATTTAAGAAGAAGACGGACATGGATGGTAATGTTACCATCTATAAAGCTCGACTTGTCACTAAGGGTTATCAGCAAGTTCAAGGGGTTGACTACGATGAGACCTTCTCACCCATAGCGAAGCTGAAGTCCGTTCGAATCATGTTAGCAATTGCCGCATTCTACGATTATGAGATATGGTAAATGGACGACAAAACGACATTCCTTAACGGCTTCCTTAAGGAAGAATTGTATATGATGCAGCCGAAAGGTTTTGTCGATCCTAAGAATGCTAACAAGGTATGCAAGCTCTAGCGCTCCATCTATGGTCTGGTGCAAGCATCTCGGAGTCGGAACATTTGTTTTGATGAAATGATCAAAGAGTTTGGGTTTATGCAGACTTATGGAGAAGCCTGCGTTTACAAGAAAGTGAGTGGGAGCTCTGTAGCATTTCTCATATTATATGTGGATGACATACTGTTGATGGGAAATGGTATAGAACTCTTGGAAAGCATAAAGGCCTACTTGAATAAGTGTTTTTCAATGAAGGACCTTGGAGAAGCTGCTTACATATTAGGCATCAAGATCTATAGAGATAGATCGAGACGCCTCATAGGTCTTTCACAAAGCACATACCTTGATAAGATATTGAAGAAGTTCAATATGGATCAGTGCAAGAAAGGGTTCTTGCCTGTATTGCAAGGTGTGAAATTGAGCTCGGCTCAAAGCCCGACCACGGCAGAAGATAGAGAAAAGATGAGTGTCATCCCCTATGCCTCAGCCATTGGGTCTATTATGTATGCCATGCTGTGTACCAGACCTGATGTAAACCTTGCCATAAGTTTGGTAGGAAGGTACCAAAGTAATCCTGGCATGGAACACTGTACAACGGTCAAGAATATCCTAAAGTACCTGAAAAGGACTAAGGATATGTTTCTCGTTTATGGAGGTGACGAAGAGCTCGTCGTAAAGGGTTACGTTGATGCTAGCTTCAACACAGATCTGGATGACTCCAAGTCACAAACCGGATACGTGTATATTTTGAATGGTGGGGCAGTAAGCTGGTGCAGTTGCAAGCAAAGCGTCATGGCGGGATCTACATTGAAGTGGAGTACATGGCAGCCTCGGAGGTAGCACATGAAGCAATATGGATGAAGGAGTTTATTACCAACCTAGGAGTTATTCCCAATGCGTCGGGCCCGATGACTCTCTTCTGTGACAACACTGGAGCTATTGCCCTTGCCAAGGAGCCCAGGTTTCAGAAGAAGACCAGACACATCAAGTGTCGCTTCAACTCCATTCGTGAAAATGTTCAAGATGGAGACATAAATATTTGTAAAGTGCATATGGATCTGAATGTCGCAGATCCGTTGACTAAACCTCTTCCGCGAGCAAAACATGATCAACACCAGACCTCTATGGGTGTTCGATTCATCACAATGTAACTAGATTATTGACTCTAGTGCAAATGGGAGACTGTTGGAAATATGCCCTAGAGGCAATAATAAAATGGTTATTATTATATTCCCTTGTTCATGATAATTGTCTATTGTTTATGCTATATTTGTATTGATCGGAAACCGTAATACATGTGTGAATACATAGACCACACCATGTCCCTAGTGAGCTTCTAGTTGACTAGCTCGTTGATCAACAGATGGTCATGGTTTCCTGACTATGGAAATTGGATGTCAGTGATAACGGGATCACATCATTAGGAGAATGATGTGATGGACAAGACCCAATCCTAAACATAGCACAAGATCGTGTAGTTCATTTGCTAGAGCTTTTCTAATGTCAAGTATCATTTCCTTAGACCATGAGATCGTGCAACTCTCGGATACCGTAGGAATGCTTTGGGTGTACCAAACGTCACAACGTAACTGGGTGGCTATAAAGGTGCACTACAGGTATCTCCGAAAGTGTCTGTTGGGTTGGCACGAATTGAGACTGGGATTTGTTAGTCCGTATGATGGAGAGATATCTCTGGGCCCACTTGGTAACACATCATCATAATGAGCTCAATGAGACTAAGTAGTTGGTCACGGGATCATGCATTATGGAACGAGTAAAGTGACTTGCTGATAACGAGATTGAACGAGGTATTGGGATACCGACGATCGAATCTCGGGCAAGCAACGTACCGATCGACAAAGGGAATTGTATACGGGATTACTTGAATCCTCGACATTGTGGTTCATCCAATGAGATCATTGTGGAACATGTGGGAGTAAACATGGGTATCCAGATCCCGCTGTTGGTTATTGGCCGGAGAGTTGTCTCGGTCATGTCTACATGATTCCCGAACCCGTAGGGTCTACACACTTAAGGTTCAATGACGCTAGGGTTATAAGGAAGATTTGTATGTGATTATCGAATGTTGTTCGGAGTCCTGGATGAGATCTTGGACGGCATGAGGAGTTCCGAAATGGTCCGGAGGTGAAGATTTATATATGGGAAGTCATCATACGGTCACGGGAAATATTCGGGGGTATACCGGTATTGTACCGGGACCACCAGAGGGGTTCCGGCGGTCCACCGGGTGGGTCCACCTGCCCTGGAGGGCCTTATGGGCTATAGGTGGAAGGGAACCAGCCCCAAGTGGGCTGGGCGCCAACCCCCCTAGGGCCCATGCGCTTAGGGTTGGGGGGGGGGGAACCTAAAGGGGGCGCCCCCCTTGTCTTGGGGGGCAAGCTCCCTCTCCCCTTGGCCGCCGCCCCACCTCTAGATCCCATCTAGAGGGGCCGACCCCTTTCCCCCTTCTCCCTATAAATAGAGGGGTGGAGGGAGGGGTGCAGCACCACATCCAAGGCGCAGCCCCTCCCTCCCCAACACCTCTCCTCCTCCGCAAGAGCTTGGCGAAGCCCTGCCGGAGAACTGCCACTCCATCACCACCATGACGCCGTGCTGCTGTTGGAGCCTTCTTCCTCAACCTCTCCCTCCTCCTTGCTGGATCAAGGCGTGGGAGACGTCACCGGGCTGCACGTGTGTTGAATGCGGAGGCACCGTTGTTCGGTGCTTAGATCAGATTCGGCCGCGATCTGAATCGCTACGTGTACGGCTCCTCCAACCGCGTTCTTGCAACGCTTCCGACTCGCGATCTTCAAGGGTATGAAGATGCGCTCCCCTCTCTCTCGTTGCTAGTTACTCCATAGATTGATCTTGGTGATGCGTAGAATTTTTTTAATTTCTGCAACGATCCCCAACAGGCACCCGATCCAGCCGCAGGGCAACCGACATGATGACGGGGAGTGAAGCTATGGATGACGAGGCCACCAAAGTCCACGGCGGCAGTGCCAACTAGATCCAGAGCTGCCCCGGATCCGGGGCACGTGCCGATGGCCACTTCTTGGCATGGACGCATGTGTGTTAGTGTGGGACCAAGGAATGTGTGACAGAGGAGGAGGATTGTGTGGGTACGGGTTTGCAGAGGAGGGTCCCAGTTGGCTTTAACACTACTGGAATCAGCTACTTTGCCATCTGCCAGCTCTTTGTCGTCAGCTAGCAGACGGCAAAGAAGCTCTTTGCCATCAGCTACCCGAAAGCAGACGGCAAAGAACTGGCTGATGGCAAAGAAAGCCTTTGCCATCAGCCTGTTCTTTGCCGTCCGCTAGCTGACGGCAAAGAATCTTTGCCGTCCGCTAGCTGACGGCAAAGAGGGAGGGGGGCCCCACTGAGGAGCTGGTTAAAAAATACTTAACATCCCCCCGCTTTGCCGTCCGCCGCAGACGGCAAATATGAACAAAAGCGGACGGCAAAGGAGGGCGGACGGCAAAGGCTACCCTTACTAACCTAACTAACGGCCGAGCCCCCTCCCCCACCCGTTACTCATCTCTCTCTCCCCTCGACCTCCTCCGCCCCCGCCCCCGTCGCCCGGTGCCGCCCCCGCCCTCGCCG
>NC_041387.1:15904064-15919996 GCF_002162155.2 Triticum dicoccoides
CACCCTGACCCCGACACCCCGACCCTGACACCACACCCCGACACACAGACCACGACACCACACCCCGACACCCCGACCCCGACACGACACCCTAACCCCGAAACAGCACCCCGACACCGACATGACACCCTGACCCCCTAAACCTCCCGAAAAGGTGCTCTTTGGCCTTCCAGAGGCCGACGGGGTTATATATTTGTGAATTATTAGTTAGGTCATATATTTTTCGATTTTGTTATGAAAAACATCATATATAATTGTGTTCATCGGGTAGATTTAAATGTGCAGTTGTTTCATCGCTGCGAGGTTTGGTGTTCGAAGACCTCGTCGTGCGTTTGACGAGCTCTGCCCCTTCGTTCGTGGGTGAGCACAAATGACATGTCCTTCTCCCCCATTAATTATTTGCACAAATGACATGAAATTTGGTAGCTAGCTATATATGTGTCTTGAATCATCAGTATGCGTAACCAATATGTGTCTCCCGTTCGAAAGCGTCATAGTTATAAATATGCATGCATTTGCATATTTATAACCTTGATTCTTTCGAATTCTCCAACGCTATCCATGGACAGCCCGAGTATGTGTAGATTGGGTTCGTTTTCCCATATGCTATGCTCCGGATCCGACGCATAAATTTCGTCAGTGCCTCCCCTGTTGTTCTCCGGGTACACATCCTCTCTATTTATTGCAGAGACGTGTATCAGGAGAACATCGGGGAGGTGCTGCCGAAATTTTGCGTCGGATCCGGAGCATAGCTTGGGAAAATGAACCCAATCTACACATACTCGGGTGGGATTAGGACCTATCATTACCTATTAGAGTGTAGGTTGCATGGACGTAATAAAATTGACAAAGTAGATCAACTGATGAATATATACATGGTGAATTATATATATAATTGTTGTGTGTCTAGTAGCTCTGAAAGTCAAGATGAGTGATTGTGCGTGGATGTATACCGGTCACACTGGTCAGAACAAATGGAGCGTTGAATGGTTCACAAAAACCAAGGGGTTTGTGCAAGCCGCATTTGCAAATGGCCAGAGGAAAACTTGGTGCCCCTGTTTCCGATGCGGCAATTGGGAAAAGAGTGAAGGAAATATGCCCTAGAGGCAATAATAACGTTATTATTTATTTCCTCATATCATGATAAATGTTTATTATTCATGCTAGAATTGTATTAACCGGAAACATGATACATGTGTGAATACATAGACAAACATATAGTCACTAGTATGCCTCTACTTAACTAGCTCATTAATCAAAGATGGTTATGTTTCCTAACCATAGACATGTGTTGTCATTTGATTAATGGGATCACATCATTAGGATAATGATGTGATTGACATGACCCATTCCGTTAGCCTAGCACTTGATCGTTTAGTATATTGCTATTGCTTTCTTCATGACTTATACAAAGTTCCTGCAACTATGAGATTGTGCAACTCCCGTTTACCGGAAGAACACTTTGTGTGCTGCCAAACATCACAACGTAACTGGGTGATTATAAAGGTGCTCTACAGGTGTTTCCGAAGGTACATGTTGGGTTGGCATAAATCGAGATTAGGTTTTGTCACTCCGATTGTTGGAGAGGTATCTCTGGGCCCTCTCGGTAATACTCATCACCTAAGCCTTGCAACCATTATAACTAATGAGTTAGTTATAAGATGATGTGTTACAGAACAAGTAAAAAGACTTGCCGGTAACGAGATTGAACTAGGTATTGGATACCGACGATCAAATCTCGGGCAAGTAACATACCGATGACAAAGGGAACAACGTATGTTGTTATGCGGTTTGACCGATAAAGATCTCCGTAGAATATGTAGGAACCAATATGGGCATCCAGGTCCCGCTATTGGTTATTGAGCGAGAATGGTTCTAGGTCATGTCTACATAGTTCTCGAACCCGTAGGGTCCGCACGCTTAATGTTACGATGACAGTTTTATTATGAGTTTATAAGTTTTGATGTACCGAAGTTTGTTCGGAGTCCCGGATGTGATCACAGACATGACGAGGAGTCTCGAAATGGTCGAGACATAAAGATTGATATAGTGGAAGCCTATGTTTGGACATCGGAAAGGTTCCGGGTGAAATCAGGATTTTACCGGAACACCGGGGGGTTACCGGAACCCTCCCGGGGGTTAATGAGCCTTAGTGGGCCATGAGGGAGAAGAGGAGGGCCGACCAGGGCAGGCCGCGCGCCCCTCCCCCCTAGTCCGAATAGGACAAGGAAGGGGGGGGGGCGGCGCCCCCCTTTCCTCTTTCCCCTCCCCCCTTTCCTTCTCCACCAAGGCAAGAGGGGGGGAGTCCTACTCCCGGTGGGAGTAGGACTCCTCCAGGCGCACCCCAAGGGGGCCGGCCACACCTCCCCCTCCCTCCTTTATATACGGGGGCAGGGGGGAACCCCATAACACACAAGTTGATCTACGGATCGTTCCTTAGCCGTGTGCGGTGCCCCCCTCCACCATATTCCACCTCGGTCATATCGTCGCAGAGTTTAGGCGAAGCCCTGCGCCGGTAGAACATCATCATCGTCACCATGCCGTCGTGCTGACGGAACTCATCCCCGAAGCTTTGCTGGATCGGAGCCCAGGGATCGTCATCGAGCTGAACGTGTGCTGAACTCGGAGGTGCCGTACGTTCCGTGCTTGGATCGGTCGGATCGTGAAGATGTACGACTACATCAACCCCGTTGTCATAACGCTTCCGCTTACGGTCTACGAGGGTACGTGGACAACACTCTCCCCTCTCGTTGCTATGTCATCACCATGATCTTGCGTGTACGTAGGAATTTTTTTGAAATTACTACGTTCCCCAACAGTGGCATCCGAGCCTGGTTTTATGCGTAGATGTCATATGCACGAGTAGAACACAAGTGAGTTGTGGGCGATACAAGTCATACTGCTTACCAGCATGTCATACTTTGGTTCGGCGGTATTGTGAGATGAAGCGGCCCGGACCGACATTACGCGTACGCTTACGCGAGACTGGTTTCACCGTTACGAGCACTCGTGCTTAAAGGTGACTGGCGGGTGTCTGTCTCTCTCACTTTAGCTGAATCGAGTGTGGCTACGCCCGGTCCTTGCGAAGGTTAAAATAGCACTAACTTGACGAACTATCGTTGTGGTTTTTGATGCGTAGGTAAGAACGGTTCTTGGTAAGCCCGTAGCAGCCACGTAAAATTTGCAACAACAAAGTAGAGGACGTCTAACTTATTTTTGCAGGGCATGTTGTGATGTGATATGGTCAAGACGTGATGCTATATTTTATTGTATGAGATGATCATGTTTTGTAACCGAAGTTATCGGCAACTGGCAGGAGCCATATGGTTGTCGCTTTATTGTATGAAATGCAAACGCCCTGTAATTGCTTTACTTTATCACTAAGCGGTAGCGATAGTCGTAGAAGCAATAGTTGGCGAGACGACAACGATGCTACGATGGAGGTCAAGGTGTCGCGCCGGTGACGATGGTGATCATGACGGTGCTTCAGAGATGGAGATCACAAGCACAAGATGATGATGGCCATATCATA
Organism: Triticum dicoccoides; assembly: GCF_002162155.2. NCBI lineage: Eukaryota > Viridiplantae > Streptophyta > Magnoliopsida > Poales > Poaceae > Triticum > Triticum dicoccoides. The sequence continues at coordinate 15,907,597 of NC_041387.1, forward strand.
TCACTTATATTGATTGCATGTGATGTTTATCCCTTATGCATCTTATCTTGCTTTGATTGACGGTAGCATTTTAAGATGATCTCTCACTAAAATTATCAAGAAGTGTTCTCCCTGAGTATGCACCGTTGCCAAAGTTCGTCGTGCCCAGACACCACGTGATGATCGGGTGTGATAAGCTCTATGTCCATCTACAACGGGTGCAAGCCAGTTTTGCACACGCAGAATACTCAGGTTAAACTTGACGAGCCTAGCATATGCAGATATGGCCTCGGAACACGGAGACCGAAAGGTCGAGCGTGAATCATATAGTAGATATGATACATATAGGTTCACCATTGAAAACTACTCCATCTCACATGATGATCGGTTATGGTTTAGTTGATTTGGATCACGTGATCATTTAGATGACTAGAGAGATGTCTGTCTAAGTGGGAGTTCTTAAGTAATATGATTAACTGAACTTAAATTTATCATGAACTTAGTACCTGATAGTATTTTGCTTATCTATGTTTGTTGTAGATAGATGGCTCGTGTTGTTGTTCCGTTGAATTTTAATGCGTTCCTTGAGAAAGCAAAGTTGAAAGATGATGGTAGCAATTACACGGACTAGGTCCATAACCTGAGGATTATCCTCATTGCTGCACAGAAAAGTTACGTCCTAGAAGCACCGCTGGGTGCCAGGCCTGCTGCTGATGCAACTGACGACGTTAAGAACATCTGGCAGAGCAAAGCTGATGACTACTCTATAGTTCAGTGTGCCATGCTTTACGGCTTAGAACCGGGTGTTCAACGACATTTTGAATGTCATGGAGCATATGAGATGTTCCAGGAGTTGAAGTTAATATTTCAAGCAAATGCCCGGATTGAGAGATATGAAGTCTCCAATAAGTTCTACAGCTGCAAGATGGAGGAGAATAGTTCTGTCAGTGAGCATATACTCAAAATGTCTGGGTATAATAATCACTTGATTCAACTGGGAGTTAATCTCCCGGATGATAGCGTCATTGACAGAATTCTCCAATCACTGCCACCAAGCTACAAGAGCTTTGTGATGAACTATAATATGCAAGGGATGAACAAGACTATTCCCGAGCTCTTCGCAATGCTAAAAGCTGCGGAGGTAGAAATCAAGAAGGAGCATCAAGTGTTGATGGTCAACAAGACCACTAGTTTCAAGAAAAAGGGCAAAGGGAAGAAGAAGGGGAACTTCAAGAAGAACAGCAAGCAAGTTGCTGCTCAAGAGAAGAAACCCAAGTCTGGACCTAAGCCTGAAACTGAGTGCTTCTACTGCAAGCAGACTGGTCACTGGAAGCGGAACTGCCCCAAGTATTTGGCGGATAAGAAGGATTGCAAAGTAAACAAAGGTATATGTGATATACATGTTATTGATGTGTACCTAACTAGAGCTCATAGTAGCACCTGGGTATTTGATACTGGTTCTGTTGCTAATATTTGCAACTCAAAACAGGGACTACGGAATAAGCGAGCACTGGCCAAGGACGAGGTGACGATGCGCGTGGGAAACGGTTCCAAAGTCGATGTGATCGCGGTCGGCACGCTACCTCTACATCTACCTTCGGGATTAGTTTTAGACCTGAATAAATGTTATTTGGTGCCAGCGTTGAGCATGAACATTATATCTGGATCTTGTTTGATGCGAGACGGTTATTCATTTAAATCAGAGAATAATGGTTGTTCTATTTATATGAGTAATATCTTTTATGGTCATGCACCCTTGAAAAGTGGTCTATTTTTATTAAATCTCGATAGTAGTGATACACATATTCATAGTGTTGAAACCAAACGATGCAGAGTTGATAATGATAGTGCAACTTATTTGTGGCACTGCCGTTTGGGTCAGATCGGTGTAAAGCGCATGAAGAAACTCCATACTGATGGACTTTTGGAATCACTTGATTATGAATCACTTGGTACTTGCGAACCGTGCCTTATGGGCAAGATGACTAAAACACCGTTCTCCGGAACTATGGAGCGAGCAACTGATTTGTTGGAAATCATACATACTGATGTTTGTGGCCCAATGAATGTTGAGGCTCGCGGCGGGTATCGTTATTTTCTCACCTTCACAGATGATTTGAGCAGATATGGGTATATCTACTTGATGAAACACAAGTCTGAAACATTTGAAAAGTTCAAAGAATTTCAGAGTGAAGTGGAAAATCATCGTAACAAGAAAATAAAGTTTCTATGATCTGATCGTGGAGGAGAGTATTTGAGTTATGAGTTTGGCCTACACTTGAAACAATGTGGAATAGTTTCGCAACTCACGCCACCTGGAACACCACAACGAAATGGTGTGTCCGAACGTCGTAATCGTACTTTACTTGATATGGTGCGATCTATGATGTCTCTTACTGATTTACCGCTATCATTTTGGGGTTATGCTTTAGAGACGGCCGCATTCACGTTAAATAGGGAACCATCAAAATCCGTTGAGATGACACCTTATGAATTGTGGTTTGGCAAGAAACCAAAGTTGTCATTTCTTAAAGTTTGGGGCTGCGATGCTTATGTGAAGAAACTTCAACCAGATAAGCTCGAACCTAAATCGGAGAAATGTGTCTTCATAGGATACCCAAAAGAGACTGTTGGGTACACCTTCTATCACAGATCTGAAGGCAAGACTTTCGTTGCTAAGAATGGATCCTTTCTAAAGAAGGAGTTTCTCTCGAAAGAAGTGAGTGGGAGGAAAGTAGAACTTGATGAGATAACTGTATCTACTCCCTTGTTGGAAAGTAGTTCATCACAAGAACCGGTTCCTGTGACAACTACACCAACTAGTGAGGAAGCTAATGATATTGATCATGAAACTTCAGATCAAGTTTCTACTGAACCTCGTAGGTCTACCAGAGTAAGATCCGCACCAGAGTGGTACGGTAATCCTATTCTGGAAGTCATGTTACTTGACCATGATGAACCTACGAACTATGAGGAAGCGATGATGAGCCCAGATTCCGCAAAATGGCTAGAGGCCATGAAATCTGAGATGGGATCCATGTATGAAAACAAAGTATGGACTTTGGTTGACTTGCCCGATGATCGGCAAGCCATTGAGAATAAATGGATCTTTAAGAAGAAGACTGACGCTGATGGTAATGTAACTGTCTATAAAGCTCGACTTGTTGCGAAAGGTTTTCGACAAGTTCAAGGGGTTGACTACGATGAGACTTTCTCACACATAGCGATGCTTAAGTCTGTCCGAATCATGTTAGCTATTGCTGCATTTCATGATTATGAAATTTGGCAAATGGATGTCAAGACTGCATTCTTGAATGGATTTCTAGAAGAAGAGTTGTATATGATGTAGCCGGAAGGTTTTGTTGATCCAAAAGGTGCTGACAAAGTGTGCAAGCTCCAGCGTTCCATTTATGGACTGGTGCAAGCATCTCGGAGTTGGAATAAACGCTTTGATAGTGTGATCAAAGCATATGGTTTTATACAGACTTTTGGAGAAGCCTGTATTTACAAGAAAGTGAGTGGGAGCTCTGTAGCATTTCTAATTTTATATGTAGATGACATATTATTAATTGAAAATGATATAGAATTTCTGGATAGCATAAAAGAATACTTGAATAAAAGTTTTTCAATGAAAGACCTCGGTGAAGCTGCTTACATATTGGGCATCAAGATCTATAGAGATAGATCAAGATGCTTAATAGGACTTTCACAAAGCACATACCTTGACAAAATTTTGAAAAAGTTCAAAATGGATCAGGCAAAGAAAGGATTCTTGCCTGTGCTACAAGGTGTGAAGTTGAGTCAAACTCAATGCCCGACCACAGCAGAAGATAGAGAGAAAATGAAAAATGTTCCCTATGCTTCAGCCATAGGCTCTATCATGTATGCAATGCTGTGTACCAGACCTGACGTATGCTTAGCAATAAGCTTGGCAGGAAGGTACCAAAGTAATCCAGGAGTGGATCACTGGACAGCGGTCAAGAACATCCTGAAATACCTGAAAAGGACTAAGGATATGTTTCTTGTATATGGAGGTGACAAAGAGCTAGTCGTAAACGGTTACATCGATGCAAGCTTTGACACTGATCCGGACGATTCTAAATCGCAAACCGGATACGTGTTTTTATTAAACGGTGGAGCTGTAAGTTGGTGCAGTTCTAAACAAAGCGTCGTAGCGGGATCTACATGTGAAGCGGAGTACATAGCTGCTTCGGAAGCAGCAAATGAAGGAGTCTGGATGAAGGAGTTCATTTCCGATCTAGGTTTCATACCTAGTGCATCGGGACCAATGAAGATCTTCTGTGACAATACTGGTGCAATTGCCTTGGCAAAGGAATCCAGATTTCACAAGAGGACCAAGCACATCAAGAGACGCTTCAAATCCATTCGGGACCAAGTCCAAGTGGGAGACATAGAGATTTGCAAGATACATACGGATCTGAATGTTGCAGACCCGTTGACTAAGCCTCTCTCACGAGCAAAACATGATCAGCACCAAGACTCCATGGGTGTTAGAATCATTACTATGTAATCTAGATTATTGACTCTAGTGCAAGTGGGAGACTGAAGGAAATATGCCCTAGAGGCAATAATAAAGTTATTATTTATTTCCTCATATCATGATAAATGTTTATTATTCATGCTAGAATTGTATTAACCGGAAACATGATACATGTGTGAATACATAGACAACCATATAGTCACTAGTATGCCTCTACTTAACTAGCTCATTAATCAAAGATGGTTATGTTTCCTAACCATAGACATGTGTTGTCATTTGATTAATGGGATCACATCATTAGGATAATGATGTGATTGACATGACCCATTCCGTTAGCCTAGCACTTGATCGTTTAGTATATTGCTATTGCTTTCTTCATGACTTATACAAAGTTCCTGCAACTATGAGATTGTGCAACTCCCGTTTACTCGAAGAACACTTTGTGTGCTACCAAACATCACAATGTAACTGGGTGATTATAAAGGTGCTCTACAGGTGTTTCCGAAGGTACATGTTGGGTTGGCATAAATCGAGATTAGGTTTTGTCACTCCGATTGTCGGAGAGGTATCTCTGGGCCCTCTCGATAATACTCATCACCTAAGCCTTGCAAGCATTATAACTAATGAGTTAGTTATAAGATGATGTGTTACAGAACGAGTAAAGAGACTTGCCGGTAACGAGATTGAACTAGATATTGGATACCGACGATCAAATCTCGGGCAAATAACATACCGATGACAAAGGGAACAACGTATGTTGTTATGCGGTTTGACCGATAAAGATCTTCATAGAATATGTAGGAACCAATATGGGCATCCAGGTCCCGCTATTGGTTATTGACCGAGAATGGTTCTAGGTCATGTCTACATAGTTCTCGAACCCGTAGGGTCCGCACGCTTAACGTTACGATGACAGTTTTATTATGAGTTTATAAGTTTTGATGTACCGAAGTTTTTTCGGAGTCCCGGATGTGACCACGGACATGGCGAGGAGTCTCGAAATGGTCGAGACATAAAGATTGATATATTGGGAGCCTATGTTTGGACATCGGAAAGGTTTCGGGTGAAATCGGGATTTTACCCGAACACCGGGGGGTTACCGGAACCCTCCCGGGGGTTAATGGGCCTTAGTGGGCATGAGGGAGAAGAGGAGGGCCGGCCAGGGCAGGCCGCGCCCCCCCTCCCCCCCTAGTCCGAATAGGACAAGGAAGGGGGGGGGCGGCGCCCCCTTTCCTCTTTCCCCTCCCCCCTTTCCTTCTCCACCAAGGCAAGAGGGGGGAGTCCTACTCCCGGTGGGAGTAGGACTCCTCCAGGCGCACCCCAAGGGGGCCGGCCGCACCTCCCCCTCCCTCCTTTATATACGGGGGCAGGGGGGCACCCCATAACACACAAGTTGATCTTCGGATCGTTCCTTAGCCGTGTGCGGTGCCCCCGTCCACCATATTCCACCTCGGTCATATCGTCGTGGAGTTTAGGCGAAGCCCTGCGCCGGTAGAACATCATCATCGTCACCACGCCGTCATGCTGACGGAACTCATCCCCGAAGCTTTGCTGGATCGGAGCCCAGGGATCGTCATCGAGCTGAACGTGTGCTGAACTCGGAGGTGCCGTACGTTCGGTGCTTGGATCGGTCGGATCGTGAAGACGTACGACTACATCAACCGCGTTGTCATAACGCTTCCGCTTACGGTCTATGAGGGTACATGGACAACACTCTCCCCTCTCGTTGCTATGTCATCACCATGATCTTGCGTGTACGTAGGAATTTTTTTGAAATTACTACGTTCCCCAACAAAGAGGACATAGGCTGAAATGGGTAAACACCTGCAGAAGAATGGTTTTACGCCCGATTATACGGTGTGGACATTTCATGGTGAGTCTGCCCAACGTGACCGAGCTGAGGTGGATCATCGTCGCACCGACGAGCATGGTACCGGGATGGAAAACATGGTGCAAGACTATGATGATGCTCGGGATTCGGATGAGGAGATGGAGGAATCTGCAAAGGCCTTCAATGAAATGTTGGAGTCTTCAAAACGTCCGCTCCACGAGCACACTGAGCTTTGTCAGTTGGATGCCATCTCACAAGTAATGGCTTTGAAGACTTAGTTCAACTTGGGCAGAGAATGCTATGACACAATTATGACAGTATTTGGACGCTTTCTACCCAAAGGCCATGTAATGCCTGCAAACCTGTACCAGTCGGACAAAATCCTCCGTGCACTGAAGATGCCCTATGAGAAGATACATGCCTGTGAGAAAGGATGTGCCTTATTTAGGCTTGACTATGCGGACTTGAACTATTGTCCCATTTGCAAGTGTTCCAGGTATATTGTGGTAGACAACGGTATGGGTGAGAAGACACAAACCAAAATCCCTGTTAGTGTTCTTCGGTATATGCCAATCATACCAAGACTTCAACGTCTTTTCATGGTCGAAGAGACGGCCAGACAGATGACATGGCACAAAACAGGCAAAAGAACCGAACTAGATGCAGATGGTAATTTGATGATGGTACACACATCGGATGGTGTTGCATGGAAAAAGTTTGATGAATTACATGCTGACAAAGCGGAAGATCCGAGGCATCCTCGAGTCGGCATCAGCACCGATGGGTTCAGTGTGTTTGGTATGACGGCAGCCCAATACAGTTGTTGGCCCGTATTTGTCTTTCCACTCAATCTCCCCCCCCCCCGGACAGATTATGCAAAGAAAGAACATTTTACTGACGTTGATAATTCCAGGGCCCAACTATCCGGGGAAAAATATGAATGTGTACATGCAGCCGCTTAAGGATGAATTGCAAGAAGCCTGGGATAATGGGTTCAAGACATACAATGCCTATAGCAAACGAAACTTCATAATGCGTGTCTGGTACATGTACTCAACGCATGACTTGCCGGCGTATGTGCTATTCGTTGGCTGGTGTGTGCATGGAAGGTCCAGTGCCCCACATGCAAGGGAGCTCTTGAGTTTCGTTGGCTTCAGGCCGGTCGCAAGTTTTCTTGCTTCGACATGCATAGACAGTTCCTGGATCCTCGCCATAAGTTCAGGAAAGACAAGAAGAACTTCATCAGAGGTAGAGTTGTAAAAAACTCCGCACCACCTGCGTTGACAGGCCAACAGACCCTGGATCAGTTAAACGCTCTCGAGCCAGATCCAGAGCGTCCAGGGTACTTCAAGGGGTATAATTCTGAGCACGCCTAGACTCACAAAACATGCTTATGGGACCTGCCTTACTTCAAAGACCTCCTTTGCCCACACAACATCGACGTGATGCACACTGAGAAGAATATCGCCGAGGCACTTTTTGGTACATTGTTCGGCATAAATGTGAAGTCAAAGGATAATACTAAGGCTAGAGTCGATCTGGAGGCGCTATGTGATAGGCCGTTACAAAACATGAAAGAACCGAAAGGAAAGCAGAACTGGACGAAGCCAAAGGCATGGTTCAATCTTGGAAGGCCAGCTATAAGGGAAATTATCTTGTGGGTGAAAATGCAGTTGATGTTCCCCGATGGGTATGCAGCGAATCTAAAGAGGGGAGCGAGTCTTGATAAATTGAAGATATTTGGTCTCAAGAGTCATGATTGGCACATATGGATTGAGCGGGTAATGCCGGTGATGTTGCGTGGCTTCATCCCTGAGGATGAATGGCTAATACTGGCAGAACTCAGCTATTTCTTCCGTGTTCTTTGTGCGAAAGAACTATCGCCTGGTGTGCTAGAAGAAATGGAAGAGTTGGCGCCAGAGTTGATCTGCAAGTTAGAGAAGATCTTTCCACCAGGCTTCTTTAATCCAATGCAGCATTTGATTTTGCATCTCCCGACCGAGGCAAGATTGGGGGGGCCCATGCAAAATCATTGGTGCTACCCAACTGAGAGGATGCAGAAGACACTTCGAGAAAAATGTAAAAATAAACGTAGAATTGAAGCGTCTATGGCTGAGGCATTCATCACTAAGGAGGCGGCAAACTTCGTGACAGCACACTACGAAACCAAAAATCGTCATTTGCATAATCCGAAGCCTCGGTACAATGGTGACGAGCCTAAAAAGGGTGGATCCAACCTCAGCCTATTCAAAGGCAATCTCGCACCAGCCAGTGTTTCAACTCCAGTATCTTTGGATAACAAAGAATGGCGGACCATTTCGTTGTATATCTTCAACAACCTGATAGAAGTGCGGCCGTACATCGAGTAAGTTCTCGGTACATTGTTTCGCAACTTCTATTTCCTTTGAACTGCTCTTATTCCTGGATATTTCATACAGTCGATACGTCACCCTATTCTCGTATGGAGCAGTGATCCAAAAGGATTCCGTCGAAGAGTATGAGCTTCTCGCAAAGCAAGGAGGCGGCTATCCCGGTTTCATCTCTTGGTTCAAACAAACGGTAAATTCTATTAGACAATTTCATTTCATTCGCTAATTTGTGCGTAATGCAACAATCCTTTCATATTAAACTTGTAGGCTAATTCAGAGTCTATGGACGCCGAATTGAGACAAGTCGCTAATGGTTTTGACTATAAGGTCCGTTCATTTGACAAATACGACATCAATGGGTATCGTTTTCGTACCTATGGCAAAGAGCTATCTATGGCCGACCGGAAGTCTACAAATTGTTGTGTATCTGCTATCGGCGAAGGAGGTACCGAGTATTATGGGAGAGTTGAAGCAATTTATGAACTTCTATTCTATGGTGAAAACCCACCGAATGTCGTAGTCTTCAAATGTTATTGGTTTCAGCCGAAGGAGACTAGAAGGACTCATGAACATATAGGGCTAGTTGAAATCAACCAAAGCACCCATTTAGATGTTCCTGATGTCTATATTATGGCTCAACAGGCGACCCAAGTATTCTATCTACCCTGGGCCTGCCAAACTAATCCAAATCTGAAAGGTTGGGATGTCGTTTATGAAGTGCCGCCACATGCTAGACTATCTCCCCCAAAGGAAGAGGATTATGAACCTCACATTAACCCAGACACATATGAAGGAGAATTCTTCCAAGAGACACGTCTTTGCAAAAAGCGTTTCAAGAACCGGTATACTTCACCCCAAAACATTGAAGTAGACAGCGACAGTGAATCCCACATCACCCCAGAGGAGGAACAAGAAGAGCCGGAACAAGAAGAGGTTACTGCTGCGGACGACCTCTCAATGCTTGACCGATTACGTAAGGTGGCCTTCCACATGTTGATGCCACTGAACCCTATGAGCCCGTCATTGATTATAGTGATGATGATGATTATGCATTTATTGATGATACTGATCGAGATTATTAGTAGTGTCAGGTATTCAATTTTTTTATGTTGTACTTGATGATGATACACTTAAGTGATATACATATTATTATTCATGTCAGTATTTTTTTTATGTTGTACTAATTTCGTTTACTCTTTGTCATGGCAGGTGTTGAAAGATGGAAGGGGAGCGACTGAGGCCAAGGACAAACGTGCCCATATTGAAGGCGTGCCACACCATCAAGGTAGCTCTAGCTTATATCAGTTCGGGCGGAATTGGGTAATGTGGTTTGCTTCATTATTAATGCAATTCATTCATCATGCTAGCTTGAGCTCTTTAATTACTAATTTACTTTGTTTCTCTCTTTCAGGCATGCTACAATAAGACGGATAAGGTGCCAGAGGGGTACGACCTGTATGCCATGGCCCACACTACCTCTTACAAGCAAGTCAAGGGGAAGGCGAGGAAAGGGGAGGAGTTTAACCCGAGCCAGATCCCCTACAATCCAGAGCAGGTGATGATATCTAGTGGCGGGAGGTCCCGTGGCTCCATAGCCATTGATCCAGAGATTGCTCCTGAGACCACGGTGAGTTTAATTTGAATGGACGTTACTTGCTAGTCTTAACATTTGAGTGTCATCATGCTAAGGAAACATTGGAAATGATCTTTGGTGCGGTGTTACTCCACACAAGCATCACACGATCCTTCTCCAGCTACTGGCCTGAGCCAGCCCGCTCCCACACCTCCATGATCAAGGTAAGTTTCTCTAGTTTTTTGCTTAACAAATGCATAAAGACCTAGACTTAGCTTTATTTCATCCAATATGCTTACCTTAATGACCTAGACGTAGCTTCTTTTCCTGCAAAATGACTTAATAAGCTTACTGACCTCCAAAACCAGCCATTTTACCTAAGTTAGCTCTAAAACGATCTATACTTAGCTTTGTTTCCTCCAAAATGACCTAAGTTAGTTATAATATGCTTAGTTAACTAGGTTTGCTCAATAATGACATGTACTTACCTTACTTATGTAAAAAAACGGCATAATTAGCTTAGTTAGCTCATAAACGATCCATTTTACCTACATTAGCTCTAAAATGATGCATTTTACCTAATTAGCTCATAAACGATCCATTTCACCTAAGTTACCTCACAAACGATGGTGTGCTTCTTCTTCTAGTCTTCTTCTTCTAGTCACCTTTTCCTAACTTTCTTATTTGCCATTTTGCAGATTTCATTCACTTCTCGGAAGCTAGCTTGCTATGATGGAGTGCTTGTTTTTAATTTCATTCTCTTCTAGTATTCTTCTAGCTTGCTACGATGGAACTTGCTATCTTGATGAAACTTTGCATTGTAATATGTATGTGCAACTTTGCTATCTTGATGGAACTTGCTATGTATGAGTGGATGGAACTATATATGTATGTACGATGAAACTTATGTGCTGTTAAATAGCTCTGTGAAATATATCTATATATGTCATATATATTTGCTGTGAAAATTGTTGGATTTAGAAAAAAACATAAAAAAGAGCCAATATGCAGGCTCTTTGCCGTCAGCCACCGACGGCAAAGGTCTCTTTGCCATCAGCAGCGGACGGCAAAGAGGCCACGTGGCAGGCAACTATGCTTCCTGGGAGGCTGACCTATTTGGTCAGTTTGCCAACAGTGGCTGATGGCAAAGAGAAAAAAAACTTTACCTACAGCGGCGGACAGCAAAGGCCTTCCGATGTTTGCCGTCAGCGGCCGACGGCAAAGGCTTGCCGTTAACCACCTAACGGAGTAACAGCGCAATTATTGCCGTCAGTATTCTTTGCCGTCGGCAGCTGATGGCAAAGGACCCTTTGCCGTCAGCCGCCCGAAGCGGACGGCAATGCAGCTCTTTGCCGTCCCGTATGTTGCCGTCCACTTTTGCCGTCCGCGGCGGACGGCAAAGACCTTTGCCGTCCGCCATTCGTGCCTTTGCCGTCCGCCGTGGCTGATGGCAAAGTAGCTGATTCCTATAGTGTAATGCCGGTGTAGGCGTCTTGATCGTCGCGCCTCCTGAATGTAGGTAGGCAGGAGGCCAAACAGCCAGAGTGAATGTGGTCAAGCTGGAGCATAAGCGACATGAGGGAGGTTTTGGGTGGGTCCTTGTGGTCGGAGTCTAGCGTGGCTGACGTATGGACTCCGCCAAACATCCCCAAGTTTGGTGTCAGTTTGCGGGACTTCAGATGTCTGGACCGGTCCGGACAAATTTGGTGACCGCCATTATATGGCTAAAAGTGTCCGGACGCCCGATCCGGACATTAGCGGTGGATTGGATGATCCTCGTTGGAGTTGCCCTTAGGTTCTTAGCCTTATTCTTCGTGCATAGGAATTTGAAAAGGAGTTCCAAGTAGATATTAGAATTCCTACATTTTTTCTTTGAACTAGATTCAAAAGTGAACTTCCTCTATTTTTTGTTTGCCCTATTCCTTTGAATCAAACACACGGATAGTAGTAATCGTAGAAAAAAAATCATGTTCCTGCAATTTTCCTCTAATTTTTCTTTGATCCAAATGAGCCCTTAACGAGAAGTTTACTTTTAGTTCATGGTAAAAAATACTTTTAATTGTCTGTACATCTTGTGGATGTGTGCCACAATCCCCTCTTTTAGCATGGCCAAAAGCCAGATGAACTTGAATTTGCATTAAATTTAG
>NC_041387.1:15920317-15925295 GCF_002162155.2 Triticum dicoccoides
GAGGAAAGATGGTTCCTTCGGGGTGGATGATCCGTCATTGCCTCATCAATGATGATGGGGCACCACAAGAAGAATTCATCATTAGCGAGTCAAATGCTTTGAGTTTTCACAATGGCCCAAAATGCTAATGATAAAATTAGCGATGTCGGGATTTCCGATACTATGGAAGTTCTTTTACATGTTGCAACCTCGTAGATAGTGTGATATATATACATATGGTTGATATGTTGCAATGAGTCAGGGCATTGGTTCCAACCTCTCGGGGCGAAGGGGCGAGGGTTGATTCCTCCAAATATGATAATTGATTGTGGATGAGTGCCATCTACTATGATGCTTCCGCCTCGATTCAGGTGGTGTTGGTGGCCACGTCACGGTGCTTTCAGCGTGGACGCGGGGTTGGGTCTCCTCGTCCGCTCTTCCCTTTCTTCTCCAGGTCGACCATCCGTGCTTTGGATTTTTCTCGATGTCTTCTCCCGACAACATAACATGACTTTCGGCCGCGCTAGCTCCTGCGATGTGAACCAGCACCCGCGCGCCATGCAAACAATTTTCCTTGGGCCCATTTGTAAAGAGGTATTTTTGTAAGACCAATTTGTTTACAAAATGACTCCCTGGTCTAGAAAAACGCAAGTAGGATGAGAAAATGTGAGAGATGAAGAAAAGGGTAGGCGCCAACCACGTCACTTTGGAACACAATTTCCACATGCTACACTCTAGGCATCTAACTAGAATTTTCTATCAGCGAGGACGACTGCTTCATCTTGCCAATTATAAAAGTATAACAAAGTTTAGCTAATGATGATCCGAATAATCACACGCGTGCAGGAAGCAAAGCATATGTCATCATTGGATTCAAGAGAAACAGATAATTACCCATAGAAACATATACTCCTTTCGTCTTAAAATAAGTGTCACTGACTTAATATCACTTTACACTAAAATTGTACTCCATCTGATCTAAAATAAGTGTTATGATTCTAGTTTAAGTTACTAAACTTAAACTAAAATCACGACACATATTTTGGATCCGAGGCAGGCAGTACTAGGCCAACGACACTTATTTTGAGATAGAGGGAGAACTTAATTACATCAAATAAAACACTGTCATGTGTCATCCCATGAAAGAAACAGAGAATTGCAGAGCAAACTAATAATTCATTTATTATGGATAAAGAATTATACTCAGTTACATGAGCGAAAGCACTGTCCTGTGTTATCTCCCTTGAAAGAAAATAATGAGAAGGGAAGAAGCGATGGAGCTGTGGCATTTAGCTCGATTTTACAGGATTTTACAAGTGCCGAGCGGCGACCGTGGTACCACTCTCTCCTACAGCAGAGCGCCATGGTGTCCGTCCATGCCGGCCGGCATGGACGCGGGGCTGAGCAGCGGCGCGGAGAACCACGACGAGTAGTCGAACTGCTCCACGGTGGCGGGCTCCCTGCGCCCGTGCGCCGCGGCCGCATGAGCCGGCGTCTGCCTCGCGCCCACGGCCGGCGCGCCCGTCGTGGCCGTGCCGGCGCCGGTGAGCCTCTGCACGAGCTCCCGGAAGTCCCGGGGCTCCACCCGGTACACCCTGGGCGGCGGCGGGGCGCCCCCCGCGCCGGCGCCGCGCCACGGCTTGGCCGGCGCCCTCTGCACCGCCCTCAGGGCCGCCTCATGACCGCCGCTCCTCCCCTCGCCGTGCTCCATCGATCGGCAGGGCAAGAGCTCCTCCTGGTCGTCGGTGCTTGATCGACGGGCGCTGTCAGACGGTGAGACACGGCGGGCGCGCGCGCTGCATATGTAGGCGGGCGGGCGTGCGCGGGCGTGTTCTGGTCTGGTCAGAGTTGAATGGGACTTGGCGGCCGGGTGGGGTGGCTGGGTGCAGCGCACGGACGGGAATGGTAGGAACACGTGGAAAAGGGCGGTCAATGGGTGGTGGAAAGGGGCTGGCCGGTCGTGCCGTGCGCGCCCAGCCGAGCCGCGACGACACGTATGCCATCACGTACGCAAACTTGGGATCAGCGAATTGGTTGTTGGATTCTTTGAATATAGTTCGTGTAGATGTGACCGTATGACGTGATTTCAGGGCTTTTTCTTCTGGTCCTTTTATATGGGTTGTTGAAATTTATGCCACGCTGCGTAGCCGGCAGGAGGTAGCTCGGTGCTAGAGCTAAATTGTTATTGGTGGTGACACTTCTATAAGACTTCTCCCAATCGCAAGTTGCTTCCAGCAAAATGATTAGCATGTGAACAAGGCTTAGGAAAACTTCTTAAGGCCTTGTTCGTTTATTCCTTCCCCCAAGGAATTGGAGAGGTTTGAAGGAGATTGGAAAGGAATTTGACTTACGGTGGGATTAGTCCCCGCGATCCCCTCCAAGCAAATGATTAGCATATGAACAAGACTTGTCATGGTTAATTTTTTTACATTCAATCAATCGTACAATCTTATCAATTATGCGCACATTCAGGGAGAAAAGAATGCCTGCGTCTACATTCTGTTCCTAAAAACACACAACAAATAGTACGTGATTGACATACATACACATAATTGCTAATGTTCCTAATGGTTGTTGGATTCTTTAAGTATATCCTGAAAGATGATATGGGAAGCGTACTACCACCCGTAGGTGGCCGCGGGTATATATTGACTCTGGCGAACAGCCTGCCGTGGCGTACAAGTTGAGACGATCGCTAGGATACGTCTAGATTACAGGAGATCGAGGGAGGTAGTTTGAATAGAGAGAAATACAGATAGAAAGAGATATATGAGTTTAAACTACAACTCTATCTATCCTATTGTCTAACACCCCCCCTCAATCGAACCTCTATGGAAACTTACCAAGGTTCAGATTGTACTTGAAGCCATCCAATTTTCTCATCGTGAGGGGCTTTGTAAACCCATCAGCCAGCTGATCACCAGTTGGAATAAACCATATGTCAAGAAGTTCTTGAGATACTCTTTCTCGAACAAAGTGAAAGTTAACTTCAATATGCTTCGTTCGTGCATGAAAAACAGGATTAGCTGAGAGATAGGTTGCACCAATATTATCACACCATAACCTTGCAGCCCGTGAAGTTTTAATCCCAAGCTCATACATCAACGTTTGAATCCACATTACTTCAGCTGTAGCATTTGCTAGAGCTTTATACTTAGCCTCAGTACTAGACCTCGAGACAGTAGCCTGTTTTCTTGCACTCCATGACACAAGATTTGTTCCCGGGAATACAGCAAAACCACCTGTGGACCTTCTATCATCAGCACACCCAGCCCAATCTGCATCTGAATAAGCAGTAACAAGTGTAGACAGAGACTTGGTAATTTGAAGCCCAAGTCCCTCTGAGAACTTAAGATATCTCACAATCCTTTTAACTGCTGTCCAATGAGTGGTACTAGGTGCATGTAAATACTGACATACCTTGTTCACAGAATAAGAAATATCAGGACGTGTAAGAGTCAGATACTGTAATGCACCCACAACACTTCTGTAATTTGTTGCATCCTCTGGTCCAAGTGCTACCCCACTATCAATTGTGAGCTTCTCTAAAGTTGAGATGGGTGTACTTACAGGCTTACATTTTTCCAAACCTACTCTCCTGAGTATATCACCAGTGTATTTTTCTTGAGTCAGAAGTATACCGTCCTTCACATGTTTAACTTCTATACCAAGAAAATAGTGAAGATCTCCCAAGTCCTTGAGAGCAGACTCTACCTTCAGATCCTTAAGCAAGCAAGTGGTGGCATCTGAACTTGAGCTAGCAACAATAATATCATCAACATAAACAAGCACAAACATAGTAATGTTGCCTTTGTTATAAAAGAACAATGAAGTGTCAGCCTTTGATGGTGTAAACCCAAGCTGTTGTAACTGAGTGCTCAACCTCGAGTACCAGGCTCTTGGGGCCTGTTTTAAACCATACAAGGCTTTCTCTAGTTTGCAAACATGATAAGGTGTGCTTTTGTTCTCATATCCTGGTGGTTGCTTCATAAAAACCTCTTCTTCCAGAACACCATGAAGAAACGCGTTCTGAACATCTAGCTGATGCAGGCTCCAACCTCTGGAAATGGCAATAGATAGTACAAGACGAATAGTAGCTAATTTAACAACAGGACTAAACGTATCCTCATAATCAATACCAAACCGTTGCTTGAATCCCTTAGCAACTAATCTGGCTTTGTATCTGTCAATACTACCATCAGACTTTTTCTTAATCTTGTAAACCCATTTACAGTCAATCACATTTTGACCCTTTTTTGGAGGTACTAAGGGCCATGTTTTATTTTTCATGAGTGCTTCATACTCAGTATCCATGGCTTTCTTCCACTCTTGATTAGCAAGTGCATCATGCAAATGAATTGACTCACCCGTGCTAGTAAGAAAAGCACGTTTAACTTTGTCATACCTTAGTTCCATCTGTGTATGTTTTCTCTTGAACTATACCAGAATGTGACCTTGTTTGGCGACGTAAAGGCTCCGGCACACCAGAGGTAGCGGAATGAGTAGCCACAGGGGATCCCACCTGATTAGCTGTTCTGATCTGCTCCCAATCTGAGGAGCGAATCCCGCTCGTGACTCGTGCAACATCTTCTGACGCCACCTCCTCGGACGCCTCGGAAGCCGCCTCCTCGGGTGTGCTGTGTGCAGCGCCAGGGCTGGCCCCCATGCCTGTCGCCTGGTCGGCCATTGCACTGGCCCACTCGGGCATGGCCCTCGATGATTCGCCCGCCCGCGTACCACGTGAGCTGGCAGGGCTGGCGGGGCCCAGCCGGTCGGCCATCGGCCCGTCTGTTGCGCGCGAGGCGCTGGGACCTGTCTCGGATCGAGCGCTGACAGGAGAATCTGCCTCGGATCGCACAGGGATGCTGCCAGGGAAATCCTCTTGGGATCCAGCGCCTGTTTTGTCTCCTTCTCCTTGCATAAAATCATGGCTATCTGCACACTTAACACCTGAATTAAATTTTTCTGTTGGATAAATCACATCTGCAGCCTGGCATAA
>NC_041387.1:15925358-15928617 GCF_002162155.2 Triticum dicoccoides
AGGAGAGCTATTTCTGCTCGAAGAAGAGCTCCGGCATTGGGATGGAGTTTAGAGAACGGAAAAATTGTTTCATCGGATACAACATCCCGTGAAATATATATGTGTCCAGACGATACTTCTGGACACTTATACCCTTTGTGAAGATTGCTATATCCAAGGAAAACACATTGCTTTGAGCGAAACTCAAGCTTATGTTGGTTATATGGACGAAGATTTGGATAGCATGCACACCCAAAATTTTTCAGAGAATTGTAGTTGGGTTTTTGATTATACAATCGTTCCAAAGGAGTAGAATTACCTATGACTTTGCTAGGCAAATGATTTATGAGATAAGTGGCAGTGATAAAGGCTTCATCCCAATACTTCAGTGGCATAGATGCATGGGCTAAGAGGGATAGTCCTACTTCAACGATATGCCGATGCTTACGTTTGGCTGAACCGTTTTGTTGATGTGCATGAGGGCAAGAGACATGATGAGCAATACCTATATTGCGAAAGAATGAATTGAGTTTCTCATACTCCCCTCCCCAGTCACTTTGGACTGTTTTGTTTTTTCTGTCAAATTGGCGTTCAACCAACTTCCGAAACTCTTGGAAGATAGAGAAAACTTCAGATTTATATTTAAGCAAATATATCCAAGTGAATTTGCTATAATCATCAATGAAACTAACATAGAATTTTTTTCTTCCAAAAGAATCTCTTGCATATCCCCATACATCACTGAAAATAAGTTCCAAAGGAGCATAAGACACACTATTTGACTTAGGATAAGGAAGTTGGTGACTTTTTGCACACTGACAAGCATCACAAACAGACTCATTGTTTTGACTAGAGGACAATGGAAGATTGTCTTTATTCACTACTTGCTTGACTATGACCGATGATGGATGACCTAATCTTTGATGCCATCTTGCCAAGGAGGGCTTGACGACGGAGTAGACTTGACGACGACGCCTTTTACTAAGTGCTCCGGATGTGATGGGGTAGAGCCCTCCAATGCATCTACCGTGATGAATGAGCTCCCTCGTTGCCCGATCCTTTATAATAAAATATGTAGGGTGAGTTTCAAAGAAAACATTATTATCGGTAGTTAAGCGAGACACAGATGCAAGGTTTTTGTCGGCTTGAGGAACATGAAGGACATCTTTTAAGATTAGATCACGGTTAGATGTGGGAGAACTAATAGAGGCTTGGCCGATGTGATTTATTTCCATACCTCCACCGCTTGCAGTGTGAATCTGATCATCACCATAGTACTTTTCCCTCATAGCGAGCTTCTCTAGCTCGCTAGTCACGTGATCAGTGGCGCCTGAGTCGGCATACCAGACAGTGCCATCTCCTCCTGGCTGCTCACGGATTGCTGCTGCAACATGGCGTGCATAAGGAATGTAGTCCTCGTCATAGTGGTGCCAACAATCCATGGCCTCATGGCCTGGTTTCTTGCAGAGCTGACACCGGACCCGAGTTGAAGAAGAGGATCCAGGAGCGGTGTTGTTGGTGTTGTTGAAGCCGCCGCCCCCAGATCGGGCGTTGCTCCCGCGCCCTCGCCCGTTGCCACCGCTGCTGCCGTTGCAGCTGCGGCCCTGGTGACCGCGCCCACGGCCTACTCCACGGCCGCGGGACACCGCATTGGCAGACGACTGGCGGACGTTCATGCCGTGAAGAAGGTTGAGCCGCGCGTCGAAGCTGAGAAGCTGGTTGAACAGCTCCTGGACAGTCACGGGCTCTACCCGTGCTGCAAGGGCCGAGACCACCGGGTTGTAGTCGAGGTCAAGTCCGGCCAGGACATGAGAGACGATCTCAGCATTGCCGAGCGCCACCCATGTGCATGCGATCTCGTCAGACAGCATCTTGATCTTGGCAAGATACTCCGTCATGCTCAGGTTCCCCTTCTTCAGATTTGTGAGCTCTATGCGTGTATTGATGGCTTGCACCTGAGTTTGGGCAGCAAAGGTGGCGTGGATCGCTGCCCACACCTCTGCCGGCGTCTGAAGGGTGACAACCTATGCAAGTATCTCGCGAGACAGAGAGCCCATCAGAAAACCTTGAAGGTGCTGCTGTTGTGCATACCAGAGAACGCGGGCGAAGTTGGCGATCTGCTCTTCCTTGCCCTCCTTGGTGATGGTGAGTGTCTCCGGTGGCGCCTGGCTCGCCGGATCAAGGTGGTGAGCCATCTGTGCGCCCTTGATTTGCGGCAACACGATGGCTTTCCACATGAGGAAGTTATTCCTCGTGAGCTTCTCCTGTGGTGGTGACCCGAGGGGTATGGCGTGGGAGGCGCTGGATGATGAGGGGGCAAAGGTGGAGGCGGAGGCAAGGGATGTGGTGAGCGCACTCATGGTGCAGGGTTGGGTGGAGGCGGTAGTCATGGCGAGGTTGGAAGGCTAGATGCGATCTCTTCTCTTTTCTCTCGATCTAGGAAGAAGATGCTCTGATTACCATGAAAGATGATATGGGAAGTGTACTATCACCCGTAGGTGGCCGCGGGTATATATTGACTCTGGCGAACAGCCTGCCGTGGCGTACAAGTTGAGACGATCGCTAGGATACGTCTAGATTACAAGAGATTGAGGGAGGTAGTTTGAATAGAGAGAAATACAGATAGAAAGAGATATATGAGTTTAAACTACAACTCTATCTATCCTATTGTCTAACATATCCGTCTACATATGACCGTATGACATGCTTTGTGACATTTTCCTCAAGTCCTTTTATATAAGTTGTTGAATTTATGTCACGCTGCGTAGCCGTCAAGAGATAGCTCCATGCTACAAGTGTAATTGTTATTGGTAGTGAGTTAGCGACAAGGGGTAAGTAATAACAAACTAACTGTTATAAGACCCATCACAACGTGATAATGAGAAGGCTTAGAAATTAAACTCATTAATGCATTTTTTATTTTGTTATAAGTCGAATTTTTAATATTTAATCACTTGTGGGATCTTATGCAATTATGCGCACAGTCAAGAGGGAAAAAAAGTTGACAAGGACGAGCAGATCTACACATGATTGAAATATACTAGCAAAAGAGCTCGTGCGTTGCAACGGGAGAGAAAAAACGTAACACACACTCTTAACCCAACAACCATCACTTAATAGGTCCATCTCCTTTATATTTGCGAGGCATCATAGTTGTGTTGCCGCTTATCCTCCTTCTCACCCTCGCCGGTGATGGCCTCGGTGTTTGCACAAAACAACAAAAAAAACGTGTTTGAATATGATTAATCCTAAGGCGTCTCTCTCTCCCTCTCTCCTCCCT
>NC_041387.1:15929146-15955291 GCF_002162155.2 Triticum dicoccoides
TCCCCTGCGACATTTTTCAGAGGTATGCATGTGTAGTTATTGATGTTTTCTTTTGCCTATATGATTATAGTGGGGTCTTTATTTGCAATCCGGATCGCCGCCGGTACGAAAGAAAAACTGATCTTGCGCTAGAAATTATAAGTTTGCTTTCAAAACAATATTTTAAAAATATTTAGCAGGTAAAATTAACATCATATTTAGATTCCACACATTTTTGTAACAAAATTTCATATATAATATTTTAAAATCGAAGTTACGGTTTAAAAGTTACGGATAATTTAGAAAATCATTTGTTTGATTTAAATATATTCCAAAATAATATTAAAAATACTTAATAGGTAAAAATAATCTCATATTCATATTCTACATATTTTTCTAATCAAATTTCATATATAACATGTTCAAATCGGAGTTACGGTTTAAAAGATATGGATGATTTAAAAAAGTATTTGTTTGACTTACATATGATCCGCGGATGAATTACCTAAAACGTCAGGTTTTTTTTCGAAAAACGTAAAATAACGGTTCGGGTGTGACTTAAATCCGGACGGCGGGTTAATTTCAAAAAAAGACAGGAACTTTTGTGTAAAATACAAAAATAACGATTCGTTTTGACTTAAAACAGGATTGCGGGTTGACTTCTTTGAAATAGAAGGACTTTTCTGAAAAATGCCATGACGGATGAAAGAAATCCAATTTGCTTTATTACTAGGTAAAGATAAAGATATAGGGCCATGTAGATGCCATCGTCCTTCTGATGACACCAAAATCATCTACCACTCCTCCTTAATAACATGTCACATCAACTCTTTGCTTATGTGGCATGGTTTGGCATTTGCATTGATTAGAGCATTGGTTTGTTACAAAACACTCAAAATTGTTCCACCTAGCCTATAAGTTTGTTTGAGTGGACGTGATTAGTTCATAGCCAAGAAAGAAACTACGTTTTGGCTAATCTTTTACCGTTCTTAGTTATATATCACGAGCACTAATTTTTTGTTTTTTCTTTCTCCCATTAGCAATTATGATATATTCCACGAACACTATAGTTTTGTTATACTTAGCCTAAATTTGTGTGCCACTAGCAACTGAGATTTCCTCTAGAGCGGTTGTGATGCCACGTAGACACTATTTTCTTCCACTAGTGTTGGTTATTCGCTTCTTGACTAGGCGATCTATTTCCCACCTCTTGTTTGCCCATCGATCAGTTGTGAGGCACCAATGACTAGTACGACAATGTTTTTTGCCTAAGTCTTCAATTTGCTCATCCCTTTTATTTTGACTAATCTAGGCTATGGAACAAAAGTTGTCAAAGAGAAATCGGTCGCCAGGGCCAGATATTGATGCAGACACTTCAAGTGCACCCATAAAACATAGGAAGAATGCATGAAATGTCGTTGATGCAAGCAATCTCCCAAAGCCTTCTATTCGGGGAGAAATTAATTCAGATGAGTTGCGTAATAATTTTGCTGATCGAAAGAGAATTTCATAGTATACAAGAAGTCCTAATAAACAAGCCAATATTAAGAAAAGATATTTAAACATGGGCTTACATACCATCGCCCAACTTTCATTATCCAGAGAGGGGAATTGGATTTGTTCATTGAATATTCAATCCAAAATGGTTCGATGAATCTGCTGGTTGGCTTGAGTATAGTGACAAGTGCCACTTGTGATTTGTGTTGGGATTTCTTCGAAGAGGAGAGGATGATGCAATACAGTAGAGATAAGTATTTCTCTCAGTTAAGAACCAATGTTATCAATCCAGTAGGAGAACCACACAGAACCTCGTTAGCAGCACCTGCACATACAAAAGCAAATACTTGCACCCAACACGATCAAGAAGGTTGTCAATCCTCTTGGCGGTTATTTGCAAGGATCAAATCTCATAGTGGTAGATAGATAAAATAAAATACTAAACAAAATAAAAGAAATAAAATTGCAGCGAGGTATTTTTGAATTTTATATATGATAAGAGTAGACCCTGGAGCCATAGTTCTCACTAGAGCTTCTCTCTCGAACACATAACATACGGTGGGTAAATAAATTACTGTTGGACAATTGATAGAAAATCGCATATTTATGACGACATTCAAGGCAATGATCATGTATATAGGCATCACGTCCGGGACAAGTAGACCGACTCTTGCCTGCATCAACTACTAATACTGCACCTATCGACCGCTATCCAGCATGTGCATCTAGGGTATTAAGTTAATAAAAACAGAGTAACGCCTTAAGCAAGATGGCATGATGTAGACAAAGTAAATCCAAGCAATATGAATAAACCCCATCATCTTATCCTTAATGGCAACAATACAAATATGTGTCATTCCCTTTCTGTCACTGGGATGGAGCATCGCAAGATTGAAGCCATTACAAAGCACCTTCCATTGCAAGATAAATCAATCTAATTGGCCAAACCAAACTAATAGACCGGAGAGAAATACAAAGATATAACAATCATGCATAAAGAAGTTCAGAGAAGACTCAAATATTTCTCATGAATATTCAAATCATAAACCCCGATTCATTGGATCCCAAACACACCACAAAAGAGAATTACATCGAATAGAACTCCAAGAAGATCGAGGAGAACATGGTATTGAATATCAAAGAGAGAGAAGGAGCCATCTAGCTAATAGCTATGGACCCGTAGGTCTATGGTAAACTACTCATGCATCATCAAAAGGGCAGTAAGGTTGATGTAGAAGCCCTTTGTGATCGATTGCCCCTCCGGAAGAGTACCGAAAAGGCCTGCGGATGGGATCGCTGAAGAACAGAGACTTGCGATGGTGGAAAAGGTGTTTCGGGTTGCTCTATACTATATTGGGAATATTTGAGAATTTATAGAGGTGGAATTAGGTCAGGACGTGCCACGAGGGGCCCACGAGCTTGTTGCTCCCTCATGGCTCTTTTGGTCTACTCCCGAACCTTCTAGGGTCTCGCTGGGTCCAAAAAAAACCGTCAAAAAGTTTTGTAGCGTTTGGACTATGTTTGGTATTGCTGAAAAGCCAAAAACAAGCAAACAAATAGCAACTGACACTGGGCACTAGGTTAATAGGGTAGTCGAAAAAAATGATATATAATTGCATATAAAACACCCAAGATTGATACTATAATAACATGAAACAATCAATAGTTATAGATACGTTGGAGACGTATCAAGCATCCCAACTTAATTCCTACTCGTCCTCGAGTAGGTAAATGATAAAAGTAGAATTTTTGATGTGGAATGCTACATAACATGTTCATCATGTAATCTCTCTTTTATGGTATGAGTATTGAGACCCGAATGATTCAAAACAATAGTCTATAGTCTGGTATAAAGACATCAATACTCAGGCATACTAACAAACAATCATGTCTTTCAAAATAAAATGTTAAAGAAAGTTATCCCTACATAATGATAGTCTTGTCATGCTCCATCTTCTTAACACAAAGTATTTATCATGCACAACCCCGATGACAAGCCGAGCAATATGTTCATACTTTTTAACGCGCTTCAGATTTTTTAACCCCCACACTATATATGTATGAGCGTTAAGACATGGATATAACACTATGGATGGAATAGAATGCGGTGGTAGAGATTAATAAGGGGAAGCCAAGAAAGAAGATAGTCTCACATGCTTAAGAGAAGACACTATAACATTGGGGACAATCACGGTTGCATCCTGTGTGGCAGCACGGAGGAAGAAATGATTGAACACATGATTTTTACGTGTCATTTCAGTGTGACTTGTTGGGACACTTTGAATCCACTGGACAACTAATGGAGATCGTCTCAATTGGATCAAAGATGCAAAGACAGCATGGAACAACCCAATGTTCATGGAGATTTTCCTATACGCCTCCTGGAGTATATGGAAAGAAAGAAATAACAAACACTTCCGTAGGATAAACCCCACTCTCGGCTCTTGGGCAAGAAGATTCATAGAGGATTTCTCTCTACTCAGACATAGAGCCAAAGAGAAGCACAAACCATTTATTTCTTCTTTTGCCCATTCCTTTGTTGTACCATAAACCAATTTTTACTTTGGTTTCCCACTTATACCTTAGATTGCCAATGGCTATGGATGTAAGGTTATGACCTTGTAAGAACCTTTTTGATACTTTAATCTAATACATACAGTAGGAGCCTCTCTTACTGTTTCAGGTGTCAAAAAAAGATAGTCTCACATCGACGCGGCAAATCAACGGGCTATGGAGATGCCCATCAATTGATGTCAATGCAAGGAGTAGGAATTGCCGTGCAACGAATGCACTAATAGCTATAACTATATGAAAGCTCAACTTGAAAACTAAGTGGGTGTGCATCCAACTTGCTTGCTCATGAAGACCTCGAGTATTTGAGGAAGCCCATCATTTGAATATACAGGAAGCTGATACGTCTCCATCGTATCTACTTTTCCAAACTCTTTTGCCCTTGTTTTGGACTCTAAACTGCATGAGTTGAATCGAGCTAACCCGAACTAACGTTGTTTTCAGTAGAATTGCCATGGTGTTATTATTCTGCAGAAATAAAAGTTCTCAGATTGACCTGAAAATTTACGGAGAGTATTTTTGGAATTAATAAAAATACTGGCACAAGAATTATCCAAAGGGGGGCCACTGATAACCCACAAGTATAGGGGATTGCAACAGTTTTCGAGGGTAAAGTATTCAACCCAAATTTATAGATTTGACACAAGGGGAGCCAAAGAATATTTGAAGGTATTAGCAGCTGAGTTGTCAATTCAACCACACCTAGAGATTAATTATCTGCAGCAAAGTGATTAGTAGCACAGTAATATGATAGTTCTGATGATAGCAGCAGTAGCAACGGTAATGGTAACAGTGATAGCAGTGATACTGTAGTAGTAACGATAACAGTAACATTTGTAACTTAGCAAGAACAATATAAGATAAATTCGTAGGCATTGGATCGGTGATTCGTTGGATGATATTCATCATGAGATAGTTATAACCTAGGGCGATACGACACTAGCTCTAGTTCATAAATTGAATGTAGGCATGTATTCCGTAAATAGTCATACATGCTTATGGAAAGAACTTGCATGGCATCTTTTGCCTACCCTCCCGTGGCAGCAGGTTCCTATTGGAAACTAAGGGATATTAAGGCCTCCTTTTAATAGAGAACCGGAATAAAGCATTAACACACGGTGAATACATGAACTCCTCAAACTAAGGTCATCATCGAGAGTGGTCCCAATTGTTGTCACTCCGGGGTTGCCGGATCATAACACGTAGTAGGTGACTATATATAACTTGCAAGATCGGATCCAGAACATGAATATAATGGTGATAACATAAACGGTTCAGATATGAAATCATGGCACCTGGGCCCAAAGTGACAAGCATTAAGCATGGCAAAGTCATAACAACATCAATCTCAGAACATAATGGATACTAAGGATCAGGCCCTAACAAAACTAACTCGATTACATGATGAATCTCATCCAACTCCTCACCTACCAACGAGCCTACGAATGAATTACTCACTCCCGGTGGAGAGCATCATGGAATTGGCAATGGAGAAGGGTTGGTGATGACGAAGATCGAAGATCCCCCTCTCCGGAGCCCCAAACGGACTCCAGATACGGCCTCCTGATGAAGAACAGGAGACGGCGGCGGCTTCGTCTCGTGAAACGCGATAATTCTTTCACTCGGATTTTTTCTGGAATAGTGTGATTTAATTTATAGTGTTAGTTTCAGGGTCCACAGGGCCACCAGGTGGGCAGCACCCACTAGAGCGCGCTTGGGGGGGGGGGGCAGGCGCGCCCTGGTGGGCTGTGCCCATCGAGGTGCCCCCTGATGTGGCTCTTGGCTCCAGAAATTCTATTTATTGATATAAAAAATCCTCGCAAAGTTTTGTTCCATTCCAAGAAATTTTATTTCTGCACAAAAACAACACCATTGTAGTTCTGCTGAAAACAACGTCAGTCCGGGGTTAGTTTCATTCAAATCATGCAAATTAGAGTCCAAAACAAAAGGAAAGCATTAGGAAAAGTACATACGTTGGAGATGTATCAACTCCCCCAAGCTTAAACCTTAATTTTCTTGTCCTCAAGCAATTCAGTTGATAAACTAAAAGTGAAAGAAAAACTTTTACGAGCTCTTTTGCTCTTGTTTCATAAATAAGCTTAAACAACACCCTAGTTTTTAGCAAAGAGTACAACTTACCATGTCGACAATAACTCTTTAAAATTATATTAACTCATATCAATGACATAATCAACTAGAGAGCAATAATAAGATATCTCAAACAACAACACATTGTCAAAACAACCATGATTCAATATGACAATAGTGGTATCTCGCTAGCCCTTTCTGAGACTGCAAAACATAAATGCACAGCACCCCCAAAGTTCAAGCAGCGACTAAACATTGTAATTCATGGTAGAAAAGATCCAATCATGATGCACCCAACATTAGCTACACACAATGCATCAGCATGAGAGCAGTGCTCTCAGGTTCTGGTGCTTATTTGAGAAGGTGATGACACAACATAAAAGTAAATTGATAATACCTTCGCAGAGGGAAGTAGTGATTTGCAGAGGTGCCAGAGCTCAAGTTTTTAAAACAGAGGTAAATGATATTTTGAGATATGCACCCTTCTCATTAACTTCACGACCATCAGTTATCAATATCTTCCATGCTAAACATGCTAGTGGCGGTTCCCAAGCCGAAATGTAAAGGTTATGACTCCATTGAGAGTTTTTGTTTGATTATTTGTAAGCTCTTTTCTTTTTGCAGTTTGGGACTGGGCATCCCTATTACCGCCCTTTTCTCGTGCTATGGCGAGTGAATAAACACTCATCCTAAGAATAACCCGCTTAGCATGGAAAATACCGACTACCTCCTGTCATTCCATGAACGATCCAGGCACACAAAAAGGATATTTATTTGAAGTTTTTAGAGATGGCACATGCAAATTTACTTAGGACGGCAGGTTAATACCGAATATAGGTAGGTATGGTGGACGAGTTCCCACTTAGTACAGGTGAATGCTAGCAAATAGGTTGAGAAGCGGCCAGCTAGAGAGCAACAACGGTCATGAACATGCATCATGCATAAGTAACATTGGATACTAGCATGAGTAGGAGTGAACACCATGAACATAAATATCATAGAGGCTATGTTGGTTTTGATTCAACTACATGCATGAACATGTGCCAAGTCAAGCCACTCGAACATTCAGAGGAGGATGACATATCATCTTACTTCATCACAATCATTTTAAAGCAATGTTGATATCCAAGATAAGTCATTATTCACTCCTAGCTACTTATGCATGGGATTAGAAACTATAATCTCTAATTGCAAACATGTTTGATCATAATAGGGTGAATCATGGGTACTAGGTTAAACATATTTACAAAAACAGAACAAGTCGAGTTCATACCCGTTTCTCTCCGCCACGGCCAGTTCATGTAATATCGTCATTATTGACTTTCACTTGCACGACCAAATGATTTGAAAATAATAATAGTGCAAGAGTGTCATGGACTAAGCTGGAATCTGCAAACATTTTGTTCAAGAGGAGAAGACAAGGTAATATGGACTCTTTATTAGATCAATAATGCAAATGAGAGCCACTCAACATTTTAATCATGGTCTTCTTCTTGGTGTGACTCAATAAAAAGGAAGAAAAATTCAGAGAAACACACTGAAATATTTTTGGAGTTTTTGGTTTTTCAGAAGCAAGCAAATGGAAAGGGGAAAACAAAAACGAGAAAAACTATTTACACGGGAAAGCTCCCAACAAGTAAAAGAAGAACAAGGAAATATTTTTGGGTTTTCTTTTTAGTGCTACAACAATTTAAACTAGGAAGAAAAATAAAAAAGAAGCAAGAAACATATTTTTGGATTTTCTAAAAGTTTTTCAAACACACAAGAAGAAAGCGAGAAAATAAATTAAACATGGATGATACAATGAAAAAGTGTGGACACCGACAACTAGAATGAAATGTGTGAACAGGAATGTAATGTTGGTGGGAATACGTACTCCCCCAAGCTTAGGCTTTTGGCCTAACTTGGTCTAGGGCCACTCGAAGAAGCCGTAAGGTCCAATGTTGAATTGCTGGGGAGCAAGCACCATAGGGTCCCACTGCTGAGGCTCCTCCTGTGCCGCAGCCTGGTTGTTCCGGTAAGCGACAATGTCCTCAGGGATAATCCTGTATCCGCCCCTGGTAATATGCTCAAACAATGAAGGTGCAGGTAAGGGAATAATATCACGAGTTTTCTCACCGAAAACTAAGTTGTAAGGCATGTCAATATTAGGATAATCAGTAGCAATAAACTAGTGGTCTTTCATAGCTGCTATATCTAGGTAAGCTCTAGGCAAAGGATGATCATGCTGGCGTATCTGCACATTGAAGTGAGTTGCCAAGCGAGCAGTGTAAATGCCTCCATGTATTTTACCCTTGAATCTGTTAAGGTGAAGGCGACGTGCCACAATTGCTCCCAAGCTATAAGTGTTGTCACCATAAAGTGCGCGACACAAAACAACAAAGTCTGGGGCGCTAAGTGAACCCACCTTCTCTCTCGCTAGCAAGCACTTTGCAATGAACAAGGAAAAATAATGCACGACTGGAAACTGCAAGCTAACGACAGTGGTGCTCGATACTCCTCTCTCACCCCCACTGTCAGAGTACGGTAAAAACCGTCAAACTCTGAGGGCTTAGGATCTACCAAATCCCCATCAGAAGGAAGCATGCATATGTCACAAAATTCAGTAAGTGGGATCTGGCGAGTTTCAGCATATAAATTAAACTAAACCTTAGGGGGATTATTCCTAGAATGAAGATGAAAGTTTTGCACAAATGAGTTTGTGAGGAGATGATATTGTTGGCATTTAGCTGCGATGAAGTTGGTGAGGCCGGCATTAGCAGCATATTGGCTGAACTCTTGGAGGATTCCGGCCCCTTCCATGAACGCATTATGCGGCCAATCGCACGGTCGTAGCTCCGCCAACCTCGAGGTATGGAGATCATTGTCAGATGACTCCCCAATAACCCCCTTGGAGTTCTTCTTGGAAGCAAACTTCCTAAAGAAACTCATCCTTTTCCTATGAACAAAATTCTGAAATTTTTAGTCCACAGAATTTTTCTCAACAAAACTTCACAAAAATGATAGCAACTACTCATAGGGATGTATAGAGGCCATAGCAAGCATTCAAACTACGTAGAAGAATTCAACATGCAAGCTCATCTACAACAACACCAAGAGTAGCTAATTATTCTAAATATAAACCACTAAAACAAAAACTAATTGGACACATGGAGGAGTCACATACCAAGCAACAAATCCCCAAAATAGTTTCGGAAACGGAATTTCGAGCAAAGTGATCGAAATCCACGGTTTCAGGAGCAAGAACACGAGAGAGAGTGTGGTAATGATTTTTTTCTAGGTGAATGGAGTGATGTGGGAAGAAGAAGTAAGTGAGGGGGCCCACATGGGGACCACAACCCACCAGGGCGCGCCTGGGGGTCCTGGTGCACCTCCCTCTGATATTATTTTCAGCAGAAATTCAGAAATATTCAGAAAAAAATCGTGTTAAAATTTCAGGGCATTCCGAGAACTTTTATTTTTGGGTCATTCTTTTATTGCACGGAAAACTCAGAAAACAGACGAAGCATGGCATTTTATTTTATTTAACTATGAAAAACAGAAAACAAAAGGTAGGGACATAAGGTAGTGCTCACTAAATTCATCAACTTCATACCTCTCAAAAATGATCCATTAATAAGGTTGATCAAGTCTTATTAACCACCACTTTCGATTAATATGAAACCGAAGAACTTTCGTAAATCACTAAGTTACATCAATGAGGATATGAATGTCCCCAACAATAAACATTTAATATTTCTTTTTAACAGTAGGTATAGGTAGCTGAAAACTTCCAATAGTGATTTTCAGAGATTTTTCAATAACATTAATACCATTCACTTGGAATTGTTTCTTTGGAAAGTGCACCGTATGCTCATTACCCTTGATATGAAAAGTGACCTTGCTTTTATTGCAATCAATAACATCCCCTGCAGTGTTCAAGAAGGGTCTACCAAGGGTAATCGACATGTTGTCGTCCTCGGGCATCTCAAGTATAACAAAGTCAGTCAAAATAGTAACATAAGCAACAACAACAGGCACATCCTCACAAATACCGATAGGTATGGCAGTTGATTTATCAGCTATTTGCAAAGATATTTCAGTAGGTGTGAGTTTATTCAAATCAAGTCTTTTATATAAAGAGAAAGGTATAACACTAACACCAGTTCCCAAATCACATAAAGCAGTTTTCACATAATTTATTTCAATGGAGCAAGGTATAGTTGGTATTCCCGATCTCCAAGTTTTTAGGTACTCCGTCTTTAAAAGTGTAATTAGCAAGCATAGTGGATATTTCGGCTTCTGTTATTTTTCTCTTATTAGTGATGATGTCTTTCATATACTTTGCATAAGGAGGCATTTTCAAGATATTAGTTAAGCGAGTTTGCAGAAAAACTAGCCTCAACATTTCAGCAAAGCATTCAAATTCTTCATCATCTTTCTTTTTAGTTGACTTAGGTGGAAAGGGCATAGGCTTTTGAACCCATGGTTCTCTTTCCTTACCATGTTTTCTAGCAACAAAGTCTCTTTTATCATATCTTTTATTCTTAGGTTGTGGGTTATCAAGATCAACAACTGGTTCTATCTCAACATCATTATCTGGTTCTTTATCATTAGGTTGAGTATCTTCATGAACCTCATCATTATCTTTTTCATTATCGGAAGGTGAGTGTTCATTACCAGATTGAGTTTCAGCATCAGAGATAGAAACTTCATTATCATTATCAGGAGGTTTTTGTATTTCAGGTTCACTAGAGGCAGACAAAGTCCTATTACTTTTCTTCTTCTTTTTCTTTTTAGAAGGACCAGTTGCATCAGTGTTAATTCTTTGAGAGTCGTGTTCAATTCTCTTTGGGTGTCCCTCAGGATAAAGTGGTTCCTAAGTCATTTTACCTCCTCTAGTTGCTACTCTAACAGCAAAGTCACTTATATTATTGTTCATTTCATCAAGTATCTGTCTTTGAGATTTAGCAACTTGTTCTAATTGAGTTTGAACCATAGAGGCATGCTTTCCTACACCTCTAACATCATGTGAGATTATAAATAACAAGTCACTTAAGCGAGCAATAATATCATAGTTGTATTTCAATTGTTTCATAACATTTGCATTGAAGTGATCTTGCTTTCTAATGTAATTATCAAACTCATAAAGGCATTGGCTAGGATGTTTATTACGAGGATCATCACTATCATTGAATTTCATTAAAGATTTTACCTCTAACACCTTAGGTGGTGGTGGTTCTTCAAGCCCATGTATTTCTTCGATAGGTGATAAATTTTTAACATTCACGGCTTTAATACCTTTTTCCTTCATAGATTTCTTTACCTCTTGCATATCTTCAGGACTGAAATATAAGATACCCCTCTTCTTCAGAGTGGGTTTAATAGGTGTTTCAGGAGGAGTCCAATCATCATAATTTTTTAGTATGTTATTCAATAATTCTTCAGCTTGCCCAATAGTTCGTTCCCTGAAAACACAACCAGTGCAACTATCTAGGAAATCCCTAGAAGCATTGGTTAGTCCATTATAGAAGATATCAAGTATTTCATTTTTCTTAAGAGGATCATCAGGCAAAGCATTAAGCAATTGGAGAAGCCTCCCCCAAGCTTGTGGGAGACTCTCTTCTTCAATTTGCACAAAGTTAAAATTTCGTACAAGGCAACTTGTTTCTTATGAGCAGGGAAATATTTCTCAGAGAAGTAATAGATCATATCCTTGCGACTACGCACACAACCAGGAGCAAGAGTATTGTACCAAGCTTTAGCATCACCCTTTAATGAGAATGGAAATAACTTGAGAATATAGTAATAGCGAATCTTCTCATTATGAGCAAAAAGGGTAGCTATATCATTCAACTTAGTAAGATGTGCCACAACAGTTTCATAACCATGGAAAGGCTCAGATTCAACCAAAGTGATTAACTCTAGGTCGACAGAGAATTCATAATCCTTATCATGGATAAAAATAGGTGAAGTAGCAAACTTAGGATCACATTTCATTTTAGCATTCAGAGATCTTTCTTTATACTTGCATAATAATTTCTCTAGATCATCTCTATCCTTAGAAGCAAGAATATCTCTAGTTGCCTCCTCACTCATAGTATAAACTTCCAGTACCTTTGGCAATTCATATCTAGGAGGACAAGTTCTAGTAGGTGTTTCAAGATTTCCAGTTTCAAGTTCATCATGAGATTCAACAATATCATGTTGTCTTACTCTAGCAATTTGTTCATCAAGAAATTCACCTAGTGGCATATCATCATCAAGCAAGGTACTAGCATCATCATGACTAGCATTCATAGCAGAAGTAGCATCATCAATCACTTGCAACATATCAGAATTAATAACATGTGGTGGTGTTGGAAGTTTACTTATAATAGAAGGTGAATCTAAAGCGGAGCTGGATGGCAGTTCCTTACCTCCCCTCGTCTTTGAGGGAAAAATCTTAGTCTTAGCATCCTTCAGTTTCTTCATAGTGATAATATGATAATAATCCCAAGTGACTCAACAAATATAGCTATGCTCCCCGGCAACAGCGCCAGGAAAAGGTCTTGATAACCCACAAGTATAGGGGATCACAATAGTTTTCGAGGGTAGAGTATTCAACCCAAATTTATAGATTCAACACAAGGGGAGCCAAAGAATATTTGAAGGTATTAGCAGCTGAGTTATCAATTCAACCACAGCTGGAGATTAATTATCTGCAACAAAGTGATTAGTAGCACAGTAATATGATAGTATTGATGATAGCAACAGTAGCAACAGTAACGGTAACAGTGATATTGTAGTAGTAACGATAGTAGTAATAGTAGTAACTTAGCAAGAACAATATAAGATAAATTCATAGGCATTGGATCAGTGACTCGTTGGATGATATTCATCATGAGACAGTTATAATCTAGGTCGATACGGCACTAGCTCGAGTTCATAAGTATAATGTAGGCATGTATTCAGTAAATAGTTATACATGCTTATGGAAAGAACTTGCATGACATCTTTTGTCCTACCCTCCCGTGGCAGTGGGGGTCCTTCCCTCCTTTCATTCATAAACATGTCATTTTCATGGTCTAGCAAATATTGTTCTAAAGGATCCGTGGGAGGCACATCAATAGAAGCAAGACCAATAATTTCATCCTTACTAGGAAATTCTTTATCATGGGGTTGTCTACGAAATTCGAAGAAACTAAACTCATGGGACGCATCCCCAAAACTTACAGTAACAATTTCTTTCTCGCAATCTATCTTAGCATTAACGGTGTTCAAGAATGGTCTACCAAATATAATGGGACAAAAATCATCTTGTGGGGAACCAAGGACAAGAAAAAAATCAGTAGGGTATTTCACTTTCCCACACAAGACTTTGAAAGCACAAGTGCTCCCCGGGTGATTTTGGTAATTAATGTCAACATATCTCTTGTTGGACTAATACTTTTATCTAGTATATTTCAGATAAGTTCAACAGTCGAGTGGCATGGACAAGAGGATGTGGAACCCCTTCAAGATGCTAAGGACAAAGGATTGGCTCAAGCTCAAAGCTCAGGACTCTACATTTTCTATTTCAGTGATCCAAGATCACATTGAGTCCATAGGAAAGCCAATACTATTAAAAGGGGATGAGGTGTTGCTTAATGGCTTGCTTGCTCAAAGTGCTTAGTGATATGCTCCAAATCCCTCAACCACTTTCTCATATCCACATATGTCCAAAACCAAAAGTCAAACTCGGCCCCACCGATTTGATCCATCCGGCGCCGCCGAGTTCATTTGATATAGCCACTGCCAGAAACCCTAATCAATTCGGTCTCACCGATGGGATCTCGGTCTCACCGAGATGGGCTTGCAAACTCTCTGTTGCTTATTGCAATAATTTTGGTCTCACCGAGAAGATGTATCCCATCGAGTTTGCTTGACTAACTCTCTGTTTTGCTTATTACCAAAACTGGTCCCACCGAGTTTGTGTAATCGGTCAAAATGAGATGAGGTTTTACCCTAACCCTTGCACATTGGTCCCACCGAAATGCCTAACGGTAACATTATGAACTAAATCGGTCCGACCGAGTTTTCTGATTCGGTCCCACCGAGTTTGGTAAATTGTGTGTAACAGTTAGATTTTGTGTGGAGGCTATATATACCCCTCCACCCTCTCTTCATTCGTGAGGAAAGCCATCAGGACATGCCTGAACTTCCAGCATTCATTTTCTGAGAGAGAACCACCTACTCATGTGTTGATGCCAAGATATTTCAATCCAATCTTATGAATCTTGATCTCTAGCCTTCCCCAAGTTGCTTTCCACTCAAATCATCTTTCCACGAAATCCAATCCTATGAGAGAGAGTTGAGTGTTGGGGAGACTATCATTTGAAGCACAAGAGCAAGGAGTTCATCATCAACACACCATCTATTACCTTTTGGAGAGTGGTGTCTCCTAGAATTGTTAGGGGTCACTTGGGAGCCTCCGTCAAGATTGTGGAGTTGAACCAAGGAGTTTGTATGGGCAAGGAGATCGCCTACTTTGTGAAGATCTACCCTAGTGAGGCAAGTCCTTCGTGGGCGATGGCCATGGTGGGATAGACAAGGTTGCTACTTCGTGGACCCTTTGTGGGTGGATCCCTCCGCGGACTCGTGCAGTCATTACCCTTCGTGGGTTGAAGTCTCCATCAACGTGGATGTACGATAGCACCACCTATCGGAACCACGCCAAAAATCTCCGTGTCTCCAATTGCGTTTGCACACTCCAATCCCATCCCTTTACTTTCTTGCAAGTTGCATGCTTTACTTTCCGCTGCTCATATACTCTTTGCATGCTTGCTTGATATGTATTGTGAATGCTTAAACTTGTGCTTAAACTCCACCTCAACTTGAAAAACTTAAAAACTACCAACTTTGTGTGTTGAGGGTCTAATCACCCCCCTCTAGACACCTCTTCTCAATCCTTTCAGACTTCAACATCTCTAACAATCCCAATTGGTGATATAGTATCTCTATTAGCAAGATTAATAGTAACATCAATATCTTCTATTTCAGCAGGTGCAATATCATTCATAATTTCCTGATATAAAGTAAAAGGAATTGCACTCACACTAGCACCCAAATCACATAAGCCATGATAACAATGATCTCCTATTTAACCAGAAACAACAGGCGTGCCAACAATAGGCCTATGTTTATCTTTAGTATCAGCAATTCTAGCAGATTCGTCACAGAAATGAATAACATGCCCATCAATATTATCGACCAAGAGATCTTTAATCATAGCAATACTAGATTCAACTTTAATTTTCTCAGGGGCTGTAGGTGTTCTAGTATGACTCTTATGAATCATAGTTGAAGCTTTAGCATGATCCTTTATCCTAACAGGGAAATGTGGTTTCTAAATATAAGCAGTAGGAATAACAAGATCAACATTATAAGTATAATTTTCTTCTTCAGCTTTAATATGTTCTACTACTTTCACTTCAATGGGAGGATGATATTTAAACCACTTCTCCTTAGGGAGATCAACATGAGTGGCAAATGATTCACAGAAAGAAGCTACTATATATCTCAGAGCCAAGTCCATACTTAGTACTAAATTCGGGAAAAGCATCAGTATCCATAAAAGATTTAACACGATCAAACTTGAGGTTTATACCTGACTCAGAGTTGTGTTCGAATTCCCAATCTTCAGAGTTGCATTTAATTTGTTCCAATAAATCCCATTTGAATTCAATAGTCTTCTTCATAAAAGAACTAGTACAAGAAGTATCAAGCATGGATTGATCATTACGAGAAAGCCGAGCATAATTTTTTTGAATAATAATTTCTCTTGAGTGCTCATGATTGGGGCATGAATATAACAATGACTTAATCCTTCCCCAAGGTTGAGAGATACTTTCTCTTTCATGAGGCCAAAAATTATAAATATAATTCCGATCATGATGAACTAGATGCATCGGATAAAACTTCTAATGAAATTCCAATTTCAATTGGTTGTAATTCCAAGTCCCAATATCATCGCATAGCCTATACTGCTACCTCTTGAGCACTTCGTTGGTTTTCCCTTGAAGAGGAAAGGGTGATGCAACAAAGTAGCGTAAGTATTTCCCTCAGTTTTTGAGAACCAAGGTATCAATCCAGTAGGAGGCTCCTCACAAGTCCCTCGTACCTACACAAAAAAAACAAGAACCTTGCAACCAACACGATAAAGGGGTTGTCAATCCCTTCACGGCAACTTGCAAAAGTGAGATCTAATTGAGATAATAAGATAAGATAAATATTTTTGGTATTTTTATGATATAGATTGAAAAGTAAAGATTGTAAAATAAAGATAGATTGGAAACTTATATGATGGAAAATAAACCTGGGGGCCATAGGTTTCACTAGTGGCTTCTCTCAAGATAGCATAAGTATTACGGTGGGTGAACAAATTACTGTCGAGCAATTGATAGAAAAGTGCATAGTTATGAGAATATCTAGGCATGATCATGTATATAGGCATCACGTCCGCGACAAGTAGACCGACTCCTGCCTGCATCTACTACTATTACTCCACACATCGACCGCTATCCAGCATGCAACTAGAGTATTAAGTCCATAAGAACAGAGTAACGCATTAGGCAAGATGACATGATGTAGAGGGATAAACTCAAGCAATATGATATAAACCCCATCTTTTTATCCTCGATGGCAACAATACAATACATGCCTTGCTGCCCCTGCTGTCACTGGGAAAGGACACCGCAAGATTGAACCCAAAGCTAAGCACTTCTCCCATTGCAAGAAAGATCAATCTATTAGGACAAACCAAACTTATAATTCGAAGAGACTTGCAAAGATAACCAATCATACATAAAAGAATTCACAGGAGATTCAAATATTTCTCATAGATAAACTTGATCATAAACCCACAATTCATCGGATCTCGACAAACACACCGCAAAAAGAGTTACATCGAATAGATCTCCAAGAAGATCGAGGAGAACTTTGTATTGAGATTCAAAGAGAGAGAGAGAGAGAGAGAAAGCCATCTAGCTAATAACTATGGACCCGAAGGTCTGTGGTAAACTACTCACAACTCATCGGAGAGGCCTTGGCGATGATGTAGAAGCCCTCTGTGGTTGATTCCCCCTCCGGCGGAGCGCCGGAAAAGGCCCCAAGATGCGATCTCATGGATACAGAAGGTTGCGGCGGTGGAAATAGGGTTTCATGGTGCTCCTTAGTGTTTTCAGGGTATGCAAGTATATATAGGCGAAGGAGGTCGGTCAGGGGAGCCACGAGGGGCTCACAAGGGTGGGGGCGCGCCCACCCCCTAGGGCGCGCCAGGCACCCTCGTGGCCACCTCGGCTGCTTCTTGACGTCCACTCCAAGTCTCCTGGATTGCGTTTGTTCCAAAAAGATCGCTCCCGAAGGTTTCATTCCTTTTGGACTCCGCTTGATATTCCTTTTCTCCGAAACACTGAAATAGGCAAAAAAACAACAACTCGGGCTGGGTCTCTTGTTAGTAGGTTAGTCCCAAAAATGATATAAAGTGTAAAGTAAAGCCCATAAACATCCAAAACGGGTAATATAATAGCATGGAACAATAAAAAATTATAGATACGTTGGAGACGTATCAAGCATCCCCAAGCTTAATTCCTGCTCGTCCTCGAGTAGGTAAATGATAAAAACAGAATTTTTGATGTGGAATGCTACCTAGCATGATTCTCAATGTAATTTTATTTATTGTGGCATGAATGTTCAGATCCAAATGATTCAAGACAAAAGTTCATATCGACATAAGAAATGGTAATACTTCAAGCATACTAACAAAGCAATCATGTCTTCTCAAAATAACATGGCTAAAGAAAGTTTATCCCTACAAAATCATATAGTTAGTCTATGTTTCATTTGAAACACACAAAGTACTCCCATCATGCACAACCCCGGTTTCAACCAAGTAATTGGTTCATACTTTTTAACGCGCTTCATCTTTTTTCAACTCTCATGCAATACATGAGCATGAGCCACGGATATAGCACTATGGGTGGAATAGAATATCATGATGGAGGTTGTGTGGAGAAGACAAAAAAATAAGAAAGTCTCACATTGACGAGGCTAATCAACGGGCTATGGAGATGCCCATC
Source organism: Triticum dicoccoides (assembly GCF_002162155.2). Lineage (NCBI taxonomy): Eukaryota > Viridiplantae > Streptophyta > Magnoliopsida > Poales > Poaceae > Triticum > Triticum dicoccoides. The sequence goes on from NC_041387.1 coordinate 15,947,359, forward strand.
AATGATGTCAACATGAGGAGTAGGGATTGCCACGCAACGGATGCACTAGAGCTATAAATGTATGAAAGCTCAACAAAAGAAACTAAGTGGGTGTGCATCCAACTTTCTTGCTCACGAAGACCTAGCATTTTGAGGAAGCCCATCGTTGGAATATACAAGCCAAGTTCTATAATGAAAAATTCCCACTAGTATATGAAAGTGACAACATAGGAGACTCTCTATATGAAGAACATGGTGCTACTTTGAAGCACAAGTGTGGAAAAAAGATAGTAACATTGTCCCCCCTTTTTTGGGCCTTTCTTTTTTTATTTGGCCTTTTTTTTATTTGGCCTTTTTTTATTTGGCCTTTTTTAGGGGACAATGCTTTAATAATGATAATCATCACACTTCTATTTATTTAAAACTCATGAATTACAAATAAATACTAGAACAAAATATGACTCTATATGAATGCCTCCGGCGGTGTACCGGGATATGAAATGGATCAAGAGTGACATGTATGAAAAATTATGAAGGTGGCTTTGCCACAAATACGATGTCAACTACATGATCATGCAAAAGCAATATGACAATGATGAAACGTGTCATGATGAACGAAATGGTGGAAGGTGGCATGGCAATATATCTCGGAATGGCTATGGAAATGCCATAATAGGTAGGTATGGTGGCTGTTTTGAGGAAGGTATAAGGAGGTTTATGTGTGATAGAGTGTATCGTATCACGGGGTTTGGATGCATCGGCGAAGTTTGCACCAACACTCAAGGTGAGAAAGGGCAATGCACGGTACCGTAGAGGCTAGCAATGATGGAAGGGTAAGAGTGTGTATAATCCATGGACTCACATTAGTCATAAAGAACTCATATACTTATTGCAAAAGTTTTATTGGACCTCGAAGCAAAGTACTACTACGCATGCTCTTAGGGGAAGCGTTGGTAGGAGTTAACCATCGCGTAGGAACCGAGATCCATGCATAAGGAAGGCAATCAAAAGAGCACCTCATGCAACAAATTTGTTACACAACTTTTACCATACGTGCATGCTACGGGACTAGCCAACTTCAACACAAGTATTTCTCAATTTCATAATTACCCAACTAGCATGACTCTAATATTACCACCTTTACATCTCAAAACAATTATCAAGCATCAAATTGATCATAACATCCAATTCACTTTCTATGATAGTTTTTATTATATCCAACTTGGATGCCCATCATTCTAGGACCAATTTTATAACCATAGCAAATACCATGTTGTTCTAAAATACTCTCAAAATAATCTAAGCGAAGCATGAGAGATCAATAATTTCTACAAAATAAAAACCACCGTCGTGCTCTAAAAATATATAAGCGAAGCACTAGAGCAAAAAAATTATCTAGCTCAAAAGATATAAGTGAAGCACATAGAGTATTCTAATAAATTCCAAATCATGTGTGTCCCTCCCAAAAGGTGTGTATAGCAAGGATGATTGTGGTAAACTAAAAAGTAGAGACTCATATCATACGGTAGTCTTGCACTAATTGGTTTGTCCCATCCTTCTTCTTGACAAAGAGAGAAGGTGCTCCCCAAGGAGAGCAACTTGGGCGAATGAAACCACTTCAAAAAGATTTGTCGATTTCCTCCTTAAGCTCAATGAGTTCATGCGGCGGCATCTTGTAAGGTCGTTTGGCTATAGGAGTGGTGCCTGGTTTTAAGTCAATGATGAATTCGACAGCTCTAGTAGGGGGAATCCCTGGAAGTTCTTCGGGAAAGACGTCTTGGAATTTGCGAATGACAGGAATGTTTTCAATGCCCTCGAGTGGTGTAGTGTTCAATGCATTCAACGCATAAAGCCTTTCCTCGGCATTCTAGACCAGATGAGCATTGTAGCTAATTATTTCATCAGAAGGGTGTAGCAGATGGACGGTCTTAGTGGCGCAAACTATAGAAGTAGTATGCGCTTTTAACCAATTCATTCCCAGAATGAGATCAATGCTACAGGACTTCAATACGATGGGGGAGACAAGGAATTCTAGTCCTTCGATTTCAACGGGGACGTCATTGCAAATCATGGAGGTCTGACATTGGCTCGCAGGGGTGTGCACTAATAGAGAAGCGTTCATGTCTTCGCTTTTAATGCCATGCATGAATGCAAAATCTTCTGACATGAATGAATGTGATGCTCCTGTATCAAATAAAACGGATGCTGGTACTGAATTTAAAAGGAGTGTACCCATCACAGTAGCAGGCTGGTCTTGAGCTTCGTTCAGATCAACGTGGTTGGCATGAACACGGCCATAAGACTTGGCATTGTGGTTGCGGGGCTGGTTGTTACCACGACCAGCTGCTGGAAGGGCCAGTTGATTCTGGTTCTGGTTGCATTCCCTAGCACGGTGTCCTGACTGACCACACCTGAAGCACAGACCATTATTGGGAGTGGGAGCAGGAGCTCGGGGTGGTGGAGCTGGAAGCCTTGGCTGCCTAGATGGTGGAGGAGGCAGACGAGGTGCAGCATAGGTCTGCCTTGGGCAGGTGCATTTGGATGGTACATGTTGTTCGGGATCCATATCTTATGCTTCTGCGAGGGCGGGCCCGAAGATGAGCCCGTGTCACGGTTGCGCCTGTGAGAGCTCTGGTGTTCCTGCAGACCAGTCTCGACATTGATGGCCTTGTTCACCAAGGTGGCGAAATCGGCAAAGTCATGTACTAGAAGTGCGAGCTTGATGTCAGCTTGAAGGCCGTCACGGAACTTTTCCTGTCTATGTGCATCAGTTGCAATGTCTTCTTCAGCATAGCAGGACAAGTCTAGAAACTCCCGCTGATAAGCTTCCACGGTTTTGTTGCCCTGGGTGAGGTTGCGGAACCCACGCTTCTTCCTATCCATGATCCCCTGAGGAATGAAGCGGGCATGAAAGGCAGCTTGAAAGTCTGGCCAGGTGATGATTGTCCCAACTGGCAGAGTACGCCTGTGGCTGTCCCACCATTGAGCCGCGGGTCCCTTCAGAAAGAAGGAAGCAAAGGTGACATAGCAGGCAGGGGCTACATCAGCAGACTCCATCTCATAGGTGATGTCACGGAGCCAGTCATCAGCATCCAGCGGCTGAGTTGAGCTGCGATACACGGTTGGGTTGAGGCGCATGAAATCCTGTAGAGTCACTTGGGTTGGCTGCTCGTTCATATTGGGGCGAGGGAACTGAGCCATCATATTCTCCATGAACTGGCGATTCATCTCGAGCTGTTGGACCATACCAGCCTTGTACTCAAGCGGTGGTGGGGCGTTGCCGCCACGACCACGACCAACTGGCCTAACCATCCTGCTAATATATAACAGGGGTAGTTAAGCATTAAGAAATTTGCATCGGCAAGAATCATTCATGATGAAACATGCATAATGAAAGGAGCACGACAGATACTACATAGTAGTCGGCATAACTTACAAAAGGGGTCGGACATAGAGTTCAGTACACAGAGTTCAGTACATAGACTAAGTCATCATAGGCGGCACGCAGGCTCACGGCAAATGCATCTAATACTAATAAGCAAGACTACATCAGTCCCAGGAGGTACTGTGGAGGTAGTCGCAGCCTGACAACTGGTAGTGAGGCAACGGATAGTCCACGTCAGCGGCCTGGGGGCCGCGGATACTCTGGTGTTGAACCCGACGCTCAGGTGGTAGAAGAGGACCAAGTGCGGGAGAGTAGCCTCCCACCTCTGGCAAACCGACACCGTGGGGCATCACGGTCCTAGCTGGGTAGATTGCAGAACACGGCAGCTGTCTAGATAGAACAAAGGGGTGCAATAGCGTCAGAGCCCTGTAAAGGTGCTGACGAGTGGTGTACAACTCGTGGCGAAGAGCTCGGTTAGCTCGGTCCAACCCATCAGCATGCAGAACCAGGCTCTGATGGTGGAAGGGCTCTCGGGTGACGGTGGAGTAGGCAGCAGTGTAGTATCCCTCCGCACCAACGTCGGATGCGATAGCAATGTGCCTGAAAGGGGAAGTGTCCAACGCCCGATACTCTCCACGAAGATGTGTTAGAGCAGCATAGGCAGCATCGTGAACTGCCATAATGATGGTCACTCCAACACCATGAGCAGTGTGTAGCATGGTAGTGGAGTCATACTCCCAAGAGTAGAGGTGGACGATGGCACGGTACTGCTCCTGGTTAAAGTCCTGGTACTCCTCATAGACGGTGTACTCAGGGTGCCAGCAATAACCCAGATAGGTCATCATCTCAGCTAGCACAACAGGTAATCCTGAGGCACCAATGGCCGCCGTGTGGCGCACGACCTGCCTCGTGGGTTCCAGCTGAAAACAAAGATGTTTCAATGGAGTCAATTGACAATGTGGGTACTATTCAAAATACTATCCTACAGAATAACTATGGCATATCCAAATTTGGGGTGAACGTGGTAACAGGATCCTAATGTTAGAGTTAGTAAATTCGTTTAACCCGAGTAGGAGAGAGTTCAGAGCCCCAGAGTAAAGGTCGAGAAGTAAAAGATCCTAATACCACCCAATGGCGACGTGGGCCCGTAAGGCACATAGCCAAGTTAGTAAAAGTTTTGTTATGACTAGACTCGACTTCGGCTAAGGAGTGTGGAAGGGGGATTCCTACAGGTAGTCGGCTCTGATACCAACTTGTGACGCCCCCGATTCAATCGTACACTAATCATGCATGCAAACGTGTACGATCAAGATCAGGGACTCACGGGAAGATATCACAACACAACTCTAAAACATAAATAAGTCATACAAGCATCATATTACATGCCAGGGGCCTCGAGGGCATGAATACAAGTGCTCGATCATAGACGAGTCAGCGGAAGCAACAATATTTGAGTACAGACATAAGTAAACAAGTTGCCATAAGATGGCTAGCACAAACTGGGATACAGATCGAAAGAGGTGCAGGCCTCCTGCCTGGGATCCTCCTAACTACTCCTGGTCGTCGTCAGCAGCCTGCACGTAGTAGTAGGCACCTCCAGTGTAGTAGTCATCGTCGACGGTGGCGTCTGGCTCCAGGGCTCCAGCATCTGGTTGCGACAACCAGGTAGAAGGGAAAGGGGGAAAGGAGGGAGAAAAGAAACCGTGAGTACTCATCCAAAGTACTCGCAAGCAAGGAGCTACACCACATATGCATGGGTATATGTGTAAAGGAGGCCATATTAGTGGACCGAACTGCAGAATGCCAGAATAAGAGGGGGATAGCTAGTCCTATCGAAGACTACACTTCTGGCAGCCTCCGTCTTGCAGCATGTAGAAGAGAGTAGAGTGAAGTCCTCCAAGTAGCAACACATATCATAATCCTACCCGGCGATCCTCCCCTCGTTGTCCAGTGGAAAAGCAATCACCGGGTTGTCTGTGGAACTTGTCTGGGTGTGTTTTATTAAGTATCCGGTTCTAGTTGTCATAAGGTCAAGGTACAACTCTGGGTCGTCCTTTTACCGAGGGACACGGCTATTCGAATAGATAAACTTCCCTGCAGGGGTGCACCACATAACCCAACACGCTCGATCCCATTTGGCCGGACACACTTTCCTGGGTCATGCCCGGCCTCGGAAGATCAACACGTCGCAGCCCCACCTAGGCACAACAGAGAGGTCAGCACGCCGGTCTAAATCCTATGCGCGCAGGGGTCTGGGCCCATCTCCGATTGCACACCTGCACGTTGCGAGGGCGGTCGGAAGTAGACCTAGCCTCCCTAATACAAGAGCAGGTGTTCCAGTCTAATCCGGCGCGCGCCCCTCCATCGCTGATGTCAAGAAGGCTTCGGCTGATACCACGACGTCGAGTGCCCATATCTTTCCCGCGTAGTTGGTTAGTGCGTATAGGCCAATGGCCAGACTCAGATCAAATACCAAGATCTCGTTAAGCGTGTTATTATGAAGTAACCGCGAACGCCGACCAGGGCCAGGCCCACCTCTCGCCTAGGTGGTCTCAACCTGCCCTATCGCTCCGCCACATAGATCCACACAAAGGGCTGTCGGGACAAAGGTCCTTTCAGCCCCCAAGCCGTGAATCACTCGCGGGCACTCAACGACCCGACCCGACTTTAGTCACCATCTGTATAGTATGTATATATGTATAATATATACCCGTGATCACCTCCCGAGTGATCACAGCCCAATAGTATAGCAAGGCAGACTGACAAGAATGTAGGGCCAATGATGATAAACTAGCATCCTATACTAAGCATTTAGGATTGCGGGTAAGGTATCAATGACTGTAGCAACAATGTCAGGCTATGCATCAGAATAGGATTAAAGGAAAGCAGTAACATGCTACACTACTCTAATGCAAGCAGTATAGAGGAGAATAGGTGATATCTGGTGATCAAGGGGGGGAGGGCTTGCCTGGTTGCTCTGGCAAGAAGGAGGGGTCGTCAACTCCGTAGTCGAACTGGGCAGCAGCAGCGTCGGTCTCGTAGTCTACCGTAGAGAAGAGGGGGAAGAAACAATGAATAACATGCAAACAGATGCATATCGATGCATGACATGACAAGTAACGATGCTAGGTGTGCCCAATCGCGGTAGTAGGTGATACCGACGAAGGGGAAAACATCTGGGAAAGTATTCCCGGTGTTTCACGTTTTCGGACAGATGAACCGGAGGGGGAAAGTTGCATGTTTGCTATGCTAGGGATGTGTGGCGGACGAACGGGCTGCGGATCCGGATTCGTCTCGTCGTTCTGAGCAACTTTCATGTAGAAAGTATTTTCATCCGAGATACAGATTAAGAGATTTAAATCATTTTCTGATTTTATTTATTTATTTAAACAAAAAGGAATTATGACATCAGCATGATGCAATGCTGACGTCAGCTGGTTAACAGGTCGGCTGACCAGTCAAACAAGACAGGTGGGTCCAGTGGGACCCACATGTCATTGACAGGGTACTAACAGGGGGGTTTAGACTAATTAATTGGGTTAATTAGGGGCGTGGGCCCATCCTGTCAGTGAGTACTTAGACTAATTTAATTATTTTTATTTATAAAATTGTTTTAGTTATTTAAAAGGGCGGTGGGGCCCAGGCGTCAGCGAGATAGAAGGCGGCCACGTCAGCGTTGACCTGGTCAACAGGTCAACTGGGCCCCTGGGACCCACTAGCAGTGACTCAGGAGTGGACCCCACGCATGCCACGTCAGCTGGCCGGCGTTTAGACGCCGACGAGTTTGTTTTCGTGGCGGCACGGCTTAGGCGAGCGTCGGGTTTCGTCTGTAGGCCACCAAAATGGGCGGGACCGGTCGCATTTAAACGGCAAGACGACGGCGGAGCGAATGGTGGTGGTTGCGGAGGCTGTGGTGGCCAGAGTTGAGGCTACAGGCTCGACGGCGGCGAGGTGGTTCGGGTGTGAGACGAAGACGGCAATGCAGCGCGCTTCGAGGCTAACGGGAAGGCTAGGGTGGAGCTGCGCGACGCACTGAGCACAAAGGGCTTGGCCCCGTGACCATTTGGTCACTGGAAGGGCGCCGGCGACGCGCGCAGGCGGCAGCGCAGTCGGGTCCCCGACGGGAAACACGCTAGGAGGCACGGGGAGGCTAGTGCGCGGGCGCGTAGGGCTCGCAGGAGCTCGATGCTGGGCCCGAACGAGCTCGACGACGGCTGTGGCCGTGGCGGTGTAGTGCATGGCGGCGACCAGAGCTCAGCAAAGGCAACAGCCAGCTACAGAGCGCTAGGGGGCCAACGAGGAGCAGCAGGGGGAGGAGAAGCTCACCGTGCGGCACGCAAGATGGCCTGTGGTGATTTAGTAGCAGCAGAGTCGACGGCGCTCGTCGGAGACGCGTCGGGGATCCAAGGAAGAAGACGAGGCCGGGGCAGCATTTGTGGGTGTCCGGTGTCCTGCGTCTTGACGGGGAGGCATAGTCGAGGGTGGCGGACCGGGCGGACACGTCGGAGAGGCTTGGAGGTCACGGTGGCCGCGAGTTCTACGGTGGCGAGGCCATGGCGGCGCTCGGTT